>NW_028288582.1:13318827-13624252 GCF_059628265.1 Tinamus guttatus
CCTGCCCCTCCAAAAGTGTTTGCTTTACTGCTTCATCTATACACACATACATACACACACATTGTATGTGTATGTACATGCATAATATATATATTTTTAATTGCCTTTCCTGGCTTTGACATTGTTCTCAAGAACTCAATTATTCCTGCAGTTTTGCTTTCTTTTCTGTTGTGTTCCTTTTCCTGCAACTTGCAAGGTAAGGAATGGTGGAATTATACAGGCTGGGAAGGACTTTGGGAGGACACACGGTCACACAGCCGCAGCCAGGCTCTGAGCTGGCCCTGCCGTGTGCAGGGTACTCGAGGCCTTGGCCTTGTTTGGAGCATCACCAAGGATGGAGATTCACATTCTGATGAAGTTTGAGACTTAAATATGGTATGAAGAGTGGTCTATAAATAAGACATATCAACAAATGAGACCTGTCACCAGAATGTGAACTGCAATAACATAAAGCTAACTGAGAGCCTTTGGAGTTTCCTTTTCATTAGCACAGACTTTTCTCCAAAGGGTAATTAGCTGCTCTTCCTAGATGATGATACTTATTTTCAACAAGAGTGGTTTTTTTATTTAAACCTTAGTAATAATTTAACATGGAGCTTTTCAGTATTTTGAAATAATAGGTATGCTAGTTAGGCAAAGTATTTGTTCATATTAAAATCCTGCTCTTGAACAGCATGCGAATGATGGAAGTTGCCATTTTGAGCTACAAAAATATTAATTGACCCCATTAACTTCTAAAGGAGGGAAAAAAACACACACAAAAAATTAGCAGGTGGGAGGACTAATAGTTTTTTTCTTCACCATAGCCGTAGTAAAAGCTTAGGATTCAGGTAAGTCTGTGCTGGAAAGGGTGCAGCTGGTGGGCCTGTGAGCCCATGTGCTGCAGTCACAGGGGTGACACTGGCTCTTAGAAGAGCTGAGTGATTAATTCAGAGCTGAAAAAAAAAAGTACTAAAAGACTGGTTTAAATAGCAGTAATTACTACGAAGCTATTTTTGTGGCAGTATACCAGATTACTGTATTCAACTCTGCAAAACTAGCCCACTTAGCTGTAAGCTGCAGGCAGTGCCATAGCAATCAAATTATGAGTTCTGAGTATTGACATACTGGTAAGAGAAACTGAACGCTGTGCAGGTGTTTGCAGACCGTGGGTCTGTTTTCTTTCAATATTGAAATCAAGGGTGCTTCAAAATCATTTTTTATCATTTTTTTCAAACTGTCCCTTACTCAAAGGATTTCTGTGTAACCAACCAAACAGAATTTAGAATTGCTTATTTTGTGGGATGTTTCAGCAGTAGTCTAAATATTTAAGCTAAAATCAGAATTAAATCAAAGGTGGTGGTAATCAAGGCTATCTGCTGTAAATATCTTGGAGACACAGTATATGTTACAGCAACTCTAGTCACCCAGAGGACTGAAAGGCAGGTAAATTTTAATCCACTTATGTTTTCAGGCAAATGCTGAAAAAGCCTCCTTCTCATCTCCCAGTTTGGTATCCTTTCTTTTCAAATATATAACCATCAAAATAATGTATGTTTGCCAAGTAGAGCTTGCAATATTTTGTTGACTTGCAAGCATTTTGGGGTTAGTATTTAAATATGATGTTTTCCTGCACTAGCGATTTGAATTTGGTAGATCTGATTCCTATTCTGCCTCCCAAAATCTTCCTCCAGTGTTGGCCTACTTTTCTAAAGTAACCTTTTCTGAAACTCGCCTTTTATGCATTGCATTTTAAGCACGAGAAGTAGAAGGTAACACGTCCTTCTCCAAGCATATCAAAATGCCCTTGCATACTTTATTTCTCCCTTGAGTCTAAGCATAGTGCATATGTGTGGGTAATTTTGACTTTTTTAATGCTTTTTTGTTTTACTGCTGTCAAATCCCTATGTTACTCCTGTTTGGATATTTAAAATTGAATTTCTTCACAAATCACATTCAAATAGGCACATGTCTCCTAAGAAATTTGGCAGTGAAATAATCTGACTCATTTTACTCTGACATTTTTCTAAGACTTTCAGCAAGATGGTTTTTGGAGGTCTTTGTGTGCCCTCTTCCCTGGAGGAAGAGTTGCTGCGAACCTCCCTCCCGCCCGGGCACACAGGGGAATTATTCCCAAAAGGCGGAACACAGAGGAGCAGCACGAACACTTAAGCAACCTAAATTAATGGAGGATGATGCGTTTTCTTCAGGGAATCCCCGCTCCCCTCTCCCCTCCCTGAACAGTATGGCTCAGTTCTTTTAAGTGCTGTCCTGGGTTTGACTTTGTTGACAAGGTGACTTTATTGCCCTTGGCCCTTTCTTTTCCCCTGCATTATGTGAGAACCGAGGGCCAAGCCATGAGCAACGCTCGGGCTTTGGCCTCCCTTGTTGTTACTCAGCAATGTTTCAGGCTAAATACTAGATCTCTACTAGCTTTTTGTCTTCTGTGAGATGTTGTTCTTTCATTGATGCATCCCGGCTATTTTCTTGTGGCTTAAAATTTTGTACCTTATCTCTGTCTAACTCTTCCGTGTCGTTTCTGCTGCTCTTTTGACCTTTGTCTTTATGACAAGCTATAAAACCATGCAGTTGTTTGTCATTCCTGGTATTAAAGTATTTGACCTCCTATGTCTTCAATTGAGTATGCTAAAGAAAATTGCTCTTGCATTACATACACTTCCTTCTAGTCTGTGGTGAGTTCTTTTGTAATTTCTCTTCAATACCAATAAAATACTTCTATGGAAATTTATGATCATGTAGATTGAGTGGCATGTAACATCATGTTAATAATTAACAGAGTAAATTCTGGCTACATTATTCTCTTTGTTAACTTATTTTCTTACTAATAGTAGTTTTGGCATGTTCAGTGCGCGTGTGCGTGTGTGAATAAAAAAAAATCTCTGGTTTTCCCTGATACTGTCTTAATCTATCCCTGCTTTTTCTTTGACTGGATCTTTTGCTTGAAAGGAAAAACTGACAAAATGAGGAGCACTAAAGGACAAGGCTACTCACCTGCTGCCTCCAGTAACTGGAGAGGTCGTTTTATGAATCCAGTCTTATTATAATATTGGTGCCTTGATAGTTGAATCTGTTACTAAGATCAAATATGTGTGTATGTGTGCACCATCCTGGGAAGGAGCTGTGGAGTGTCCTGATGCTCTCTAGCGGAGTCCTCTGCTTCTACCCCATGCTCCTGCCATGTGTTTTCCCTGTTTGCTTCTGTCGCCTCTGGCACTGTTGGGGTCTTCTGTGAGCTTGTTTCACCCTCCAAATCAGCAGTAAGCAAGCTGCCAAAGACCATACAGCTCATAGAGCTTTCTGCCTTTCTAGTGAGATGAACTGAGTCCGTGGGAAGGGCTGGCAGCAGTTAGTGCTGCAGAGGGCAGGGCCATGCAAAAGAACACAAGGTGACATGAAGGAGGCAAAATGGGAGAAAAAAGGGAGTGTGTGCCAGGAGAAGGGAATGCAGAGCCAGACCTTCTCTTCGGTAGTGAACTGGCAGGTGAGCTCGGCCACCGTGCTGCAGCACGCTGCCCAGCAAGTGTCTTCATTTCCAATGCATGAGATCAAGATCTGCAAGAGAAAAGTAGCTGGGTATAAATTAAGGCAGTTTAGACATGTGTCTTGTTCCCATGTGTTCTTAAAGACTTGCTGCTGTTTTGAATAGTTAATGATTTATGTAGCAGTAATGGCAAGCTAAGGTGTTTCATTTATAAGCCAAAACTTCAATCAGGAACCTACAAGCATAAAACAAACATCTTTTGTGGACTGAATGTCAGATATCTGTGATTTTCTGATTGCATGAGTTGAGGATGAAATGACAAGTGCAGGATTTTTTTTTTAAGTGCCTTTAGAAAGAGTAGTTTAGATTATAGAAGGAAACAAAGGTCTTCCTACTTCTAGTTGAAAGAAATATCTAGTGATAATCAGTGTTCTGTGGGAATAATGCCCAGAGGGTGGTTATAAACGGGGCCGAGTCAGGTTGGAGGCCTGTGGCCAGTGGTGTCCCACAGGGGCCAGTACTGGGCCCGGTGCTCTTCAACTTGCTCATCAATGGACACAGTGCTCCCTCAGCAAGTTTGCAGATGACACCAAACTGGGAGGAGTGACCGACACTCCCAAGGGCTGCGCTGCCATTCAGAGAGACGTGGACAGGACGGAGAGTTGGGCAGAGAAGAACCTCATGAGGTTCAACAAGGACAAGTGCCGAGTCCTGCATCTGGGGAGGAATAACCGCAGGCCCCAGTACAGATGAGAGACTGGCCTTTTGGAAAGCAGCTCCTTCGAGAGGGATTGAGGAGTCCTGGTTGACAACAGGTTACCCATGAGTCAGCAATGTGCCCTCATGGCCAAGAAGGCCAATGAGATCCTGGCCTGCATGAGGAGGAGCATTGCCAGCAGGTGGATGGAGGCAATCCTGCCCCTCTACTCAGCTCTGGTGAGGCCTCACCTGGAGTATTGGGTGCAGTTCTGGGCTCCCCAGTACAAGAAGGACATTGAGCTTCTAGAGAGGGTCCAGCGTAGAGCCACGAAGATGGTTGACTAAGGGACTGGAGCATGTTTAGTCTGGAGAAAAGAAGGCCGAGAGGAGACTTGATCAACATGTTCAAGTACCTGAGGGGTGGTTGTAGGGAGAATGGGGCCAGGCTCTTCTCCATTGTGGCCGGTGACAGGACGAGGGGTAACGGGTGTAAGATAAAACACAGGAAGTTCCACCTCCATAAGAGGAAGAACAACTTTACTGTGAGGGTGACAGAGCCCTGGAATGGGCTACCCGGAGAGGTTGTGGAGTCTCCTTCTCTGGAGATCTTCAAACCCCACCTGGATGATGCCACCCTGTGCCACGTGCTCTAGGTGTCCCTGCTGGAGCAGTGGGGTTGGGCTAGATGATCTCTGGAGGTCCCTTCCAACCTTAAGCATTCTGTGATAATACTGTAATAATACTGTAATGTGAGAACATTCAAAGCAAAAATTATTCCCTTTTCTGTACATGAAGAGAGAACTTTTGTGAAATGGGATCAATTCCAAAAGTAACTTATACATCATCGCTTTTGTCAATCCATCTGGATTTATTTGTCATTTGTTTTTCTTTTAAAATATGAGTATTTCTCAATGAGATTAAGTAAGCCTCAGTAATGGGGTAATTGTTAGGCTAGTGTAAGAAACTGTCTGTTTATGTGCATACTTTTACTTCTTGAATGGGAGAAATAACCTCAATTTAGCAAATGACCTGCACAGCGTGGGAGGTTTGGTTTAGGCTCCCTGAACAAACGTTGTTCTTTGATTAAGCTATGAAAAGGTAGTGTTTAGTCTAAACCTTTTCTTTTCATTATTGATAAGTGTGAGAGAGAAATACATGATAAATAGTTGCAATAATGGAGAATAATGGAATGGAATGGAATAATGGAGAAGATAGTATTATCAAAATGTATTGTAAATACAAAGGAAATTAACCTTATCAGCCTCTTGGAGGTTATCTGAAGGCATTGATTTCCGAGGCTGCTCTCGCTGTGTTGTGACGGGGACTCCCCGTTGCGGCAGGGCGCAGCGCTGGTCCCGCTGTCCTGGTGTCCTCCTGGGAAGGGCGCCTCTCAGTGCGGCCTCGTGTTTAGCTTCCTTCGTTGGTTTTGGCTGTCTGGGGATCCCTTTGAGCAGTTGCCTTTTTCCTTTTCTATTAAAAGCCACAAAGGTGAAGAATACTTATAAAGATGCAAAAGATTTAATTTAATTTATTAATGCTGAGGATTTGTCTGCTGCTGAATGTGGTTTTTGAAACAATGAGACCCTGTGGTGGTGATGACAAAAAATTTGCTCCTGCTGACCTGCATGCATCTGTTGGGTTTTTTGGATCCTATGCTGAAAGCCAATTCTTACTCGTCCTAAATCATCTTCCTGCTCTTTATTTCATATTGTACCTACTGTTATTGATCTCTGATCCTGCTTGGAGGTAAGCAACTCTGCATAGGCACAGTTAAACATTTTTATTATACTAAACAGAAATGCAGTCTGGAGTTTTTCAAAGGGGAATGAAAGTTCATCTTGCATATTAACTTTTAATCAGAATGGTTAATTTTATTCTAGTATAAATCTTCACGGTTTGGGACACAAAGATGTAAAATGATTTGAAAAGAATCAATTCATACAGAATTGCAGGGAAATATTAGTGTCTAATGTGTTTTCTTTGAGGATTAAAAGCAGCAAGTATTGTCATTTAAGGAAGAAGTTGATGAAAATCAAAGGGTTTCCCTCAAGTGCGAAGGGGTCACGTAAATGTGTCCATCCCTCAGTATCAATGTCTGTCTGTGGGCTCCCTGTCATGTGCGAAATCACTGAAAGTCTGTCAGTTCTGCATGCATGTTGACATATCCTTATTTTATTTTTCTCTCCAAATTTTGAAAGGATCTCAAAATCATTTACAGACACTGTGCAATGTTGTTTTGTCAAACTCCCCTTTTGCTCTGGGATTCAGTGAGCAGGGGTGGAGGGGCTGCTGCGAAGCCCTAGCGTGGTGAAGCGCAGGCCAAGGCCATGGGCCCCCCGGGCACGGGAGGTACGTGCTGGAATAGCCTCCACCCCCTTCTTCCAAATATTTAAAACTGTTAACAAATACAGGAAATGTACTTTGATGAAAATAGTGTAGTGTGGAGATGTACCATGCTGTTCATGGTATATTTTGCTTCATTGTTTTTCTCTCAAAGCATTTAACTCAACTCTTGGGTGATCTAGTTTGTAGCTTTGCAGTGTATTTTTAGCACATTTTGTGTAGAAGATGCTGAACATCTTCTTGTACTTGTTTTCATTCACTTGTGCAGTGGATCAGCGTTAAATGCTTTATGAAGCAAAACCTAATTCCGTATTTTTTAATTGTTTTCCTGTGTGATCTTACTGCTTTTTTTCCATGAGATGGTAGAACTTCAGTCACAAATTGTAGTCCCTTCTAGGTGCTTACCAAAATGTAATGGGTAACTGAATAATGTGATATTCTTAAGGACTTTTAAGTCATGTACCTTTTCATAGTGTGTTTTGTTGTTCTTGTAACACTTGAGAAGGCATGAACTTTGCATGGAAAGAATTGTTACGTCATTCTTTTTTGAGGTTTTAAATTACTGTGATTTGAAGTTCTACAATGCATATATTTCATCTGTAGTAGCAAATTAGTCTTTTGAGTTGACAGGTTCTTTCCCTCTACTCTTTTTACTTTCTGATATTTTTTCAGAGAACGCTCCATTTTCTTGGCCTGCCTTTTTTTTTTTTTTTTTTCTTGTTATGAGGATGCGCCTGTGAATTTGAAATTCTGTCCTTGAGTGATAGCTCCATTAAAGAGAAGTATATCAGCACACTTATAACAGAGGGATTCCAGTGATCTCATGACTTTTACACATTTGTTGTGTGATATCACAGATATTAGTAAAAAGGTGTATGCTTTGGCTCTCCAAAGGTGCTGAATGTACCCAGCTTGCACTGAGTTTAGTTTATTGGAAAATTAAACCCACTAATATTCAGTGTCTAATTTATTAGTCTATGAAATTGGGCGGGATGTGTCAGCTATTGAGAGCCTTTTATGAAATAAATAACATCTTTGACGCCCTTATTTCCTTGTTACCTTTGTGCACAACATTATTCTTCTTAGGAAGTTGCTAACTGAAAGCTTTTAAGTAATTGATGTTTTGTTTCATCACTCAAGGACTGCTGCAACACATGGAGTTGTACAGACAATCATTTGTTTTTCTTGTGTGACTAATGATTATTTCTTATTAATCAATTTTGGGGTCATATTGAATAGTTTTTATGTTTTGATGTTTTTTTTTGGAAATGATACTTCTTTAGAAATGAGCTGTTAGGTAAAGATTTTAAAAGGTAAACGTATAATATGAAAAATGTCTGTCTGTGCTGGAAGCTGAAAGCTCTAAAACACTGATCATCTTTTTGCATATAAAAGACAGCTTACGTGATCTTTGTCATGTGATCTGAAAGTTAAAATAAATGACTCAAGCTTCCAGATCAACTGCTAAAATTTTTAAAGTTAGCCATATTTCTTTTCATATCAAGTGTTCTGGTTTCTTCAGGCTGACTTAAAGAATTCCTGCAAAAAAGAGTTGAATTTCTTTTTTTTTTTTTTTTCTGTACAAATTGCCACTTTCCTCTGTAAATATACTCAAAATTCTCATTATTCTGAAGAGTATTTTCAGTATCACCTCTGCAGGGTGGTGCAATGATGCATTTACTGAGAAAAGCTGACATGAGACATAGTATCTTTTTCTCTTTTGACCCCATGTTATGCAAGTGTTATGCAGCTTAGCCTCGGAATCACTTGTGACTGTATGACACAACAGTACTGACTTAACACAAAATCCTTTTTCGATCGAGTCGCTGCCTGTCTGGAAACCAAATCGTATGGACGAAGGAGGTGACTGTCACATGGTACATGTTGCGGTTGCAGAATCCAGCCATTCAGGACAGCAAATACCAACCCCTTTTTTCACCAATTCAAAGTTAAAAATATATTAATATAGAAGAAAAATGGTCTTAACAGCCCCCCTCCCCACCACCACACACACATTTAATAGAATAAAAAAAAAAGAAGATAGCTTGAGATTTGGTGCAGTCATCAGGAAAAACGAAGCTGCCAGGAGAGTTGGCTTGAGTCAAAAAACGTTTCTGTTTCAGGAGAAGATTCCAATCTCCTAAATCATTTTTTGCTACTATGAATCTGGTGGCTCTTCTCTGTGGATCTGGCATCTCTTTGCAAAAACTCTTAAAGCAAGAGATGTGAAAGAAATATTGATGGAGCCCGGAGAGGGGAAGTGCCCCCAGAGAACACCGAGCAGGCAGGGGGGCGCCGGGCGCCCAGTCCTCTGTTCTAACCTGGCGCTTGCCTGCTGCTCCGCTGCTCCTCTCCTGTACTTTCTTTGTGCTAAAGAGTTAAAGGTTTTATATTTTTCACATTGAGCATTGAAAAATCCATTTCTCATTTCCCTCCTCTAAGATATCAAGAGGCAGATAAAATCAAATGTATTTTTCATAGTTTGTGGGTTCAAGATTAGTATTGAAAATTCAAATTATTGTAGGAGCCAAACCATCTTCAATTTTGTTTTTTTTCTGTATGGGAGTGCCACTTTATACAAGTACTATTTCAGTTTCCTTTCTTTCTTTTGAGCTACCTATCTTTTGAAAATGTTTATCTTTGTTCAATTAGATTGGGGCTTGCAACAGTAAACAGTGGTTGGGTTTCCAGGTATTTCACAACAGGGAGATAGTATGCAGGGAAAAAAAATTGATGACAGGAAATTTAGTGAGATTATCTAGTTGTATATTAAAATGCTACTATATCCTAGTTGCAATACTGTCAAATTTTGTGTTTATGTACAGGAACTTGACAAGAGGAGTTGGTAGATTTAGAGAGATACTAAGAGCTGTTGAAACGAGAACTACACAAAATCTGCGAATGGTAAGTTCTACTAAACCATATTCCTATTTCAACATAGAATTTTATTAGGCAGATATAGTATAATTATGATAGATGAGTGACAAATAATCACGTTACAGCATATTGATTGGGATCTGTTATTTCCCCAATTTGAAATACCATGTTTTATGATTATAGCAAATGATTCATAGAAAAAGGAATGTTTGATAAGTATCCTTCCTCAATTTCTTTCTTATTTGTCATTATAGTTAAAAACTAATTATCTCTAACCATATCTACAAGAGTAATCACATTGTCCTGTTTAGGACTTACCAGAGTTTCACAAGAGCGTTTCATCTTTCTGTAATGTAGTGAGAGTAGAAAGAAGCATCTCTTTGTGTTCTGTTAAATAGAAAGCTACCTAGTCTTTTTGTGTGTGTGTTTGTTTTTTCTCTCTTGATAAAGCCTCTTACGCGAAAAAATCGTGAAGACTTGTTATTTATATGATCATAAAGGAAGCCTTTACCAAAGAAGCGATGGATCTTTGATATAAAGGGCTAAGACTTTTCCTGAAAATTTAATTTTTAGAATGTCTGAAATGAATATCTTAATACGAGACTTTTAAAACTTACAAAGTAGTAATAAGAATGGCGATTAATTTCTTAATTCATGTAATAACTGATTTTTAACAAACATGTTAAAATTATTTCAAATGGTAGACTTTTAATGGAAAACAATAATATTACAATAATTAATACAATACAAGATTAAAGGCTTCTTATGGTATAGAAATTAGAGATAGAATATGCATCTTATACGGTACTGCCTATGGCTTACATTATTGATATGTTTCTTGGAAATACTGAAATCTTTAGTAGAAATGCAGAACCTACTCTCATTCTATTACGCTGTACCATTTCTAAGGCACTAAATTTTGATTTTTTTAGGATTGCCATATAGCATAGCTTATGTGCGTATGTATAACACATTACAAAACAGATTAAGCTGAGAGATGCAGTTATATGTCTGGACTTAATCGGATAAAGTCACTGAGCTGTTTGTTGGTGCTATTTTTCCATTGTGTTTAGAGAATCAAAGTTGATACTTGAGCTTTACAAAAACTAGTTTGCCTGGTATTTTGGATGTTTCAGAGAGTGTTTGAACAGAAACATCAAATGGATGTTTCTAACAGAAAACATATTCAAGACTGCTAGTCTTTATTTGAAATTATCCTCTTGTTTTTGTGAGACTATTCATTTTCTAGGGAAAATATTTCTCTCTCCCTTTTACAGACAATAGCAAGGCAATTAGCGGAAATTTTGTTACGAGGCATGTGTGAACAGAGTTACTGGAATCCCCTGGAAGACCCTCCTCACCAGTCGCCCCTAGATGACCCACTTCGAAAAGGTTCAAATACAAAGAATTATGCACTCAGTAGAAGACCACGAGTATACACTGGAGAAAAGTATGCCTGACTTTCTATCTCTTTTGTTTCAAAGATTGCAATTATTGTTCAGTGCACCATGCAGTTGAGTTCCTATTGTTGAAAATGAAGAAGGCCTTGGGACATGTGAAGGTCTTTCCCTGCTGTGCGTAATGTTGAAGGAAGAGAGCTGCTTTTCCAAAGACAAGTTTGCACTCCGTGCCTGAGATTTTTGTCCTCACTTCCTAGAACATGCTCTTGTCCTGTACTGGAGCATGTGCTAAAGTCAATAGTTCTCCTTATACCTCAGATGCACAAGAAGTCCTAGTGCACATGGCAGTGTCTTTCCGCTTCCTGGAGCAGTCCAGCCATTTCCACTACTTCTGACTGAATATTTTGAATTCATAAAATTGCAGTGCGTCCTTCTGAAGAGGAGGAAGAGCAGAACTGTTCTCGGTTCTTTGGGAAGCACTGTGTTCTTCGTCTTCTGCAATTTTGGCAATCTGTGTTCTGCTTTGTCATAGAAAGGAGAGTTAGCAATATGGAGATTTAAATTTATTACTGAAACAATGAAAAGCATACTTAGCAGTTTATCTAGTAATTTCAGAGGAAGCTTATTTCCCAAAACACTTGCCTGCTGATCTTTTTAAGCTAGTCTTGGCATTTCTTTCTGATGTCACCTTTTTGTTGAGGCTTTTTTTCAGTTATTCGCTTAAGTAGTATCCTAAGGTTAATTCTCACACAGCTTTAGGGTGTCCTTTCCCTCCTGAAAATGTGTGGCTTTTTTTTGTTGTTGTTGTTTATTTGTTTTGTTTTTTCAAAACTAAGCACTGCCAGTATTGGCATTAAACATGAATAGCCATTTGTTTTTGAAATACTAATTTTCTCTGAAAGTGTAATAACTGATTGTTCATTCATAGCACATTCACTTCTCACACTTCTGAGAGTCCCTAAAGAACGTGCTTGGATGTGTCTTATTGTGTGAAAATCATGTGATCATTTCAAATCATGGAAATGAAATCTAAACCATTCTGAACCATCCTCTTTATTAAAAAAGAAGTTTCAGGTTTAGAATTGAACATTCATTTTGCAAAAGCAAAAGAAAACTGTGTTTCACTACAGGTATATAATTAAAAAATTGTACCCACAGTCAAACTTTTTGGTAAAACAAATACATAAGTTGTTGGAAACACCTTGATCACTGCCCTTAAAAGTAGGCAAGTAGTGCCCAAACGCTTTCTTTGTCAGTTATGATATGCTGTGAAAATGAGGTCAGTGATGCAACTAGTTCCACTCACTTTTGCAGTTAAATTTGGAGATGAAATTTGCCCAATGGCGATTTTAATCTGTAAGAGTGAAAGATAGGCTTCTCCATGAAGAGGTTTCTTAAATACAGTCATCTTAAACTTGAGAGTTAATATGATTTGGAACAAATTTGGAATATAGACACAGATAAGGAACAGTTCATTTGTCGTACATGTTTCTTCATAAGACAAATGAAGACCATGTTGCTTTGTGCCTACAGCTTTTCCTTCAAGAGCCTAAGAAATTTTTCAGACATCTTTTGATTTTAAAAGAAGAAAAAAAAAATCGGTTGAACACTGATATGGTGACAGACTATGTTGTCTATGTCAGTGTTACTGATAAGCTTTATGCTGAATGGAAATTGCCTACCCAACTTGGACAGCAGCATCTCACAACACGAAACAGAAAAAGAACGGAACAGAAGAAAAGATGAACGTTAACTTTGTTTTTCTTCTGCAACATCTTGTGTCTGCAATTTTAAACCTTTTTTTTTTCCCTGATATTCTGACTGAGGAAACTTACATGGGAATATCTTTTATGCTGGGTCGTAAACATCCAAAAAACAACCTGGGCTCACACAGCAAATCCTAAAGAACAGTCTGTTCCTTTCTGACAGTATTTTAGGAGACAATATAAAGATATCATGAATCCTAAAACAAAACCAACATCTCTTCAGAATTTAAGGTAGATAGAATCATAAAATCCTTAATGTTGGAAGGGACCCTCAGAGATCATCTAGTCCAACCGCCCTGCACACGCAGGGTCACCTAGAGCACGTGGCACAGGACTGCATCCAAGCGGGTTTTGAAGATCTCCAGAGAAGGAGACTCCACAACCTCTCTGGGCAGCCTGTTCCAGTGCTCTGTCACCCTCACTGTCAAGAAATTTTTCCTTAAGTTCCTGTAGAACTTTTGGTGTTTCAGTTTGTGGCCATTTCCTCTAGTCCTATAGAAGATGTTATAGAAGCTCCCTCTTTCGCACATAACAAGGCTGTGCTATGAAAGAGCCTTTCAGAGTAACTACTAAAGTATATATCCTGCAGGAGACTTGAGTCTTTTGAGATGACTTAGCTGTGTTTGTTGAAGATCTCCATTAGTGATTATTTTATACAACAGAAAGTCCACATAATTGTGGTATAATTATTGCTAGCAAGTAGAATGGCCTTCATCTATGCTAGCAATTCTCCTTCCTTACCCAGAATATGTGTAGCAGGTTTCTCAATTTCAATCTTATCTATGTTCTTTTCTTTCATTCTCCATTCATCTTTTAATAGAAACATGCATCTTTGCAGAAGCAGAACTTTGTTCAGTAGAGTTTGGCTGCTCTTGGCTCGTGTAAGCAAGGATTCTCACAGTGCCAGCACAGCGTGCGAGTCGGACATGCTTCCTTTGCTCGCATCAGAGGGAGCAAAGAGACCAGATCAGACAGGATATGTCATGCCTGATAGCTCATCTCCAGCAGTGGTCAAAGGGAAATACCCAAGAGAGAGTGTATCAAGACAGACTGGTAGGAGATTTTACTCTAGGTACTTGCCTACTGTCCAACTGTGTGAATCAGAAATACTTGTTGGTTTTAAATGTGCTGCCTGAGATGATAATTAAGTGTACGTCAGCTCCTTTAAGGTAGGAATAGAGTATGACTAATGCCACTTACAATATTACAAATCTGTGTTATTGCCTCTTCAGCTTTCTTTATTCCCACTTGAAGCTGTGTGAAAGCTCTTGCTCTGCCTTTGGGTATTTCGTGTTTCTGGCCATCCCTGTTGCTCTGCCATGTTTCCTGGGGACTGCCTAACTTCTGTGCCTCTGTCAGTTGGTTTGTGCACGAAAAGACTCAATTTGGTCATCAAAATGAAGCCTTTGCAAACATGACTTAAAGTATTTTTATCCTAATTTCTGCACTAAGAGTTCTGCAGTGTTTGAGATGGGCATCAAGTTATTCTTTACAAAAATATATTCAAAGATTTATGGAAAAATAATGCTTGCTTTCCTCTTGAGAGTAAAGATTTTTTTTTTTGATCAAGTAAATCACTTTAGGGCATCTTCCCTGTGTCCTCTCAGAAAATAATTTTCCCCAGCAACTATTTCCAAATGTTGTATTGCTTTCTGAGGACTGTTGCCAGTCAGACAGGCTAAATCCACTTCCCAGGTGCTTTATGCTGCTTTGAAGACTGAATAGGTAAATGGGGAGCCCAAGCTGCCTCTGATGCTTCCTTTTCATTCCTCATCTCCTGTCCTGCATCCTTCTTATTTGTGAGCAATGGTGTTTTGAAATTTCTTTGTTATATAAAAGATAAAATAAGTCTTCTGAGATTTAAAATCTCCTTCAAAACCAGGTGAGCAACTTGCATTGGTTAAAAACATCTGGCTGCCTTCCTCCTCAAATCTTTAGGGATGCTATCCCTGGTGTCCTCCTTGCTCTGTATTACCAGAATACTTTCCCAATCTTACTTTCAGGCACCCTGCAGATTTAAAGCATTTCATTTTCCATTTATTTTCAGAGATTTCAATACTACCTAGGTTTTTGAGTTTTCAATCCATTAAACAAAACTTTTTTTTTTTCATGCTTACTTTCCTATCAGTAATTTATTTATTGTAGTTCAGGCACATCCCTTGGGACTATAGGAATTGCTTATTAACAGCAAGGGGCCATTTACCATGTTTATTAAGCAGTTGACTGTGGAACCATTAATCTGAATGAAGACGAAATATTACTTAGGCTGATTCAGAAACTGTTGAGAGAGAAGAATGTGGAGAGTTACAATGTGGTCGCTTGCGCTGGTCCATGTACGTGTTGCAGTAGTGTGTAGAGAGAAGGCATCTAGTCTTCACAAAGGTGGTTAAGTCCACAGCCTAGTCCTATGGGAAGCTTTGGCATTAAGTCAGAAGGAATGTGTGTTTCAATGGAAATGAGTATTTTAACTGCTTGGAAATAGCTGGGGTTGCTAATGGCAAGTAGGCAGAGGCTGCTGTGGCTCTGTTTTAAAACTTCTCAGGTAGTGAAGACAACAGCAAAACAATTCTCAAATGTACCCGGCGGAAAGGTAATAAAAGGATTTATCCAAATATTGCCTAAAATGCAAAAGTTATCTTGCTTTTGTGAGGTTATCTTGCTCCCAACCTTTGAGTCAATGACGTAGATGAATCTTGGATACAGTTAGGTGCCAGAGACTTACTAAGATAAGGATATATATTTAAAAGATGTCAAATTGTGTAACTTTTGGGGTCATTTGGGTGTTTTCTTCATCTCTGACAACTGTGATGGTTTTATTCACTTAGTTTTACCATGCTTTTTTTTTTTAAATGTGAGCTTGGATCATTGCAAAGAAATTAATTTTCACTGATTGGTATTTATACAAATGTAACTTGTTCTCTATTCATTTTTTCTGGAAATCTTCCAATTTTTACTATATTTGTGTAAGGTAATATGTTTAGCCTTAATAAATGATTTTTTCTTTTGAATAGCATCTTCTGTCCTCAAGAAAATACAGAAGAAGCCTTACTCTTGCTGCTTATTAGTGAATCTATGGTATGTAAATTGAGTAAATGCTTTATTTTTATAGCAAACAGTGGTGTGTGTTTGTTTGTTTTTTCTGTGTCTTATTGATTTTTGACTTATTTACTACCTTTCATTTCCTGTTAGGAAAGCAGGCAGTTACTTCTGAAACTCAACCTTCTGCTCCTCCGAGCCAGCAGGAAGAGCCCTGAAAGCGTTAGGAATGGGAGTTTCTTTCTCCTTTAAAGTCAGTGTATATTGGCTCTGAGCCGAACCTAGTTTTCTTCTAGCCTTAGCCAAGTGAACCTAAAACCAGGTTTTTCACTTGGCATCACTTATCAGTATGACCCAATGTTACACCATCTGTTGCCATTCAGCAGACAGACTCAAAATATAGGTTGATTTTATTATATACTCCAAAAACACAGACTCCTGCAGGACCACACTGAAGATATATGTCACCGAAAATTGTTTGTCATTGTGCATTGAAATTCAGATGTCACTCAAATTTTTAAATAACTTCTAGTTGTACAGGATTTACAGCAGCCTTTGCTGCTGTAATTTTTAATCTCCTGATTTTCTCAATAGACAGTTCAGTTGCTCGCTTGTGCTGTTTTATCAGGGTTCTTTATTTTTCCTCTAGCACAGTTTTATTAATCATCCATCAACTGCCATGTTCTGACATTCTTATGCAAGGTCAGTTATATATTCTCAAATGACAAAGATGGAAAGTTTAAGGTGAAATTTTTGCCAGCTTTCAAACTGGAGGATGGAATCAGTACAGTCTCAGAAATCATTTAACAGTCTGTCTCGCTGAACATCAAGGAGATGTGGTCTTTTTATACAGATGATTGAAACTCTTCGGCGTAATTTCTGTTGCGATACAGCTAAGTAAGATGAGAACAGTTTAGTGATCAGTCTCTTACTTGAACTACTTTAAACATTTACACTCTAGTACAAGCTACTTCATTTCTAATGGTCTGTCTTGAAGTGGTGCTCGTGATGGCATCCGCCCCCAGAGAGCTAGACTGAGCGAACGCTTCCACATACCACGTGCTGCTTTTGTTGCCCTGTGCCCTTACCACTGGGAGGGACCCTCTGAGCTCCTGTAAGGTGCCGAGCAGGTTGTGGCAGGAGCAGAATCCTGATGGGAACCGTATTCATGATATGAAAGTGGAAGCTGTCCCTGATCTGCATAACCTCAGACTGCTCATCACTCTATTTGCATATGTGCTTCCTTGCGTATCAGCACTAAGAAGTCAGCAAACAAATAAAGTATTACCCTTTTAAGTCTGCTTTCTGGTAACTTGTAAATTTTCTTTGTGAATTAGACCTGTCTAGATACATAAAATGTTTGTCACCATAAACCATTATGCCCTTAAATCCATTAGAAATAATTATTGAAAGCTATCGATATATGTCTATATATCTATATAGATATATGAAACTTTAGTTCTGACATCAAGCTACCAGATAGACAAACATTTGTATCAATAGGTATTTCATATAGGAGGAAATCTGTAAAGGCAGAAGATAACCAAGATAAGGTGTTTCGGAGGGCTGGTGGTATAGTGTATGTAGTACTGGGTGATGTAGGTGGTCAAAGGTGCTGGAAGATCTCTGCTATTAAACAGGATTCCTCACTGAATGTAGTTTATTTAATCTTCAGTGTCCTCTGTGCTCAAAAGGACAAATTTAATTAGGAATTACGCTTGCAATGTGCCAGCTCCTAAAGGACATGCAAGTACGAAGTCTGCTGCAAAGCTGGTCCAAGCCTGTGCTCTTGACTAAGGCAAACTTTTGTGCCAGTTCCCTCTCAGTGATGATTCCTGAAGAGCGATCGTGTGGTTGTCCTGGGCAGGGCACACAGTCACAATCTTGAAAAGAACAAAGAAAGTGAATGCCTTATTAATAAAGCTGTAATAGAAAATTGGAATATTCTTCCAATTAGTTTTATATTTGCATACAAAAAATAGGTTTGAATTATAAAAGAGGAGCTAACTATTCATTATACTAAAGCAAACTTCTTTTGGTTTCTGAAAACTCTTCTGTAATTTTACATAAATTGCCTAGTTTATATAATTACGTATAATCAAGTGATTAAAATAGATAAATATAGAAGCCTAACTCTTTGAGCTAATGCATTAAATTAGTGTAGATTCATGCTTTCTCTGAATTAGAATCTATAGATGCCAATTAATTCTAGTGTCTATAAAAATTTATAAATTTTGCTTGACCAAAAATATAGATTGCAGTGGCTGACATGGCTTCTTCTTGGCATTATGTTTCAGGCTAACCGTGATGCTGTCCTGAGCAGAATACCAGAACACAAAAATGATCGGATCATCAGTTTGCAAAGTGCATCTGTAGTCTATGATCTGCTCACGATAGCCCTGGGACGAAGAGGCCAATATGAAATGCTATCAGAGGTGCGTCCACGCGAGTGCATATCCAGCTGGGTTTTCATTGCTGCTTATGATAGGGCTAAAGGGCTAAACAAATATCAGACTCTGTTGTTCTAACCACTATAAGAATAAAGGAGTTAAGTAATCAACACCCCAAAAAGTTTACTGTTCAAATGTGCACCAGTGACTTGACGTGGGCAAGCACTGAAAATTCTTACGAAATGTGCCATAAATTGAATATTTAATGGTACAACAATTCACATACTTTTGTGTTGAGAGGCAAAGCATTTATATTAAATGTAGAAGAACCACTTGTGGAATGAATTGAAGAGTTTGATGGAGTTACAGATGGGAACTCATGGTTAAACTGGAAAGAGTGAAGTATAGCAAGGAACGCAAAAAGTCTTTTGAATGTCCGTAGACCTTTGCTTTTGATTCTTCTGTTTCTGTTTGTCTGGAGAATATAGCTGCTGCTTTTTTGAATTTTCATTCAAAGCTTAGAAGGCACCAAATCCAATTTTGCTGCAACTGTGCTTTTAAATACCATGCCATGAATCTAGTAATGTGAGTTTGTAACAAGACCTATCTATTATTGGTTCTGAAACCTTTCTATAACTTATTTTAATACTTAAATAACGGATAGATAGCCAGTTAAAGGATCCTAGAAAGAGGATTTGTGAGGCTTTATTTCAAAATTAATATTTCTGCTATACCTTGTAACATTTGGAGTATTTTAGAATCGTAAGGATATGTAAAATGTCTTTGGAGTTTATAAAAGAGGGAATGTATTTTTAAGGTCTGTAGAAGCTGTGTTCTGTGTCTCAGCTGTCTTGTGTTTGACGATGCAGCTTGTATTTTTTCTGTTCAGAGCTATTTCTTAAGGAAACTTCTAGCATTAGCATTTTTATATTTGCAAAACAACTGCAGCTTTCTGGGCAGATCAGATCGTTCTGCTATTCAAAACAGTGCCAATACAGCGACAAGATGCTTTTGCAGATAATGATTAATTCCTGGTATCCAGAATGTATCTTTCAATGTGTGTGATAAGAAGGTGTATTCAGGGATTGATTTGCTGCGAAATGATGCCTTGCTACCATAATAAAAGACTATTTAAAATTACAAAACAAAAATCCAGCTATTCTGTTACATCTTGATAGGGATTTTAATCTCCATCTGCACAGATTTTAAACACTAAATTTGACTATTCTTAATCTGGAAAATAGTTCAAAGCTGCAAGTTGTGCATGCACTCCATTTTAGTCAATGCAAGTAGTATTGACACCGAGTAGTTTGAAAGCTATTACAGGCCTGTCATCCTAGAAAGCAACCTGCTGGGGAATATTGCCACGTGCTTGCTGGTGCAGGCACTGCTGCCTTCGTGGAGTTGGAGGCACTTCTATCAAAGTGGCAGGCGATGAGTAAAAATACTTGTACCATCTTGCGTTCTCCTTTGCCATATGTACCACTGAATAGCAAACTTGCTGAATTATTTTGAATTCACACATGGCTAGTCAGTTTGTTGTCCTCTTTTTGCTTTCAGTGATGGAAAGTCCAACTAATAAATAAATCCTGTTGTGGTTGTCTTAATAGATATTGCTTTTACGGTAACAGTAATTAATTTCACATACAATTTCGTGATGAACGCTGTTTTTAAAGGGAATTAGAAAGGATTTATTTTTAAAGAAAGTTCTGTTTAGTAGTAGTGGCCTTGATACTGTATGTAGTGTGGTAAGAAAATGGTAGCATGCATCATTTAATACATAAGGAACTTACATATTTATATCTTTTTATCAGCCTCTGCACTATTATTTCTTTTACTTCCTGTTATTAGGTGGGAATATGCTACATATCTGGCTTTGCTTCCTGTAATATTAAGGCTGAGTGTGAATGTTAAAAGTAATATGAGGTATTAGTTTAGCATATACATTATATGTCAGAGCAGAAAAGCTGCTTCACGTAACTGTGCTCTGCAGACCTGAAAATTAATTGCTAAGTCAGTTTGTTTAATTCAGAAGAATGTTCCACCTTTGAATTCTCTGGAGCTGATCTGCCTCGAAAGAAAAGAGGAAATAGATACAATTGCCAACAGTAGATACAAAACCTTCCTAATTAGCACATAATGCTAATTTAATGTATTGAATCTCTGTATAGTAATAACTAATATCCCTTTTTTCATTGAGTTATTAAATCTCAGTAGGATGCCTAGTGTAATAAAAAATCAAACTCAACTGCTAGTATTATTTCTAAGAATTTTAGTACTCTTAAGTGGTACTTTGGTCATTTCCATTGAGTGTTCACACTTTAGAAAATGTAGGTACAAGTACATGTAGGTACAACTTTCCTTCTCACATAAGTCTTATCTCCTGCTTCTCAGACCTTTTCATTTGCTGAATCCTTCCTGTAAGAGTATGTTGGTGGGTATTTATTATTCCTTCTTTCAGGCGCATGCAGGATTATTATTATTTTTTTATTATTATTTTCCTATGGAATCTGGTAGCTATTTTTGCTTAAGTTGTTACATTTTTTAGGTGTGAGCTGATAATAAAAAAAAGGAAACTTACACTAGTGTATCTTATTAATAGTTTAAGGTGTTTTTAATGAACACTTTTCTCCCCAAAATCAGTGTCTAGAAAGAGCCATGAAGTTTGCGTTCGAAGAGTTTCATCTCTGGTATCAGTTTGCATTGTCCTTGATGGCAGCAGGAAAAGTAAGTCTTACGTTGTCCATGAAATTCTTGTATTGATGGTTATTGCTAACAATATCTGGTATTCTATACTTTTTAATTTCTAAGTGTTTTTGCAAATTATGCTAATATTTAAATCAGATAAAGTATATGGCAGAATTTTTGTCTATAATGTAAAGGTGTGTGAAAATCTTTATTCCAGTCATTTTGATGAACAGATGTTCTGTTTAGGTGCAAATTAATTCTGATTCGTGATTCCCTTATTCTTCATTCAGAATTTGTGCATTGTGTCTTTTGTTATTACTGTCTACACAATTAAACTGGGATGCATTATTTTAATTATTGTTTTATAGAAATTGGGAGCTTTTATCATCAGATGTAGTCTTCTCCTTCCACTTGCTTTTGTTTTTCCCTTTTCCATTATGGAAAAGAAACTGAATTTATTATGTATTGTATAGAATTGATGCTAGAGGTGTGTGTGCGTGTTTTTTTTTTTTTTTTTAGTATTATTCATAGTAGAGGTATTTTGCTTATCTTCAGTGTTGGGGGAAATGGATGGTTTATGTTTTTCTTAGAAATTATTATTTAGAAGTACATTGGTTCTTGAGGGTCTTGTTTCTTCCTCCCATTCTTCATTTTGCTCTGAGTTATCTTCTAAGCCGTTATTGGATATAAGTGGATGAAAAATGCTCTCAGAAATGAGGAGTGCTGCCATAAACTCTTGTTTCCTGCAATAGCTGTTCATAAGAGCTCTCGTAGCTCCTGTGGGACACGAGAGCACAGCCTGTTCTGCTGCCTGGTTCCAACTGCTGCTCTTTCTTTCACCTTGCTCAAATGCTGTGAGCGCACAGGCCTAGCAAAGCCCTAAATGCACCTCAAAAGCAGTCTCTAGATCATATACCATTGGATTTATTTTATGAGCCAATATTTCACCCGGGACACTTAGTCATAGTTCGTAGTGGGAAAATTACAGCAGTGCCTGAAGTCTTGTATTTCACTTGTACAAGTTGTTGTGACAGTTTTTCAACAGAATGTATCATAATGGTTCCTTCTCATAGGGTAAAGAGGGTAGAAAATGGGCATAGGAGTTGTATATCTGTGAAATATATTTATGCTTTTAGTAATTTTCATGGGAAATGTTTTTAACAGTCTGCTCGAGCAGTTAAAGTGCTGAAGGAATGCATCCGTTTGAAACCAGATGATGCAACTATTCCCCTCCTAGCTGCAAAGCTCTGTATGGGATCTCTCCACTGGGTAAGCTTTGCCACTGCTTCTTTTCAGCAAGAGCTGAGTATCTAAATTGCAGCAAAATCCAAAATCTTAGTTGAGGAGTGCCAAAAAATAGTTTGACTGTCCTATTTCAGGAAACAAGGAGTGATATTGCTTGTTGTATTGCTTTCTTGTCCTAATACATTTCATATAAAATAAACGATGGTGATTTTACTGTATTGCAACTGTTTTGAAGCACAAATTTAGCTCGGTTGTAAAGCTTAAAATTTATTAGAAATTGAAACACACATTGTTGGCATATGGTGATTAAAAATGTGAATTAGACTTTTCTTTTTCTCTGTGCAAGAGGAAAGTAGCTTTTTTGGAAGTTAATGGAACAAAATTGTTGCTAATTCTTAAATCTTTTCAAGAAATTCTTCTGTTTATCTCATGCTTGTAATGCTACGTTTTGTTTTAGATGGCCTTCAAATTGGTTTATCTGTACAAAAACACTAAGGTGATTAAAGATAATCATATGCTTTCCGAGATAAACGTGTAATTTTCAGAGCAGTGACTGGAGAGAGATGTTAGTTACCTACTTAAAAAAAAAAAAAAAAAAAAAAAAAAAAAAAAAGAGGAGGAGAGGAAGGAAATGTTGTAAGCAGAAATTCAGAAAATAGTGCAGTGGTAGGTAGGAACATGACTTGCTGAGGCCAACAAAAGTGCAGTCTTATAATAATTAACCTAGATCCTAGTTCTGTAAATTGTTCCGTTTGGATTGACCTTGCATGGAGCCTCTTGCAGTATTTCTCAATTGCATTTACTGGAATGGATTCAAATTCCTGCTACTGTCTTATTTCTGGATTAAATAGTGTGCCAGGAGGGTATGCGGTCTGTTTAAATCCCATTATTTTATATATTTTCGTCATGTATTTATCAGCCTCCATGCTTTCAGCAATACTGTATGTAATGCAGAGATCTGGTTAGGCTTCTTTTGAAGGATTGCAGCTATAGTTCTTGGAATTGATTTTCTAAAAGTAGTAGTATATGGAACAAGAGCTCTTTTAACTCTGAAAGGCAAAAAAATAAAGACAAAACAAAATAAAAAATAGGATGAATGAGCTTAGAATGAACTGTGTCAAGTGCCAGTGTTTCTTAACCATAAGATAAAATATATTTAAATCTATGTCAGGTTAAGTCTGTGCTCTGTACTGTGAATTTGTAGTAGGCCTAGCTTTCCTTCCAAAGGGAAATGGAGTCCTTCAAGGCAATAAGGACTGACATTTTAGAATTGGTGTGCATAATACTCATGCTATGTGTTATTACTGTAATGTAAACTTTAGCTAGCTTTAGACTGTCACTGATGTTTTATAATATTTTCAGTTGGAGGAAGCAGAACAATTTGCCAAAACTGTTGTTGATCTTGGGGACAAAACGTCGGAGTTCAAAGCAAAAGGCTACTTAGCCCTGGGACTGACCTACAGCCTGCAGGCTACTGATGGTAAGATGAGAGTAAACACACTCATGTTCAGAAATTCCCATATTGCCTACAAGCAGATACCCAGCAAAATACTAGATTCCAATATTAAAGCTGCTTTGTGTGATCTTCTCACAAAGCATTAACACTTCTTCAGTAAATCTCTTGATCTTGCATATCACTGATTAAATATATCCTTTTTAGCATCTTTGCGAGGGATGCAAGAGGTCTTGCAGAGAAAGGCTCTTCTTGCATTTCAGAGGTGAGTGGGTGTTAGTCTTTCATTTCATTCCACTGTATGTAGTGAAAAGCTTGATTATGTGTTTAAAAAAAGGGACTTGTAAAGATTGCAATGGGGATGTTTCCTCTGCGAGTCTCCCTTCATGAGTAGAGTGTATTCCTTTAACATTCACTTCATTTTTTTTTTCTGTCAAAAATAGCTAAACTGATTTCTAAAGTTTTTCCTTTCCTTTCATTTTAAAGACAGTTGTATTGTTCTCTAGGATAAAATATGTGCTTAAAGGAGTATTCTATTCTAATCTGGAGGGGAAAAATGGTATGATGTAAAGCCTTAAGTCGTGGCTGAATGTGATAGTGTTTCTAGTAGAGTTAGTAGATTGTATACCACGCTTTTGCATTTATGTTGAGGCATTGCCATGGAGAGGCAAAGCTTGGGTAGTAAGGTAGGAAGACTGGAGAAGAAAATTATTCCTATATGCAGATGTAAAAGCACAGGCAGTGACATTCTTCAAAAAGCCTTTTTTTATTCAAAAAGCCTTGCCCAGAAGTAGCACCGTTGGGGGTGACAGTGGTTCATTCTCAAAGGTTTGCCCCTGCAAGCAGTGACTGTTTGCAGGTGAACGTGGCCCACTTCGCCCACTGGATATAGTTACAAAACAAGCAAGGCTTGACTGCAGAGCCAGCAGAAATACTGCAATCTCAATGTGCCTCCCTTTATGTTTAAACATTCTTGCAAAATCCTGTTTTATTGAGATAGGTCTAAATACTTCAATTTGTGAATTAATATGAGCAAACTTTTATGTGAGTGTAAAATCTCGGCCTTTGGGGGTATGATGGTTGTCTATCTGAGAGGCTAGGTTTGAAGGAATGCTTACCAGGCAACGCTAGAGTGAAGCCGGTACGTATTGGCCATTCCTTTCTCTGCCCATAACTATTCCTGTTTGTGTAAATATGCTTTAACACACATCTGTTTTTATAGTTCCTTAATGGTCTTAGTAGGCTTTTTACTTTAGTGTTCTTGTTCCATGTTGAAACTGAATTTTCTAGCTCCTTTTTTGTGCTTCAGTTCCTCACCCATCCCTGTTATCACAGTCTCCACTGTTTCAAAACTACTGCCCTGATCTTTGCTCACCGTTGCTGTCTGTTCATTTGCTGGCGTACCTTTTTTTTCCACTTTTCAGGTCCTAGTATTGATTTGCTTCTTCTGCTGGCTCTCTTAAAAAGCAAGGAACATAATGAACTCCAGTCTGAAGCTAATCCATTCCAGTTCAACTCCTTATCTTTCCTTATTTTTCCTTACCCTCCCACTTACTGTAGTGCTCCCATACACTCAGAATCATTCCTTGCTAATGGGCTGCCTGGAAAACTTCTGTTTTCTGAGCTTGAGAAGTGCAACTTTTTTGACTTTTTATATATAGTTTTAAACCTGTAAATGTGGGGTTGCTTTTCTAGGTAACAATGTTGATCATTTGAACTTTAAATTGAGTAAGTGATGTTTGTGCTTTAAAAAAAAAAAAAGCCTCTTGATGCTCCCTTAAATGTTGAATTTCCAAGTCTTCCAAGCAGTCAGTAGTGTCAGCTGAACACTAAAACCGTATCTAGCATCTCTTCAGGTAACCATTATAGATACCCTTCAGCTATATAGTATGCAGGGAACATTAATCTTGTAGTGATATGGAGCTTTGAAATATTTGTGTTTGCTAGCAGAATATGAATTTATGCACAAAGTGTCTTAATGTGTCCATGGGGATTAATTACATCTGCATTCCCTGTGTCTTTATGATTCTTTGTTTTTTTTTTCAAATGATACCACATGTATTAGAAACTGTCCATATTTGTTTATGTGCACATTCCAGTGTATTCATGCTTAAACTATATATTTGACCTGTCTATGGGCATTTCCTAAAATTAACTTGTACAAAAGTTTTAAGTTCAAGTACCTACCTGATGTACAGTGCATATATTTTGGAAACCTTGCTGAACAGTTGATACTGCTGCCTGTGTTTTCTGATGATATGAATTGGATTATGTCATAGAGGCCACGGAGTAGCTGATAAACAGCAGCAGCTTTATTCTGAAGTGACTGGACCAGTACTCCTAAGTTAAAATCTTCTCTTCTTCTACCGAAAATGAATGCTTGGAAAGGCCCAACCTGTTTCTGATAAATGAAGGTTGACTGAGAGGTATAAGAGAAGCCGCTGTAACAAATACCAGTCAGTCAGCAGTAGTGGTGAGAGGTGTCATACAATCCTCTGTGCCAAACTATGAACTTAATTTAGGGGAGATATCTGAATATGCATACATGAATAAATACATTTGTGTGTGTGTGTGTTTATGTATAAACTGTAATAATGAGGAGGAAAAACACTTTTTTCTTTTCTCTTTTTAAGGGCTCACAGTTTGTCTCCAACAGATCATCTGGCAGCGTTTTACTTGGCCCTGCAGCTTGCCATATCCAGACAGGTTAGTTCTGTTTTTAAAAATGCACCTTCCCATTGCCATGTGAAGATTAGAAACTCTGTCTGTCAGTGAATACCATTGAAAGTTTCTTCAGTAAAGTCCTACTTTTCCATATGCACATGTATATGCAAAAATGCTATAGATGGTCTGTGTTTTTCTCTCGCTTTCCCTGCAAAGTGTGCAAGTTTCTAGATATTTCCATATTTAGAAATATTCTTTCTGGACCCCTTCAGTGTTGTGGATTTCTCCAGATTTCTGCCACAAGTGTCCAACTTTAGGGTCCCAAATAAGGTATATGACATTCAATTCTATTTTTATAAGCATTTATTTTGCTAGATGGAAAGCAGCCAAAGGCTGTGTGTGTGTATTTTTCTTATTTGTTTGTTTTTTGTTCTTTGTTCTTTTTTCCTGTGTTTACTTTGATATTATTATCTCCACTCAGTGTAGCTGGATCTGGAGAGCGGGATTTTTGAGTCTAGGCTTGAATAATGTAGACAGTGCTTACATCTTCAGTTCTGCTAAGATATGTGCCTTTCCAAAGTACTTATAGAAAGTTTGGTTATTGTGAACAAAATTGCAAAAAAAAAAAAAAAAAAAAAAAAAAGGAGT
The DNA here is from genome assembly GCF_059628265.1 of Tinamus guttatus. Taxonomy (NCBI): domain Eukaryota; kingdom Metazoa; phylum Chordata; class Aves; order Tinamiformes; family Tinamidae; genus Tinamus; species Tinamus guttatus. The sequence goes on from NW_028288582.1 coordinate 13,345,518, forward strand.
ATTTAAGGCAAGTGGAAAATCATTAAAGCTATAACAGATATCAGTTTGGTCCAACTTGTACTGTTGTTCTATTTAAGAGGTAGGATTCTACCATATATTACATGAATTTGCATAACGTGGAATGCTTTCTGTATGTCATGGTAAGCCTTTTCCTGTGTCAAGTTTGTTTTAGGAAGTAGCTTTAAGCATGGTAGTTTACATAGCTTGGGTGGCTACTTTTTACTGCTAATGAATAGCAGAGACATTGGGCTGTGTGACATGAGAGCAAAAAATATATATATATTTTTAGTAGCAGGCTATGATGTTTCAGAATTCCATATTTTTAGTGGTGTTTAATTAAAACTCCTCTTTGTAACACTTAATGTACTTACTTTATGCAAAAGCACAGGTAGCTCAAGTCATCGTGAAATAGGAAGAAGAGTTGCACAGGCAGTTTTAACTGGATGTTTAGCTAATGCATTACAATTAAAATATTTTCAGAATCATCTAGGAGTACAGCCAGCATTTGAAAAAGAATAATATTTATCTCTTAGTGAATATTTTTAAAAGGTTGAACTGTTTCGAATTTTTTTATTATTATTCTTTCATTTACCGGGGTTAATATATGGTTTTCATTTTTGCTCTTCACCATAGTGTATCACATTCATTTCAGACTTCTGAACAGTGTTTTACAAGAGTCTTTAAATTTCTGCTTGGTATCTAAGTGAATAGTTTACTTTGAACACTTTACATATATGCAGTAGAGTAACAGGAGGCACTATTTCTAATAGCAGTGCTTTCTTTTTCCTGTCTTTTTTTTTTTCTTTTTCATCAGATACCAGAAGCTTTGGGTTATGTTCGTCAGGCTCTGCAGCTACAAGGAGATGATGCCAACTCCCTTCATCTACTTGCACTCTTGCTATCAGCACAGAAACACTATCATGATGCTTTGAATATCATTGATATGGCCTTGAGTGAATACCCAGAAAACTTTATGTGAGTGAATATCATGTTTGCTTTCTTCACTTTCTCTCATATTTATTTTTTTGAGACCCTCATCCCATTAATTTGCAGAGAAGATGGATTTGAATATTTGTCTCGACTTCTCTCCCTGTCCCTGCCACCCAAGGCTGTTACTCTTGCCTTTTTATTGCAGCTTTGTTTTTTAGTAATGGCTCCTTAAATAACAAGGTATTGGTTTTGGAAGAGAAGATGGTAGGGCTGGGTAGCTGAGCTTATTTTCTGTTTTTCTACATAATATTTGTTTAGATAATTTCTTCCTGTTACATATGTTACATTCACTTTAGTGTATTTTTGTCTTAAGTTTTCAGGAGGTATTCTAGAAAGGATAAACAATGCTTTACTTTTAGCTACGAAAAAGTCCCATTCTGTCCTGGGATAACTTTCTGCTTATTTTATGGAATCTATTATGTAAAATACATCACAACAGAAAATCTCCTATTTTCCCTGTATAATAACTGGTCATCTGAATCAGCTGATGGATAAGAAAATAAGTGAAAGGAGGAGAAGCCTGTGTTTGATAGATGTTCTTTTGTTGTTTAAGAAAAATCATTCTTTATGTTTATTCTTCATGTTAACTGTATCTGAAAATATATTTGGCTTTCATACGTCTCTAAGTGGACCTATAAATATGTTTTAAGTTTGCTTTATGTTCTTAGGAAACTAATCAAACACTTCAGGCTGACACATCTCCCATGCAGAGACAGCTTCCATTAACTTCAAGGAGAGAAGCAATGTCCTATACCGATAAGCCAGTTTTATTGACAGTCACTGAAATCATAATTCTTGGTCCTGCAGACATCCTGACTTTTTTTTTTTTTTTTTTTTTTAAGTATTTCATACTTGATTTTGAAATGACTGGCTTTTATCATGCGTTTTGATTATATCGGCATATCAGAAAAATACAATTTCTTTAAAAATTACTTTAAGAATATGATTTCTTTAAGAATTACTAGTTTGAAAATAGGGATTATAGTGTTGATTTTTTCCTGTTCTTGACCTTTCATGCCTCCTTTTCAGTGTACGTGTAAAATGTACTTGCTTTCTTTTCTCATACCTTTAACCAGGATCTTGATTTGTCGCATTTCTCCTGAGGATATCTTCTGTGATCTGCACCCAGTGCAGTGTAACTGCCTTTTGTGGCCTTTCACTGTTTGACATCTCCCAGGTTGTCCTCACATGTACATGTTTGTTCTTGTTACACGCGTCCACTTGGACTTCATGATTTCAGAACTCTCTAGTCATTTATCTCCCAGACCTGACTGCTGATCTCTGTTGTTTGGGAGGCAAGCAAAGTATCAGCTAGCTAGTTTTATACCCTACCAGTGTTGAAAACGGCTGAGATCCAAACACTGTGGACTGTTTCCTTCTCTGTTCTTCGTTCATCTCCTGCCACTGCTGAATAGCAATGCAGACTAGCTGAATAGCAATGCAGACTAGCTGCAGACTGCAGAATAGCAATGCAGACTAGCTAATATTCTAGAAGAAATATTTCTGAAATGGCAGTTCTCTCTATCTTAAGAGAGCAAAGGATCATCAAGTAAAATATTTAAGATGACTCTTGTGACTATTTGGGATGTATTTGGGCTTTTTTTTTTTTTTTTCCCAAATATGGCTCATGGTACAGATCAGGGAACTTGAGGAATATCTTGGCAGAAGGAGTGGCCATCAGAGGCGACAGCAGTTTCTAAGCAATCCCAGGTGAAAGGCAGCTGTGTACTTCTAGGCAGTCTTGTAGAGCACATGATTCTGTCTTCAGTGTTGTCAGGTTGCTTCTGGTTCTCCCAGATGACTGAGATTCCTTGTGTGTGCTCTCTGCTGTTGTCATTGACAGACACGCATACTTGGTCTGTAAAGTAAATTTGTACTGATTCCTTCTTGTAACTGGATTATATTTGCAAAGTTTTACCATCAAGTTCTCAAGTCTGCAATGTGTCCCGGTGCACTTTATCTGATAACCTTGAAATGGTTGGCAATGTGCATATATATGAAATGCAATACACAAGTGCTTTGTGTATTGTTTATTCTGCTTTTTTATCCTGCAACTTCTATAAAAGTACAGTTTCATTGCCTTTTCCCAGCAGACTGGAAAGAGATCCTTTTGCATTCTGTTCAAGTTTGCTCGTTTTTAGGCATACTGAAACACTTGATTGTCTGCCTGTGTTGTTTTATTGGCTTTGCTAAACATTTCAAATGTCATCCTGTTTTTATCTTTTATCTTTCAGTTATATCTGCAAGCACAGTAAAGCTAAATAGTACATGACTTGGTATCTTCTGTATTTCTGTCAGAATCCATTACTTCAGTTTTATGCAAAACAATACTTTGGTAGCTTACAGTGTGATAAATCTCTTTCCTTGGAAAATACTGAAATAAAATATAGGGCTTTGAATTTGTGCCATTTCTTATTTCTTTTAATGCTATCCTTATCTAATTTCTCTGTATGCTGCATTTGCTTTGTTGCACTGAGTGTTGTCCTACTCTTGCAGAACATGTTCTTTTTGTTTTGCTTTTCCTGGTGAAGTCTATCTAAATTTTCAGAAGCGTCTAAAGCTATATTTTTATAAAATGGCAGGCGTAGCAAGGAAGCTGCAGAACATGTTGTGAGGCATACTGAGAAATGGATGCTTTCCAGCACTCTTCCAGTGTGGTCAATTAGTAAATGTGTTACCTACCAGTTTTTAGTCTTTTACTATCTGATGCATTCCTAGGCTTGTTTCACTTTAAATATTAGAAGCGTCTTGCAAGTATACCTTCAGATTTCCAATTATTAACTTTTTTGCACCATACAGTTAGAACACTGCTAATCAATCATAAATAAAATAAAAATCAGGTAATGATTTTGCCACATGCACCTCTGGGCAAGTTAAGTAGAAAGAAATTCCCCATTCAAAGGAGCAGAATAAATAAGTGAGCATACAGTTAGCAGCAAGGTATAGCTTTCACTTGAAATAATGAGTTCATTGTTCTGCCTTTGTTCATTACACTGGCAGCATAAACATGCAATATGCTTGGAGCCTAATGGAGTAAGGGGGAAAGCTGTTGGGGAAAATCTAAAAACTTGTAAAAGTGAAATAGGTGTGTACTAATGTTTGCCAGAAATAATAAAAGTGCAGGATACTTGCTGAATATCTAGGGTACTGTCAGTTCAGGCTTTTTATAGATTTAAAATCCTAGATTGTAACCACTCTCTATAGAAAAAGCTAACCGTATTTCTCACAGCAATACAATCAGCTCAATTGTGAGTACAATTTAACTTCTACAGCCTCCTGGAATGTGTGAGTACTTCATTCAATGACAGGAAGATGTCCTAGACATAAGATTACTGAGAAAGGTTAAGAGCCTGCATCAGAAAATCAGAATAGTTAATCTCACTCAAATTATGCTGCACTGGAATTCATCTAAAATTACATGTTTTTTCCTCAGTTTCATTAGATTGCTTGCTGCTGAAGTGCAAAGTTCAGTTCCCCTTCTGCTTTTTGGATCCACAGTTTATTCAACTCAGAAAAGCCCTAGTCATCAAACTATGTGGTAGACTAGACAGGCTTGAAAGTGTGTTCAGGGTGATGCGAGCTAGTTGCCGTTGTTACTTTAATGTTCAAGGCTGCTTTTCCTCCCTCTGATTATTTCCATCAGCATCTACTAGAAAGCTGTGCTTGTGGTAACTACATCTTTGTAGTGAAACTTTAGTGATGGTGAAAGAATTTTCAGAGTTCATGTTATTAGGAACATGCAAGATAACAGTTGTACTTATCACTTATTTCAATGCAGTACTGAGATATGCATATTTCTAGTCTAAAGTTAACTATTTTCTCATTCTGTTGCGAAAATATTGAATTAAACTTGGATCTATGCTGTTGCTAGTTGGAAGAGAAAAGCCAACATTAGACACTCTGTGTCGGTAATGAATATACTGATTAAGTACACGAATGGGGATTAACTAACTAAGTGGGAGTACTGTTTTCTAAATTGAGAAGAGAACTCCAATCCTGCAATTGCAAAAAGTTTTCTACCCTCTTACAGCCTGAGAGCTTTCATCATGAAGCTTTGCAGTGGCTTGTTTTGAACAAAAATACTCTTTTGATGAGTGTAATTTTAAAGTTTAATGCTGTGGGGGGTGGAAAAAAAAGATTGAGAAATGAGCAAGAGTTGATTCACGTTGGGCTTTTTCTTGTGCAGTACAGATAGATGTGAGGTTAACCGAGAAGTCATTGCTTAAACTTCATCTTTCATTACTTTTTGCTATCTTTTTATTTACTGGTTTTGAGGTAACCATTTCTTAGTGGTCCCGAACTTTTGCATAGTATGGAATCCTGAAATAATACTTTTGTTTATTCTATTTCATGTTTAGCCTCAATTAAGGAAGAGTTGGATTTCTTAATGAAATATTTTTTATATTGTCCATCTTAACTGCTTGGGCCCTTCTCCCATCCCATTATATTTCACAAGTTGGGGATCTTAAAGTATATTGCCTGAAGTCAGTATAATTATCAAAATAATAAATATTAATTGCTGTTTTTTTTTCCATCTTCTGTAAATAGAGAACTGCAAAGGATAACTGCTGAAAGGCTTTTAAAGTAGCAGAAGTAGGCAACAGCAGATGGGTTATTTGAGGAATTCAAGCATGGTGTTTTAATGTTAAGAAGTACATTTAAAAGGAAGGACATATGGTAACAGGTCATGAAGACAACTGAAGACTAAGTTCACAGTTTAAACACTTACATTTGCTGAAATGTGATGGAAATTTTTTTCTTCCAGGAATATTTCATAGAAGCATCAGGCAAATATATCATTCCACTGAAAACTATTAAACAAATATATAATTCCACTGAAAACTATTAAAGGGGTCAGGTTTTCCTTCCTGACCCCTACGGATTCTTTCTGAGCTGCAGTCGATTTGCCAGAATCACTAAGCATTTTAACCTCCCTCAGATGGTTCATTAACAAACTCGCTCTATTCTGATAGTTGTGAGGTAGGAATAACCAAAAGCTGCTTGGTGCAGGCTGCCTAGAGTGACCCATGCCAGGCATGGGTGTTTATCAGTCCCAGGGCCCCGGCCTCGCTATGCCGTTTTCCTCATCAGCCAGGTTGTGCTGCTGTGTGTGGTGATAGATAGCTCACATTTTTTATATTCTTTTGGTTAAAAAGAGTATCGGGGATCGTTCGAGAAAAGGGCAGTGATACATGGGTTGGACAAGAAGCAGTGATCTGCCAGACTTGCCAAAGTCCTGCCTTTGAAGAAGGCTGCAACCCTGTTTTGTACCGGTAAGTTTTCTCGAATAATTTTGATCTTGAGAGCAGATTAGTTTGTTCTTGAGACCAATTTTTCTGCAAGTTTTGAAGTTTCTAGTTCTTCCTCACAGAAAGCAGTATCAGTTGCTTGTGCTTCCTCCCATCCCCAATGCTGGGCTTTTTACTTTCTTATTTATTAACAGAATGATTCATTAAACAAGATGTGGTTGATAGGTAGGTATTGCTTATATAACAAATTGGTCATCAGCCTCAGGGTATTATCCCTGACTGTTACATTTGCTAGGCATGGTTAGGCAGTAGATATTTCTCTGGAACTAGATTGAAAGGGTCCCACTTTGGGCCATGAGCTGCCTGCCGCAGGGTGTGCAGAGGAAGCAAACAAAAAGTTTTCAGGTATAACTAATTTGCTCTGGCTTCAGTCAAACTTCATTATAGTTTACAATTTTACTTTTTTATAAACTCATTTATTAATTTCCTTTTGTAAGGACATTGAATAGATGGAGCACATCATATTTAAAAAGTCACAGGGCTGACTGCCCCTTTGCCTTTCCCTCACTACCTCTTCCCTGCCCCCACACCAGCCCCATCCCCCCTAAAACCAAACCAAACCAAACCAAATCCCCAAAAAAGAGCTGCTTTGTGAGCCGATAAATATGAATTTCGTAGGGAATAATATCTCAAGGGGCATGGAGGGGACCATCCAGTGCACTGGAAGGGTACCATTTAGTAGTTTCCATAGCATTCGGATGTGGAAGTGTCAAAGATTGGGTTTTGTTTGTTTGATCTGCATTGTTTTATTTCATCCATTTCTGTAAATGTGAATGGACCTTCCCACTGGGGATCTGTGCAACCACTGTTGGAGGAGATTGCCACTACTGGTATCACTACTGGTACTAGAGTCCTGAATCAGTTGCATCAAGTTTCACATCTTGCATATGCGTGCTTGGTGATTGATTGAGAAACAGTTGAGGATTTCTTTTAATGAGTTACATGCATTTATTGAGTTTTTTAAAAGACAAGACTTGGTTGATCAACCTCTCTTTGCCAGTTTTGGCAATTTAGTTGTCCGGACAATTTTATTTCTGGAGGGAAATTGGCTGGTAGAAGTAGTTGAATAATATTATCTGAATAGACATTGTTGATTATTGTATTCACTAATATGTTTTGTTATCTTACAAATGCTGTTTGGATGGCTGAAACTCATTCCTGATAGTTGACCTGAATCAAAAATCAGGAGCTGATGTGATGAATTGGGTGAGAGGAAAGTAACTTCTGTCTGCCATCAGGACCTGGTCAGAAATGTTGACCGGTCAGCAGTGTCACAGAAATTGATCAAGAAATAAGTTTTTTTTTGTTATATGTGCAGTTATGCAAAAAGTGATTTCAAGATACTTAGAGCTGTTCTTCGTGTTTTGTGATGTGCTATTTATTTTTACATCTTTTCTGACAATAAAGCTTTCCTGAGAACTCAAACGAATCATAGACTTGCTCTGTATGCAGAAGTTCACTTGGAATGGCAGTAGACATTTTAAGAATTTCTTTCTGTGCCTTATCATGATGATGAGATGTTACCACCTTGATAGAAGTGATGCACCTGAAATCAGCTAATGTATAAAGAGCACCTTTATCAAAGTATATGTGCTTCCTTTCATTGTAAATTTATGTTTGCATTCCCATCGCAGGTGAGATTTTTGTAGTTATGTTCACTTTTTTCATGTAGATATATCAGAGTTGACTAATGTATAGCTGTAAACTTTCTATCATAAGCAATGAAAGGACATCTGTCAAAGCTGGGTACTCAGCAGCAGAAGGATCAATTTTTACAGAATCTACTATACTGTAGAAGTAACTATATTTTATTTAGTTTCCCTAATAATATAGATGTTGTGAAAATATAGTTTCCAGAGGAATTCTGATTTGATTTGATCCATTATTTGCTTCTAACCATTGATTCATTATTATTATTTTTTATTTTTATTTATTCTTTACCAGATTTCTCTGCAACACTAGTGTCTTCATACTCTGATGGTAGCTACTGTAACATGGTCCCCTGGAAGCCTCCTTTTTGGTAGGAGCTCCCAGTGCTTTCTGGCCGTAGAGCACGTGCCACAGCCCTTCAGTTATCCAGCACTGTGCTGTGTCCAGTGTTTTTTAACACGTGTAAACAAGAATAGCCCTAAATATTTGCACGTTGTTTATCAGTGCTGTGGAGAATGAGCCGCTGCTTGGCTGTTGGAAAGGGCTGTTAATTGTTCTGAGCGTATTTGGTTCTTTGGAATTTTGTATTAAACTCCATGTCTGCCGGCATTCTTGCTTGCTTTTTGGTGAGTTATGTCTATGATGCATTTCCATGTTAGAACAAACTGTGCTTGTATATTGTTTTGTTTTTATTTTTTAATCTGGCTTGAGAGCTATTGAACCAGCTATTGAAGAAATTGTTTGGAAAACTTCCTACTGTGCTGTTAAAACTATCTTTCCATCAGGAGAGTACATTGCACATCAGAGTCCTGATGCATTCAAGCGGCCCTCAGTGTGGCGTGCATTCTACACATGCAGCGTACTGCCCTTCTGTTTTACCTCATTTAATTCATACAATCAATTTAGAGGATGGCAGTTTGCTGCAGATGACTGTATAAGCTATGCATGTGTAAGTTTTACATTACATAGTTAGCTTTTTGGTTCAACTCAGATCATACAAAAACAAACCACACTTGTTTTTTTAAAATCTTGTGCTCATTTCTTTAGATTGTAGTGTCTATCTTTGGTGTTACATTCTGCGTCACATTCTGTGATTTATTTTATTTTTAATCAGATTAATAAGTCGTTTTTTAGAATCGACTTTTTTAGTGCAGTGCCTTTGTAATATTTAAAGACAGAACAATTTATCTGTGCATTCCAAGTTTCTGAGTTGTGGGATATGTCAAATGAGCACTTAATTGTGAATCCAAAATGAAATATTATGTAACTCCACACAAATTTGATGTTTGCCATTTTTCTTGTATGCACTAATGAGTAACAAACTCACACTATGTTGATTATATAAAAGTTCATTCTTATATTTAAGCTATTGTATAAATTAATGTAGTTGTCAGGGAAATTAGGCTCTTGCTTGACATTTTCTGCATATTCAAGAAGGCCTTTTTATGGTGGTTATTAGCATATTTATGGGTTTCCCAGTATATTAGTTACCTTCCTACCATTCTTTTAATGACTGATTATCAAGAGAAAAAAAAAAAACTGTTATTTCAGCTGAGAATAGAAAAGCAAACTATTACAGTACAAGAGGTATCCTGTAAAGATATCCCATTTAGGTAAGACATAACACCTTTTGAAATCTGCAATAGGATTAAACAAATTCCATTGCAAGCAAGTGGAATTTTTTGCATCTTTTTAAACTTTAGCATTTCCAAGTTGGCCGCTGTTGTGAAGAGTATCTTTGGCTTGACCACACTGCTCACAGAAGAGCCCTTAAAGGATCCTCAGTGAGGATTTCAGTGCTGACACACTAATATTTTTCATAGCACATATTTTAAGTGACAGCATAGGTGCTCTTTATGTTCTTCAAGCCTTGAAAAACATGACAAAAAATGAGAGAGTAATACTGAATGTCTTCTCAATCCTCCTTTTTTAACTCTTATATATATATGGGCTTATGGAGCTTTCAGAAGAAATTAGAAGGCAGATCTCTTCCATGCAGTCATATGTTGAATACGCGTGCCCGGCTACGGCCGATTCAGGCCAGTGTTCTCAGATGATTCAGTGCAGAGCACAGCAAAACACATTTTTAAATCTGATTTTAAAATGACACCCAAGATTCGTCATGCTTGTTCATCAGAAAGTGTCTCCATGCAACGGGTTACGGTGCAATTTGTCACCCAAGAGATCTGTCTTCACTACCTTGAATTTTGGCTTCATTCTCCAGAATAGAAATACCCTTTGTCACTTATGTTAGTTTTGAAGAAATTGACTCCTCTTAATCTCTTGACCTGATAAATGTGCTATGGAAGGGCTTTGGTGGCTAAAGCATCTGAGTATTTTACTTCAAGTGAAACAGGCTGGCTGAAAGAGGACAATATTGTTTCGAGACTCGACTCTTGCTTCCTCCAGCAGCTATCAGCAAACTGAACAAAATTTGGCCACTGGAAGTGGCTTTAGTTTTTAGATAAGACTATGATTTTTCAAAATAAATGCTGGTTTCTGTTGGTGTGCAGTGGATTTCCAAGGTTTTACCATGAGTGTGTAAGTAGATACCAAAAAGCTTTGAAAAATATACTTTTGTTTCCCCTGGATGAGCTCCATAGACAAGTATATACTGACCACGAATCTCAGGATTAATTACAGGAAACAAAGTGCAAATATCTAGTGTGCTCATAATGAAGTCAAAGCTTCTCTGCCAGATACTGAGTAACTGAGGAAGTATGTGTGACCAGCAAAAGAAATTCTTTGATCCTAACTTAGTAAGGAAAAGTATCCATAACTTAGCAAGGAAAAGTCTCTTAGAAATATCTTATCCTATAGTCCTTTTTATTAGCTTAGCAGTTAGCTTAGTTATTTGCCCCTCCTTTTCTGCAGCTTATCCAAAAGAAGCTGTGAGGAAACAGGCTCTTATAGCTTCGTTTATAATGTTAACAGACTTCTAATTTCCCATCATAATATTTTAATAGTCTTTAATAGTACTTGTAGCTTTACATCTAATAGCTTTTGTGCAAAGATTGTCCCTTAGAGAAACTATTATCTTTTCACAGTGCTTGCCCCATCTGTGTTTATAGATAGGAATTGTACCTTTTTGGTTTTTGCTTTGCTACACTGAATAAATTGAGTGGTTTTTAGTACTCTGCAGTCTCCTGTCAGCTGGTCACTCTTACAGCCTTTCTCTGCAGCTGCTCCAATTTGATATTCCCTTTTTTGTGTGTCTGTGAATTGGCTTTTATCTGTTGCAATGAGAATTATGCACAGCGTTCCAGATGTGGTCTCACCAGGGCATTGTACAATGGCATGATTTTTCTCTTTTCTTCTTCAACTAATGCATTCCAGAGTTATATTTGCCTCTTCTCAGCTGCCTCACCTTGATGAACCTGGCTAGTGGTCTGTTTGGGTCTGCAGTAGCTGCTCTCAGTTAAACTGGGTGGGTTATAGCATATAACCCACTTTTCTATTACAATTTATTACTGTTTCATTATTGTACTTTATTTTTGTAAATATATATATATGCTATTGAGTTTGTATTTGTGGTCTGTAAGGGTACAGTTCTGCAATACTTATGTGTTCTTTGAAGTATTTACTTGCAGTTATGTGTGTCTTTCCATAATTCTGAGGAATTAATTATTTTTGATTGTATTAGTTTTCTTCACTTTTAATGCATTCCCTTTCTCCATTTGTCTTTGTTTTCATGTATGAGACAAATAGATTAGGGTAATGGTGAAGTCTGGAGGTTGGTTAAAAACTACATGTAATCTTCGTATCATCCTCCTCCTTTAATAGCAGCATTTCTTTTTTCTCTTAATAAGGTACAAAAAGGCTTTTCAAGACTGCATTTTTTTAAAATATGTTTTTTAGTGTCTAGTTTAGTTTTATTTTTTTACTGCATGTATCTGAGAGGCAGCTTTCTGTGCTGATACTTCTCTCTCCTCTACCTCTTCCTTGTCTGCCCCTGGGCTTAATGGGATCACTGCTGCTTTCTGAAATCTTATTTGTGCAAGGTTAATGACAACTGGCTTTTCAATCACCAAGATTTACCCCTTCAATTGGAGCTAGGGATTCCCTGAAGTTTTTGCATCTTTGTATTAAATGCCAGGTTCCCTCTATATGTTTTTGCTAACGTTCACTTTCACGTGATTTCAGTGTAGCCTATTGAAATTTGGAGACCTAGTTAACATCCATTTAGAGTTTTTCAGCCTTTTAAGTAGAAATTCACTAATAGGTAAGATTGTAAGCAGCTATTTTATATCATCCTCATTACTTAGTCAGAACAGTCTTAAAATAATCGAGTCATTTGCTGCTCCAGTAAGTATTCATAAATTTACCAGCTATTAGCTCCAAGAGTAACCAGGCTCCTTTGCTTAAGGGTATATTTTGTTCTGTTTTGTGCCTGGGTAATTAGTCTCCTAAAATTACACAATTTTGTTTACTTTTACTGCAAAATGTGCATCCATATCAAATGCTGACACTGGAGCAGATGTCCCACTAGTCTAGTGTTAATAAGAGAATCTCTTTTACCTATTCCCTTTCCCAAAGTATTTGTTCCAAACAGATTTTTCTTCTGATAATTTGTTACATTTATTCCAGTTTGACAAACCCTTAGCAGACAGTGTTTCACTATTTTGCATTTTTTTTTTTTTTTTTTTAGCCAGGAGGGCCGCTCAGTTGCTCCACAATGTCTTGCTTGCTGGTAACTTAAACATCTGGCTCTCCCAGTCAGGCACAACCAGATACCTTATGATACTGTTATTACATGCACTGCTTCATTTTGCATCATCCTATCTCTTGTTAGTTTTCTATCCATTCCTCACCACATTTTCTGCATGTTAGAGACAGGTGTGAGAATTACCATGGTTGTCCTCTTTAAGCTTAAAATTAGCTGTGTCAATAATACAGATGATAGAACTCAGTGGAAAAAACTTCCTCTTAATACTTGTTCCTGGGCTGCCTGCTTCAGCCTTGCCTTAGTAGAATTCTGAACACTTGCTCATCCTATTTCAATGTATTGTTTGTGCTTTGGGACACGTGTAACCCTGCTATAAGTCTGCTCAGTTGCCATAATGTGTAAGAAATGGGGATGATGTAGAATGTACCAAGTGCAACAAAAAGCATCCATTTTTGAAGTTCTGTTTTAAATCCTTATGAGTGTGTATGTTTCTTGTTACCTTTCACTCAAATCCTGCACTAGTTGTCCTAGGTTCCCCATTTTCAGTGTCCATTTTGTTGCCCCCGTTATTTTGTATACATGTATTTAAGTAATTTCTTAGTAATCAAATTCCTTTCTTCTCCTACTCACCAGGTCTGGCTTTGTGTTTGGAACAATAGAATAAATGTGTTACTGCGAAGGGAAGAGGAGATTATTCTCTTTTTTCTTCTCTTTCGATTAGCATGACGGACATGGACATTTTCTTCTTGTAGGTGTTACAGTCCTAGTTAAATGAATATCTAGAGAGGAGTAGTCTGCCAAGTGGAACATAGCTGGGTGATCTGTGTAGTTCCCTAAACTCTGAAATCAGAATTACTAATAGGAAGAAAGCTAAGCCAGTGTGACTAATTACTCTGTTCTGGTACAACATACCAGGTGAGACTCCATATGGTCTTATTTACTTAGCCTATCTGCAGTTCTCCTTCTCTTAGACTAATTCAGTGTCCCACATTACCATTTCTCCCCAGTCCCTCTGACACATGGATTGCAGACTCAAGGTAACATAATTCATTTTGTTAGATTTATATGCTGGGGAGTTTCTACACTGGAGGTTCAGCGCAACAGTAAGGCTTTAGCTGTAACTTGCTGAAGCCCTTGCTGTCATTTCTCACTCCTGAGACAGCCCTCTGGCAGTTTGCAGTTCCTATTAGCAGCCTTGGAGTTTGCATTGGAGATGAGAAGTTCTGAGCCTCTGCACATGCCCGTCCTCTCGCTGCTTCTCAGGCTTCCCACACAAGCTGTATGACCAATCATATAAATTTTTCACTTAGAATGATTACAGTTGTACTGGACTAAAATGCCAAAGTACACCTGGGTTTAAAAAGGGAAACTAGGCTAACGGTTTTGTTTGCATCCTTTCTTCCTGCCTTGTGCTCTGTAGTCCTGCAATTTACTAAAAATTGCTTTTATATTAGAGTTTTTTCCTGGTCTATTATCAGTTCCCAGATGCTGTGACTAGTATCAGCAGTTGACTAGCTTTTTCATTGTCTTGTTCCATTTATATTATTTAATTATCCAGGAAAGTTTGTATCTAAGGTTCCTCTCTGCAGAGCCATCTACTGATAGAAGGAATATACAGCCATCTTCTAGTAAGGCTAGATTTGTGTTGCTGCCACTAGAAAAATAAACTTTGAAAGCAGAATTAGTTTATGCTGGCTTCCAGAAAACATTGTTGAATAGCTTGTGTGTTCAATGAATGATGCTCTTTCTTTGAGTCATCATTTTGAAGAAACCGAAATGTTCAAAATTCAAGTCAAACATCAAATTTGTGCCTTCTGGTGGCAGCATAAAAAGAGAGTGCAGCTAGATTTCTCTTTTTAATATTTATTTATTTAGTTTTGTTGTTGTTGTTGACCTTACTAATACTAATTACTTCCCATAAGTCTGTATGGTCTAGTGGAATCTTTTTTTCACTATAGCCTCTTCCATCTCCTATAATAGGAGTTGATGATAAAGAAGTTTATATGTAAGCAAATGGTATGCATCAATACCGAGTTGTTTCCTTCCTGACTTGTGTGTTAAATAACTATTATGTTGAGCCAGGTATGTTCAGCCATTCTTTTTTTCATAGATTTTCCTTAACAAAGACTAAATTTCATTACCTCGCACTATCTTGTTCTGGCTTCTTCAAACTTTCTTGTGAGTGAATGTTTCTGTCCAGTTGAAAGGCCATCTGGTAATAAATCCTATTATTTTGATGACAGCATTAGATACTTGATTATATTGCTGTTACTTCATGAAGCATTTAAATTAATTCTGTTATGTTTTCCTCAGTTGGGTCAAATGTCAGGTTTCATTGAAAATATGTTTTGCTTGAATCTGAATCTTTTCTTTCTCCTTTGATTCCCTTTGCCTTTTCACTAGATTGCTGTTCACAAAAGTCAAATTGGAATCCCTGTGCAGAGGCCCAGATGAAGCACTCCTTACGTGTAAACACATGCTTCAGATTTGGAAATCCTGCTATAATCTCACTAACCCAAGGTAAGGTGCTGTAGAATTCTGTACTGCAAAACCGATGAGTTGGTTGCTCAGTCCGAGGATAATATTAGGTCTGCTGTCGTGCTTTTACTTGTTCTGGTATTTCCTATGAACAACCTCTGCGAATCTGGGGAACTGGAGGCCAAAGGGCAAAAAGTTGATGAATATGAAGGAACCACCCTGTGTTTTATGAAGTTTAGGTGCACCAAAGCTAATGAGCTCTGCTGTAAGGAGATGTGATTGCAGAAAGTAACTCTGCCTGTTCATTTTAACTAGTATTGCCCTGATTTACTAGTGTTTCCCCTGATCTGAGGTATCCTTACTAGTGGAGAGATTGCTGTAGTGTAAATTTA
The DNA here is from genome assembly GCF_059628265.1 of Tinamus guttatus. Lineage (NCBI taxonomy): Eukaryota > Metazoa > Chordata > Aves > Tinamiformes > Tinamidae > Tinamus > Tinamus guttatus. Next base: position 13,361,003 of record NW_028288582.1, read on the forward strand.
GTTGAAGGGTTTTCAGTGATTCACTTCATTAACAATATAGAAACAACAGAATTAGAGGTCACGTGAATGCCTGACAGGTTTGTAAAGTCAGCATGGCTTTTGTAAAGGGAGGTCCTGCTTGTAAACCTATTTCAGCCTGTCAAAGGGATCAATAAGTACACAGCAAGCTGAAATAGTTCTGTTTGGCTTTCAGAAAGTCTTCTGTGAAGGTCCTTTCTGATACAGGTTTAGATAAGCTGTAAAATGAAAGTGTGATTATGAAAATATGAGTAAATATTCAGCTAAAAAACAGGAAAGGATAGGAGTAAATAACGATTTCTCATACAGGAGGAAAGCCAGCAGCTGTGCTGGTACCTGTGATGTACAGGTGTTTATGAAGCACTTGCAGAAGGGGATAGGAAGAATCTTTTGCCTTCTGTTGTTCAGAGGTTTGGCAGCTGCTTTTCCTGGAGAAGAGATGCTCCAGGAGAAGCAACTTGTACCAGCTAGCACCAGCTAGCTTTTTAACGTTGTGATGAACATAATCTGTTTTGTTTTGTTCAGATTTGTTCTTGCTTATATAAATACTTATGTATGTATGCAATTACCAACTTCCTTTAAGAACTTTCAATGAATTGTGAGTGGAGAATGAAAACCGCTCCTTCCCTTAAGGAGCTAGTGCACAATGCAGAGCTGAAATATTTGGAGAGCATGGCAGGAGGTATCTGGAAAGGGACCCAAACTGGTCATCCCTCCTTCAGAGAGACTCTGGCACTGCAGTGTGGACACAGGAACAGGGTTCAGAGATGAAGGAAAGCAAGTACCTTGGGGCTGGAAAGGTCCAGGCAGAATTTGTTGCAACTCTAAATCACTGAAGTAGCAGCAAGGACCTATAAGAGTATTTCTTTTCTGACCTAATGGTTTGGATAGTTTGGTTCAATAGGCCTTTTGTTTGTTGTTTTTGTTTGTTTTTAAACACAATATCAGAATGCTGTGCATTTTTTTTTCCCTCACTTAAGTGTTAAAGGTTTTTTGAGCTTTGGGTTCACAGTTATACACATTCACAGTTATACTGGGCACTGTAATACAGACACCAGGCAACAGCCTTTTTTGGATGGTCCGTGTGAAATTTAATGGCCGAGTACTTAATATTGTGTCATTTAAACAGGGTGCAGCGGGTGGCCTAAAGGAGTCTAATTTATTATAACAGTCATCTCTGCGACTGAAATTTGATTGGTAAGATCTGTTCATCCAGCTGGACTCCAGGTGTACGAGAGAGTAATAATGCAAGGCCATATTGAAAACTCAGAAATTACAGACGTTGTAAAATTTAACACACTTTTTCTTGCTTGAAAATAGTGATTTTTCACTGCAAATGATTGGAGAACTTAAAGTTTATGAGGATACTTTCTAAAAGTTTTAAAATGACTTGAAAACTTTTAGAATGTTGTTGTTCAAAGACTTAAATATTCTCTACAGCTTTTCTCATTTGAAACATATCTTTCTATTCTGATTTAGACTGGAAACTAATTTTGAAATATCATTTTCCTGATGAGATAAAAATTTGGCTTTCTGATAAGTTCTGTTTGATGTTAAATATTTCTTCTTGCAGCTAATCAGCTTTTGTGGAATACAGCTGAGTTCAATGTCCTCATAATCTTTTACTAATGAAAATAACTCATGAGTAACTAGATATTTTTTGAGTTTACTCAAAGACAAAAATATATTGTTATAGAAACAAATGTTTTCCTCATTAAATGCCTATATGAATTTAGAAATTATTTTGTGATGCAGTCTTGAATGGTCTAGGGAATAGAAATAACACCAGAAGTGTTCCTCTTCAGCCTACTGCTTGAAGTGCATTGGAAAATAGTTCTGTTCTTTTCCTGCTCTTAGTTTGTGTTAGGTAAATGGAACAGACGATGATGCAGTGTTGTGCTTAAAAGATATTTACGCTAAGCTTTGCTCTCCTTGTCAGCAACTTTTGGCATGTCATTGCCTGTGAATTAAGCAAGTAATTAATGTAACAGTTGCCAGAAAATAGGCACCAACTAGTGTAATAACTATAGCTGATAGTTTGTGTCCCAGAAAGCTCCCTTCTCTTTCCTGTGGATTTCCATAATGGCATCATTTTGTGAGGAAACCATAATCTCACAATAATGTTAGGGTATTGCAGATTTTTATTTGTGCCATTTTAGCAGCAGCTGTGCAAAGAGAGGAATTTGTTCTGCTGAGGTATGGAAATGCAAACAGTTGCTGAAAGTCTCTTGGCCTTTCTGTAAGGTCCATTTCAGAGGAAGGCAGCAACGTTAAATCAGGGCAGATGCAAAGAGGTGTTGGGTTCCAGTCTTGCAGAGGCTTTGCTTTAAGATAGGAGTTTTGTGGAGTTTTTTTTTTCTTATTGGCATAAGACGAAAATCAGACAAAAATTCCCACTTTGCTGAGTTGTTCTATAATTCATTGATAACAAGTAAAGATGGAGCATCCATATGTTCTTCCTCACATTCTTCTATCAGTGTGTTGCAATACTGGCCTCATTTTAAGAGTAAGGAAGAGCTCGTTCTTCAGTCCCTGCTCTTCTGCTGAGTCTTTAATCGTAGTTCCGGGGGGCACTTATTTTTCTAATAAGTACATCAAGAAGAAGCCTTAGAGACAGTTACTGAGCTACAACTGAAGAGGTAGTTCAGTGTATTTGTCCACAAGAGCAATCCATGAAAACCACTGGAACAGATTGTTTTGAAGTATTCAAAATGTCCTAGTACACCATTAGCATAAAGCCAGAACAAGAGATACAGCGGTGTTTGGTAATAACATGCATATTTAGAAAATAAAATAAATGAAGACAAAAAAAACAGTAGATCAAAGTGTTGTCTCTTTATGTGAAATGTTGTTGTAACATCTTCTTAACAAATTTGCCTATAATCAGGCATTCGGCGTTCAGTGTTTATCTTTAACATGGGAAAATATCTGTCATCTTGGGTTAAATTGATAACTTTACCTCATATTATATGAAAGTTTAATTAAAGTTCCAATATTTTTCCCAAAGCTCTTAGTCATAAATTAAAATTCTGTATTCCTTTCTTGGTTGTATTAATTATGAAACTAGAATTGATGAAGTAAATATAGAATCAGTTTTGCAGAGCTAATTCTGATTTAATGTAGCTGACTTAATGTTCTGTGAGTAGTTAGCAGTGCTTGGTATTAAATTTGTTCATATTTTTAGCAAGAATCTTTGTGGGAGGAGGGTAGCATACAATTTGTATCTCAGTATATAATTTTATATTTTAATGGCATACAATTTCTATACTTGATTACAGCGATTCCGGACGTGGGAGCAGCCTCTTAGACAGAGCTATTGCTGATAGACGGCAGCTTAATACAATTACCTTACCAGATTTCAGTGATCCTGAAACAGGTAGGAATCGCATTTGAACAATAAAATAAATAAAATGGACTGTCCACAGCTAGACTTTGCATCAAGTATTTTTGCCTTGTTTTGCAAGATGGAATTATTTACAGTGAAAACATTTTCACTCTTCTGAAATGAATGGAAATAGGCCCTTTGCAACATAGGGACTTTATTCTTTTTTCTTTCTGCAGCACCTGCTGCCCACCTCATCTGTAAATTAGAATGCCTGTGAGATGGATCTTGCTGAGCTTAGTGGTATGCTGTTATATAAAACTCAGTATGCTCAATGCGCCTCTTCTCCAGAGACCTATGCTTGTCCATCCATTACATATACGTTTTTCTTAATGCAAATCCAGACAATTTAAGAAAACATTAAATGTCAAAATATCATTAAAAATTAAATGAATTTAAATTATGTGTATGTATACATATATATATATAAACAGAATTACATAGGTTGGTTGGCTCACTATACATGAATAGCTTTGACATTATAAGGAAAACCATTTATTACAAATCATGTACTGCAAAATAGTGTTTCATATGTGCAGTGCCTAAAAGCTAACATTGTTACATGACCACACGTATGAGCAGTATGTTATTGGCCCATTTTAATATATTCAGCTATCAGAATGCCAATTAATATGCCTTAAAAGTCATACAAATGACAAGCTGCCAGCCACAGTAGCTGCATGCCATGCTTTCTGTGGAACTTGGGCGAAGAATTATTGGGATGGTGCTAGTTCCACAGACCTTCGCAGAACATTACCTGCCTTATAGGTATGGCGGATTTTTTTGTTCATGTTTTTTTCAGATCTGTAGCGAGCTTTTCCTAGCCACTCTCAGGTGTGCTTTTCTGCTTAATCACATTTCAATGCCTATTGCTTATGGAAAAACTTGCCAGCCAATGAATTAGAATACACTGACCTATAAATCAGGATACAATGAAGTGTGTAGTGTATCTCTGTTTAGTAATAGAATTGTGCAATAGAGAATTTTTTATCTTACATCTCTGTAAGAAAAAAATACATATGTGAAGCTGGATCAAATGTTCACAAACTTTGGTAATCATGCAAGTACATAGGAAGAACTCTGCTACTGTGAAAACAATTTTGATAAGGGTCTGGTGACCTGATTTCAAAGATTTGCACGCAGATACTGCCTAGAAAGTATAGTGTAGTAACAGTTTGGCCTGCTGGCCTTACAGTAGCTTTATGTTCTTCTGTCTTCATTTCAATTCTTTGAATAAAAATGAATAAAATAGCAGGAAACCAACAGTGATGGTTTGCTATTCTGGTCTCTAACTCACTTTTTCATTTTAAGAACATAACTGAATTGTATGGAGCTCATATGCAGATCTTTTTTAACGCCTTGAAAAAAGTCCTTGATTTATATTTTCCTGCCAAGCTTTCGTTCAACACCTGTAGGGTGTCCCTTTATGTATGTGCCCTGTTGGTGCTTTTTAAAGACTGTATGTTTATCAGGGCTTTTACATAAAGATGAACTTGTTATGTAAAGGTGATTACCAGAGCTATGAGCTTTTCAAGAAGCTTGCCCCCAGACTAAGGTTTTTTAGTCAATGGAAACAGGCTTTTTACATTCTGGTCTTGCAAACATACTAGTTTGTCTTAATGATTTTTAGTTGTATTGCTGACACAAATCTCTGATGCTAAGAAGGAAAAAAAGGAAATGTGGGGTGTCATCTTTTTAGTTTATTTTTCTTTCAAAAGATAATTCTGGGGTGGGAGGTGGGAAGGAATGAAAGAGCGGTGGTCGTATGTGTGTGTGAATTCTAATTGAATAAATGCTGTGGAATATAGCAATATTCAAATTCTGGTATGGATTGTTGTATTGTAGCGATAAACATATAAAGAAACTCTATATCAGAGGTCTAGTTTAGAAACTCAAGTTTTGTGCTAAATTCTTAATTTGGAAGTTTATTTAAAACTTTGCGGAAATTATAGGGTTATGATACAGCAAGAAACAAACAGGTGAAAACTGGTATAGTGTTTGAGTGAGAAAATTATAGGCAGGCAATCAAAACAGCCCAAAACATTTCAAACAAAAATTAAAGTTGATTATCAAGATGTTCTAATTAATGTCTAAAGCTTAACAGATTGAGTGAGCTCATGCAAATTCTGTATATCCCCAGTGTTCAGAAAGGCAGAGATCTGATGTTTTCAGTACTTAATTGGGGATATATGGAGAAGGTTCTGGAGAATATGGAGAAAATTCTCTTACACTCAGAATGCTCCTTCTCCTTTATACAGCATAAAACTAACTTGTACGTGCATTTGTGTATACATAAGTGCACGTAAAACTTGCACCTCTCCCTTTGCTTGTCACCTGTGGAAATGATGATTCCCTTCCCCTGTCCAATCTCTCCCAACTGAGAAATATGAAACCAGGGCAAAAAAGCTACTGCAAAACTGTATGTACTTGCAACTTGTATTGTTTTTTAAGGGTTTTAAAATTCAGTTAACTAAACTAGTATAAAACCGTCTTTTGGGTGGTTATACGAATTTAGCAGAAATTTAATTACAAAGCTCTTCAAAAAGAGTTCAAGTGTAAATATGTAAAAAAAAACAAAACAAACAAACAAACAAAAAAACAGTGCATTTTGGATTTCTTAAAAGGCTGTTGATTCTGGTGCCCATATCAAATGCTTTGAGTAAGTGTGGTAAATATTTTCACAGTTTGCTTCACATTTCATATGCTTCACACCAGTGGCACATATTCATATTTCTAATGGGGAGTAAATAAAGATAAAAATTTTTGTTAAATCCTTGAAACGAGACAGACTCAATTCTGTGAAAAGGTGTATATACCAAATGCAAAATCAATTGAGATGTAGTTGACTGTTTTGGTTAAGGTAAGTGGCATTCAAACTTTATAAAGTCAGATTATTCAGTGTATCATGTAGTGATTTAGCTTGTTGTAAGAAGTAACAATAGTAGTGGAGTTTTAAACTTCAGTATTTATTTCCTGTTTAAAACGTTTTACAAATGTATGCATTGTAACGTAGGAAAAAAAAAAAAACATGTAATCTTCAATTTGGTTTTGTACCTGGTTTTGTATGGAAGAAGATTGCATATAACTAAGATTTAAGTTACTCCCAGAGAAATGCAATGTTTATTTTATGTAGAAACCGTTTCCATCTTACTGAGTGGTGCAATAAATGCTTTCCATTTTTCGCATCCACCAGTCCATTAAACCCTGTTCGTAGATCCTTTTCTCTCCCACCTCCCGCCCTTATCATTCTCTTTCTTTCGCTTTTTAGCCTCTGATACTTCCTCATCTTCTCTCTCAAGAACAGAGTCTCCTCTCCAACTGTTTGTATCTTCTCATCTTCCTCATCCTCATCCTAAATCAGATACCTTTGTCTGGCCCCATGCAGCTTCTCCATACTGTGACCAAGTTCCTGAGCCCCGTACACCTTCTCGCTGTAAATTGATTTTCTCTTCCTGATGGATGTGTTGGTGTTTGCTGTATTTTTTTCTGATAATCTTCGGAACTGATAAACAGTGTTTAAAAACAATTGGAGTCTCAAAGGGTGTTAGTGAAACCTGGCTTTTCAGGTGCATAAGACAGAGTATTAAATGCTTTTTTAAGACATTTGGAGAGTGAGCGAAAAGATGGTGTTACACTGATCCCAGAAGATGCATAGCAACAAATATTTTCTGTTCTCTTGATTGTAACAGATGATGATTGCTGTTTGGTGAAAGGTATTATTGGCCAACAGTACTGTACTGTAGCACCTATTAATATTTTTCTTTTGACACTTCAGCACCAAGACTGCTGTACCACCGTGGTTATTCCCATTAATGACAGGTTATCTTCTGTGGGATTTCTTTCTTATCCGTACAGTTTCTAATGACTTAAGTTCAGTTCCTTTATTTGAAAGCATTCAGCTAATTGCATACAAAACATACTGCAGGATTAAATCTCATTTTGTTTCTAGGCAAGCTGTACAGTAATGCTACTAGAGGAGTTCAGTGGCAGGGTAAAATTCGGATAGTTTTCTGTCGTCTTAATGTCTTCCAAATGCCTTCTCACTTCTGAAAATTATCCTTCATTCTTTTTGTATAGAACTGGTTTATGTCATTAGATTGCTTTAATCCAATGCAAAGTAATTCACTTTGATACTAGTCTTTAACCGATACCATGTCAACATGTTTAGTTTCTTACAGAGCAAAAAACAAACAAACAAAAAACTAGAAAGCAAATCCTTGAATTTTAGCAAAACTTCATTATAGTATGTGGCATAAGACTAAAATTTTGGAAACTCCTGACTGTATGTTAGCCTGTAAATGATTAAATTCATGAAAACATTTCCTTGAGACTTGAGGAAATTGTTATTCCACAGAAGTTTGACAAGCTGAAGTCCTATTTTTCTGCTTGAAGCATTTGCAGAGGTGGTTAATTAGATTGAGCCATTTTTGCATTGAGCTTGTTCAGGCTTGCTCGTGGAAGCATTACATCCCACTCGGCATGAAATATTTGCTCCTTGCTGAAGTAAAATTTAACAGGAACTACTTGAGAATGGGGACAAACTGGAGGAATGTGAAGTCTGAGGTTTCCATTTTAGACTAAAGCAACTGTATTTTTAAGGAAAGAAGCTTCCAGGGTATGCATGAGAAGATATTTAAACATAAAAAACAGATATTGGAATCCTTTGTATAGTGTGAATAATTTATGAAAGTCAAAGCTCTCCATCTTCAAGTAAGTTTGTCTAGATGCATGTAGCATGTTAGTAGAATTATCAGGATAGAAAAACTCATATTCTTTCTTTCTTTCTTTGTGTGTGTTTTTTTTCCTTAAAGAAAAGAAATAGCACATTGAGTTATCAGCTTGACTTTCAATTTCTCCTGAAGAGAAACATGATTTTATAGGTAGAGCAAACATTCTATGCAACTATTTGTTGTAAAGTGTGATCTCCTGATTAATTTTTTTAAATCTTTTATAACCTGTAAACCTTGTTTACAGTTTGAAGATTATCAGAAGTCTTCTGGCTTTCTTGATGTTCTCGGTTTTATATATATATTTTTCTTTTGGTTTGTGTTTTAATTTGTGGTTTGATCTGTTGTTCAAAGGCAACCCATCAGATGCTTACTTTCATGGGGTTTACTCCCTTTTTTCAGTTTGTAAGTAGTATTCACTGTCCAGTTCTATTAATTTCTTAAGAACTTAAATCACCTTTTCCTTTACCACAAAATGTACATGCTTTGCCCATCAATAGTGGAAGTTTGATAGCCTGTAAAGCAAGGCCGATGCTGTTTGCCCATTCAGTCACCCCAAGAGCTGTAATCTTACGAGAGCTGAATGCACTCAACTAACACTTGCATTTAATAATTAAAGAGGCGGTATTCATTTCTAAAGGACTGCAAATAAAGATATATTAGGAAGGTCTTGTATAACATAATGGCCAACTGCCAGTATGTTTTATTATAGAACTTATGCTGTTGCTTTTACTAAGCAGTATATTGGTCTGGAATGTAACATTACAAAGTCTCACATGAGTTATAGGAAGCTGCTACTTTCTCTTGTAAAAGGTTACTTGTAGAATAAATTTCTTAAGAGTATGCTCTTAAAATAATGAAACAGTGAGCAAAAAAAAAAGAGAGAGAATAAAGAATATAAGTCAATAAAAATAGCTGCTGCTTTAACCAAGATGCAAAACAACGTTCATTCTCTCCGAAGAGTTGCATTATGAAGTAACACATTTTTAGATGAAGAATAAACTGGGAACTTTCTTTTCCATTTATTACTTTACTTTGTCATAGATTTCTGCCAGGTAGCACAGGAGACTTGGTTAGTTTAGGAAGGAAAAGGAGGAAGTGCCATAGAACCGCAGGTTTGACAATGTCTGAAAGCGATTTTCAGAGAGCTGAGAGAATGCTTTAAAAATACTGTATCTGATGACTAAGATTGCTCTTTGTCACTCTGTACCAAAAGATAAGCTAGCTTTGTAGTTTGACTGTGAAAGGTGTCTCAGGCAACATATGAATTTGAGAGGAAAAATGCTTATTTTGGCTGAACCTGCCAGTGTATTACATTGAATGCATCATTTTGGTAATATATAGTCCTGCAGAAGGTACTGCCTCTCGAGGTAACGTGTGTTTGCTTGCTTTAGCACAGAGCTCTCTGCATGTTGCACCATTAATATTTTTTACTGGCTGCCTTGTGTGCATGTCAAGTTGAAAATTGTGGGTTTATTTCTTTTGTCCTGCATGAACATTTCTTGTAAAGCTTTCTTTTCTTATGTAAATGCTGATACATTGATTAAGAATTGTTATAAATGTTAAACTTTTTAACGGTATACATTTTATGGTGTAAAGGGAAATTCTTTTTATAGCGTTTTTGTTTATGTACATAGCAGAGCGATCTTTTTCTCCAAGGATGCACACTGATCAAGTACAGATAGAATCTGTGTGTTAGTTCCTGTATATTGGACAACATTAATTTTAAGACTTTATTTGGAAATGACTAGGGAAATAACTGAAAAAGTCACGACATCATTAGTACAAGAGACAAAGATTTGTTTTGCTTTCTATTTACATAGGAAAACTCATGGATGGCATTTAAAACCATGAATGGATGGTATTTAAAACCATGATTTTTGATGATACTTATCTTAAGAAAAGCAGGAGAAGTAGAATAAAAACTTTGCTGTTCACCAAAGTTGACCTGTAGGTGCATGTTGGATAAATAAAGGGCTTTCCATTGTTTCTGTGGGAGGTGCCTTCACTTTTTGGTTCAGTTGTGTATGCACAAGGCTTTTGGTAGGTTTTCTGCTTTTGAGGTGACTGAATTGAGATATCGACACCACCCTGGGTTGTTGCAAATACTGTCTTATTACGATGAGTGAAAGCTCTTTGTGAATTCTGGACGTTATAGGAAATTTGAGTGGATGTTTATAGTTTATTATTGTGCTTAGAAACATTTTGATGGGAAAATACATTCTGTCACACTTCACAGTGTCTGAGGTCATTGGGGTTCCAAGTGTTAATCAAGAAATAATTTGGTGAGTTCTAGATCTTGCAAGTACAATCCCAGTTTCAGAGTTAGCCCTTTTAGTATAAACAAGCATCAGAGCAAAACTAAACAAACCAGATAGAATAGTAGGGATCCATTTTGGTGATATATTACTTCTCCAGTTCACAAGTTCTTGTATTTAAAAATAAACACTCTTTCCTCCTTTTCTTCCAGCTGGTGTTTTGAGGGAATTCTTTCTTAATTATTAAGTTGCATACTGCAATAGTGGATCTAGAAGTTATCAAGGCTGAGCAGGGCTTTTTCTGTATGTGCGAAAGAGAAGCAGAAAAGTTTCAAACCAGAAATTAGTGCTATTCTGAGTGTTTGAAGGGAGCTGCAGATGAGTGAAATCTAGCAATAAAAGTGGAAGGTGTGTGTGACTGACTGAGGACTACTGAGCATGGAGCAAAACACAAAAAGTCTATGTAAGACTGGAGGAGAGGAGATCTGATGACAGAGTAGGGAACAGCAAACAAGTAACTGGCTAAAGCAGAATTAGAGGCCCTCTTTTTACCATTAGTTTTTACAGGTGTATTTATCTTAACCATCTTTAAATTACTGTACATTTTATTGTTATAATGCAGTTATAAAGATCTCAATCTGGAACCCCCTGACTTAGAACAGGGAACTTGAAAGATTGCCCAATTTGAGTGGTGTAAAAAAAAGAGAAAAAAATCTAGAAACCTGATAAAAGATACAGTTGTTGTGTTGATGAGATGCTCAAGGCTGCTCTGGAGGTCATCTCAGAATGTTGGAAAAAGCTGTGCACGGCCCTCTGCTTGATAGCTCTCTCAACTGGTGCTTTAAAGATGCTCCAGAAAAGCAACAATCACCTCACTCAGTCCTAATGTGCTGTTTTGCAACATCCTTAATTTCTCTAGTATTTCTTAGGATTTCTAAGGTTGGGATTTCAAAAATAAATAATTTAAGTTAATCCTGAACCCAAACAAGTCACTCTACTTGGCTTGTTGATTAGAGGCAGTGAGAATTGATAGAACTGTAGTACAAAATCTTGGTTGATTATGTTGAATAATCTTTAGTCTGAATTCCTGAAACCATCAAGTGAAGTTCCTTGGGCTATGTTAGATTTTAAATCTTTAATATTCATGATTATTTAAAATACATTTGTGCTTGTATCAGCCATACGAATAAGTGGTAACTGCATCCTAGTGGTTTGATAGAAATAGGGACATTTGCAGATCTTTTGTATATGTACACACTTTATATGGGGAACCAAGTGCTAAAATACTTTAAGTCATACTTTTTTTCTTGTGCGGGAAATATAAACCATTTTCACAATATTTTAGGTGAAGAGTTTTCTAGACTTGTTCTACAGTTTTCTGCCATGTAGAGCAAAATCTAGAATAGAAAATAATTACCAGAGAAAGCAGTTGGTAACCTCCCTGTTTTGACTTCAGTAGAGATAGTAACTCTTATGGCTCACAGAAATTGTATTGTGGTAAGGCTCCCTGGATGTGTTAAAAGTTTTAGTAGCATTTTATCTTACATGCTTTATAGTCAAGTACTAAAGACTAGAGCATACCCTATGAAATCATTTGTGGCCTGAATAGCCAGAGAGTGATTCCTTTATATAACAGAGAATATAGGCACTTATTAATAGTGAATAAAGTATTTGCCTTTTAGAAGTAAGGGGTTAGATGATAGTCTTTGTGTCAATGAATTGCACCTTTTCTTCACAGGTTCTTTTGGGGAAATGGAGAGATTCTTTCTGATGTTGTCCCTGGAAGTGACAGGTTGCTGTGATGTGCATTACAGAAATGGCTGGCAGTCAAGAAAACAAAATGCTGTTGACTATTACTTATTTATGGCATCTTTACTGATGCTTTTCTTGGAATATGCTCCACATTTTTCTTGCTTAGACTTCCCTTTTATGTTTCTGGGGAAGTTAAGCTTTAAAGATAGGGTACATAAAAACTTGAGTGAATGTTTGGCTGTGGTGCAGTTAGAGTTAGAGATGTTCCATCAGCTGGCAAAAGAAAGCAAACACCGTGGCCAGCTGCTATTTCAGATCCTCGGGACAATTCTTTATTCGTAGTGATATGTACCATACAAATTAAAATGCAGCTGAACAGCATTGATGGTAATGTTCAATGCCGTGTATTGTTTTTCCTTCTTGTTCCTGTCAGTTAAGGGTAACTATATGCACACTTTTCAGACAAACTCCTACTTCTCCCTTGTCTGTGTGCTGGGATTTCCTGCTGCTTTTCTAGTCTGTTAGTGTATCTTGTCACACTTAGGAATGCTTTATAGTGCTTTATAGGAGGAATTCCTTCTCTGTAAGATTCTTAGCAAAGCTCTGATGTTGAGAATATAAACCTTTGTGTTTCTAGGTTTCATCTATTTTTTAACTGCTAGTGATTAGGATAAAATTTTACTTGGGACGTGGAGTAGGATTCAATACTTTGTTTTGAAGTACCTGCCATTAGTAACCATCACACAGGCTTGGTGCTAGACTCAGAAGACTTCTCAGCTGTTCCAATGTGAAATATTTTACTTCCGTTGTTTCTCAGTTAGGTCTAGTCAGTCGGATATTTGGTAATTTATAATTATAACACACAGTGAGGTAAATGATACTCAGATGACAAGAAAGAGTGTACCTTAAAATACTCACAATATAGATTTTTTTTTTTAAAGTAAAGGCTAAATACTCATAGAACCTGTTCATTTCTAGTGCTTTGAAAAGGGCAATGTTTTCCATTGAGATTTCAATCTCACTTGTAAAAGTTTCATTTCAACAGAACTATGCTTTGAAAATGTGCTATATGGAAGAGGTTTTTGCCATAGAAGACTTTAATTCAGCCTTCTTGATTGGCTTAGGTTTACATTCAGTACAGTTGAATTGTGTATTTGTGATGAGGTATGCTGTGATCATCTTGTGTGTTTTAGTTCTCTTTTATGCAGTTATTAGTCTTAAAATAGTTCTCTAATTGCACTCTATGGAAAGACATAGCAATTACTAACATCAAAGTGCATGCAGCAAACTGAAGATTACAGCGCACAATACCATTAGAAACCTGTTTTTGTTCATAGATTACCATTAGAGATGCTCAGTTTAACGGTGAGTATTTGTAGCGGTTACCCCAAGGTACCCAAGCAGGTACCGCTGTTTGCTTATGTGTTTTAATATACAGACTTTCAGGCTGGTGTAGAAGCTTTCATAACAGGAAAAGTTAAATTGACATTTCAAAAGATTTCTCCAAAATAATATATTTAAATCTAGAGGAGTTTTAATTAAAAACCCTTATGAAAAGGGTAAACATTAAATGTTTCTTGTAGTGTGTATGGCTTATATTCTTTCTCTGATGGTAATTTTTTATTACTTCTACAGGTTCAGTCCATGCTACGTCAATAGCAGCTTCCAGAGTGGAGCAAGCGTTGTCTGAGGTTGCTTCATCTTTGCAAAGCAGTGCCCCCAAACAAGGTCCCCTGCATCCTTGGATGACTCTGGCTCAAATCTGGCTTCATGCAGGTATTGTTAAAGAAAAATCCTGTCTTTCTCTTCCTCTTTTTTGTTCTCATAGTCCCTTTATTGTTAGCCTAAGAATCTGTTATCACTCATCATATTAAACCTCGACATCCTAATGCGCACTCAGCACTTATAATTTTTCTACATTTTTCAGAAAAGTAAACTTTTTTTTATTTAGAAAAATGGCAGTTGGTGTGAATGAAATGTGCTATTTATTTTGTCTAAAAGGCTTGCATTTTCTTTTCATCATATCAAACCTAAATATTATGGAATTCATTATGAATATATTGTGTTTGTTCATATAAAATAATTACTTTTTTCTCCCCTTTTAAAATGTTGTCATTAAGACTTAGCCACTAAACAAATGTTAGATCTTGAGATAACGCATATGACAGTTTGCTGTACAAAAAAGCATTATTTGCTCTTATAGCTGAAAAAATAGGGATAAATATATTGTTTATATAGATGGAAAGAGACTGCAAGTTATTTTCAGAAAGAGAATACATGTTCATGGTATCTTCTTCCTGTATTTCCATTATATGGAAGTATTTATATTGTGGAAAAACAGTAGCTAAAGGTGCTGCTATTATTTAGTGGTACTGATTGGAGTGGAAAGCTACCTGTCTGAGGTGGTAGGTGTGCGCAGTTTGTGTGATTCCTTGTTTTCAAAACCAGGTATTTCCTTCTGTCCTTTTCAGCAATGCATGTTTGGAAAGTAAAGGAGATTTGTGGCAGAGGCAAAAGCAGAGTGGGTCAAAATCTCTGCGATGCTTCTAGGATGACCCGGTCAAGTGTTATTTTTTGTGCAAACTATTAGGACTGCAAAAGAGGAAATAATGTGTACCTATTACTCATCTCTGTATTTTTCCTAATTGAGTGACTGTTTTGGTGTTTATAATTGGCACTTAAAACATTTTCATGTATTTCGGAGGATGTTTCTTGACGTGTTTTTGCTAATGTAAGAGAGAGATATGTATAGTGACACTGAGGCAAGCCCGGAAATGGAAGGCGTGTTAGAGTTGCTCGAGTGTGTAAGATGTTTTATATCAGATGAAGCCGTAGTTTGATAATGCAGCTGCTAAGGGTTGACTCATACCTTCTGTAGAACAAAGCAACACCATGTTCTGTATTTTTAAAGAATTTAGTCTCGGGAGTATATTGACCAACTTACTATTTCTAAATCTAAATCCACTGCATAAAAAAAGATGCATATAAAAGTACTAGATAGAGTTGCTGAAGCTGGAAGTTCGTTGTTGAAAATAAACAACTTTGCAAATGTGGCAGAAAAGAGGTTTAGCTCAATTTTACCATTGAGGAACCTGTCCATTGCAATGGTGATAGTGAGCTGTTTGGTTCTGTTCCTTCCGCTTTCACTACTGTGCGACACTTGGCACCTTTTCCAAGTGTTGAGTGATCTTGAGTGCATTTGGTGGGATTATGATACTTCCAGCCTCAAACTACCTCAAGGTAAGAATCGCAGGTGATTATTGCATAAAATTTTAAGCAGAAGATGATGTTCCACTGTATTCTAGGGCAGTTAAAAATGTACAGACTGCATTTGTTCTTAGTATGTACATTCAAAGGGTCTAATTAAGAAATCATTCAAAAATTATTCAGTTTTGGTCTACTCTTAGACATAAACTTATTCAATGTTATAAACAGTCTTATGTTATAAATAAATCTTGTAAATATTCAATGTTCTAAGTATATTTTTCGTTATATTCACTATATGGTGTACAGTCATTATGTTTTTGCTAGAATCTTTAATATAAATGGTAACTATATGTTAAAATTCTTCAAGATATGAATCATCTAGTAAATCCTACTGAACTATCTGGAAAGAGTTGCATCCTTTTTGTGTGTGTGTGTGTGTGTAGATTGAGAACGGGCTGAACGGCAGAGCTCAGGGTCTATTTTGAGGCCTGTTGCTAGCTCAGGGATCAACACTGGGTCCAACGTGGATGAAGGGACAGAGTGCATCTCAGCAAGCTGGGTGATGATGCAGACCTGGGAGAAGTGGCTGGGCTGCTGCTCAGAGGGCCCTCAACAGGTTGGAGAGATGGAACCTCGTCAAGTTCAGCAAGGGGAAATGCAGAGTCCTGCACCCTGGGAGGAATAGCCTTGTGCTCCAGGGCAGGCTGGGTGTTGGCCTGCTGGAGAGCAATCCTGCAGAGGAGGACTGGGGCCTGTGAGCCAGCAGTGTGCCCTGGTGGCCAAGAAGGCCAGGGTTATTCTGTTCTGCATTAGGGAACACTGCCATCAGGGAGGTGATCCCTGATCTCTACTGAGCTCTGGCAAGGCCATATCTGAACTACTGTGTCCAGTCCTGGGTTCCCCAATACAGGAGAGACATGAAGCTACTGGAGCAAGTGCAGCAAAGGGCCACAAAGAGGGTTAAGGCACAGGAGCATATCGTGTGTGAGGAAAGGCTGAGAGCAGCCTGGAGAAGTGTTAAGGGAGGCATCTTGTCAAGGCCTGTAAGTATCTAAGGGAGGCTGTAAATGACGATGGAGCCAGATGCTTTTCAGTAGTGCCCAACGATAGAATGAGAGGCAGCAGACACAAACTGAAACACAGGAAGGTCCATCTGAACTTAAGGAAAAGCTTCTGTATTCAGAGGGTGACTGAATACTGGAACAGGTTGCCCAGAGAGGTAGTGGAGTCGCCACCCTTGGAGGGAGAGATTCAAAAGCCTTTTGGATACCGTCCTGGGCAGCAGGTTGTAGGTGACCCTGCTTGAGCAGGGCTTTGAGCTAGATTGTCTCCAGAAGCCGTATCCAACCTCAACTGTTCTGTGAATAAGACTTGTGCCAAGAAGCACAATAAAAAGCAGGGCAGGAGTTTGTTGTTGTTGTTTTTAAGGGTCTTTATTGCTATATATAGGTTACTTGCCTAGAGAGCAGCAGTAAAGTTACATAACACCTAACTTATAACACATGTTCTTTAAATAAAAGTGAAGTGAATAAAAGTAAATTGGGATATTGCTTCCTTTTTGAACCTCATGACATGTCTTAACTGTTTGACTCTCTGTAGACTTGGGTTGCCTTTTCTTTCTTTTCTGGGAAGAGAGAGAGAGAGAAAAAAAATGAATATTAAATTAACTTTAAATGTAAAAACTGAGAATTATTCCCCCCATAGTATGGACACAAAGCAAAATTATGTAATAAGTTTTAATACACACTAAATTTAATAGGTTATTTTTACTTGTGCTATGGTATATAACGTGAGTGAGAACGGATGAATGAATGCTTTGTCTTATACATATGCACTGTTCTAGCTGTCATCAGTGGCAGAACTATAAATGAGCATGGCATTCAGTTAAAAAAAAAAAAAAAGTGGAACATAGCTTTCAGACCTTCATTCCTGGGAATAGACTGTAATGGTAAAAAAATTAGGCTTATTTAAAATATGAGAAAACGTACTTTCATAATTCAGATGTTCTCCAGTATCTCATTTATCCATAGATAGTCTCTTGTGGTGCTTTGAGAAATACAGTAAGACGGAACTCAATGCTGCTTTACTGGAAAGCACATTTATTTCTCAAAAATATGTGAGCCTAAATATTGAAAAAGCTTGACCTGGGAGGCATTCTCTAGGTGGAGACATTGAGAAGAGCTTATCAGACTTGGTACTTCATTTCTTTTGAAAATGTTTCTCCTCTGAGAAATTCCTAAAACTCTGGTGAGAATTTTTAGTCTTCCACAATTAATTTGTTTGAAATTGCCATGCTTTTTTGTTCGTGCTTTGAAGTCATTCCTAGTTTAGCCCTATCTAGTTCTGCTCTCTGTTGTAAGGCATGCCCTTGGCCTTGCAGGCATCAGATGAAATTCTCTCAGAACAAACAGTTCTCCTTCAGTTTCAGAAATTTTTCCAGAATAAATTCTTATCTTTAGCAGCCAGGCTAAAGCAGCTAGGAGTTCAGCCTTCTATTTGTTCTGTCATAGCTTATCCAAACTTCTCTGGAATTTATAGAACAAAAATCACTATAGTCTGTTAAAGGTAGTATAAGTTTTGGTAGCGAAAAGGAGGATTTTTTTTTAATAACTCTCTTTATAATATGCTTTTAAATAAGAGAACTATTTGTTTACATTTCTACTTATAGGAAGATCTTTAGTTGTCAAGTTTCTTTTTCACAGTTAATAAGCAGGACAGCAATATTTAATATCTGATAATGTAAAATAAGACTAGCTTTGTAAGCAATGTTGTTCCCCTGTTGGCTTACATTACATCCTTACTTTCCTTTGAGGAGCAGAGTTTCAGCTGAGGTGTTAACTCAGCCAAACTATGCTCAAACTTCCAGTTTAGAGTTGCAGCGACAGCAGATTAAAAATGACTTATAGTAGGTAATTAATTTCTGTTTGTTATTTGCTAGTAATAGCTTTTGCCTGGTTGCTTTCATAGTCTGATCTGTGAAGTTGTGGTATACTTCTTCATCCACTTCTGCTTCCTTCTACGGTGCATTCAAAGCAAGTTTAAAAGCACGAGTCATATGTCTCATGAATACATCTCAAGGTCTTTTTAGGATGGTGTTCAGTAGGTGATATTTTACCTGATACTTTAAAGATGTTTTTCTTTAGTTGGTCATGAATTGTGTGGATATTTTTCTTGTCTTTTCATCTGCAGCTATGA
Source organism: Tinamus guttatus (assembly GCF_059628265.1). Lineage (NCBI taxonomy): Eukaryota > Metazoa > Chordata > Aves > Tinamiformes > Tinamidae > Tinamus > Tinamus guttatus. Next base: position 13,379,542 of record NW_028288582.1, read on the forward strand.
TTGCATGTTAAAAAAAATATGCTTATGTGCTGATGATACTAGGGAGCAAATAAGGAAGAGGGGGAAAAAAATGTTAGCACTAAAATAACATAGTGTGTTTTATACTTACTAAAAATCTCATTTCCCACCTAGTAACATTGACCATATAGTGCAGCTTTAGAGCAATCCACGTTTTGTTCTGTATATATAAATCAAGTATCAAGTTATGGCAACATCTTGTTCTTCAGAAGCTACAAACCCTTAGTAAAAGGTAAATCCTAGAAAGGCTATTTAAAATCTCCAGATTTAGATTTCAAAAATACTTCCCTTTGCTATCTCCCAGGTTTACTATTCTTCACTTATATAGTCTGAGCATCTCTGACTAAGCGAGAATCTTGGTTGCTGAATCTGCAGTTTTGTGTGGGTGGGAGTGAGGAGGAGGCTGCCCAGACCTTGGAGTTGTGTTTGCACCTTGTCTTTCCACATTCCTGGATGGTGTGGGGCTCTTTTGTTGTTGTTTTTATGTTTGTTTGGGGTTTTGTTTTGTTTTGTTTTTATGCATTTCTTCCTGCACTCCCTCCCTTCCTTACAGAAAACTACAGGGAGACTCTTCACTGATTTTGGAGCCAGTGTCAGTATCTGCCCCATTCTCATGCCAGTAGCAGCTTCGCTTTCTTTTCCCATTATTTACTGTCTGAAATCCTTCCTTCCCCTTCCCACAGCTCTTCACACCCCCATTAATATTACTGTACTTGTCTTCACTTTTGGGAAATCGGGAAATCTCATTTTGTACATCGTAATCCTTAATCTTTCTTACCTTTGACCCTTTTCCTCTACTTTTCCATGTATGTCATTTGGTTTTTGCTAATATCCATATATCCTTTTTGAGGCAATGTTTCATGCATCTAACAGTTGTATCTCCTTTTTTGAAAAATAATTTCCAAATAATTTCTATACCTCTCAAATTTTGGTGAAGAAGACACTAAGACCCTACTCAGAACTTCAGGCCATTACCGGAGTGCCTGGAAGGCAGGGGGTGAGCTCCACTAAGCAGTGAGAGAAGCGCGACTTGGACACAGCTGCGTCACTTGGCCCTTTTGATGGAAATCTGACTTGAATCTTCCTCTATAATGCGGATATCCACATACAACATGATACAATAGCATGCAGTTTCACAGTTAGGGGCTCACTTTTTCTGGGATTCTACCAGTTTGAAGGAAAGGGAACGTTTAATGTCCTTCTTCTTGCGTTTGATGTCTCTCCATTGCACTCCTTTCCTCTCTCAGCGATGGACCAGCAAAGCATTGATACGTGCACTGTTGAAGAGTGCTTGAAGAGGTATTGAAGACTAATACTGTTAGCTGTTATTCGCTTAATGAGTGAATGAACTTTTTCCTGTAATCAGTCTGACTTAGACAGCTGTGTGTAAGGCTACCTGGTTGTTTTCATCAAGAGTGATGAAAACACTAAGTACAGATTTTATAAAGCCACCGAGTGAAATGTTCTTAGAAAGTTTGTGAAGAATGCCTTAAATAAAAAATGCTTGGAAATACTGAACATTTTTCTTTTTCTAATCAGAATGTCAAAACTCATATGTTCTGGTAACTTGACTGGGAAGTTTTTGTTCATGACATAATATAGTTTTTTTCTCTGACATGTAAAGATAATAGCAATAGCAATTACTGCTTTTTCCTTAATTGCTGGCTCGCGAGGTTCAGGCAAGTCCTTAATTAGCTCCTTTTTCTTACCCCTGTTTTTCTGCTTTGTGGCTTTGTGTTACTTCTTTTTTTCCTACTCCCTAAATAATACTGGGATATACATATACACACACAGGTTCAAAAAAAAAAAAGGGAAAAAAAAAAGAAAATCCCAAATTACCTTTAACATCAATAACAAAAAACTGTTTCAGATTTTTTTCTTTAGAACAGCCGCTGTGGAGGGTAAAATTCCTATTCCATTTAGAAAAGTTACTTACTAATTAATTACAAGTAAATAATATAATAGCTGCTTGTAAACTTCAAAATGTCTTCACTTATAATGAAACAATGTAGAAATATAATATCTACTGTAACATATATTCATGATATGATGAAGCATTAAAAAAAATTCACTGGTCCTCACTCCTTCCTTGTGCAGCTGAAGTCTACATAGGAATCGGGAAGCCAGCGGAGGCCACAGCGTGTACCCAGGAAGCTGCTAATCTCTTTCCCATGTCACACAACGTTCTCTATATGAGGGGCCAGGTGGCTGAACTCCGTGGAAATATCGATGAAGCCAAACGCTGGTATGAAGAGGCCTTATCTATTAGTCCTACCCACGTGAAAAGTATGCAGAGGCTGGTAAGTCTCTTTATATAAAGTATGTGTCTCCACCTATTATGTTTTATTGTGAAATCTTGAAGAACTTCCCATGGATGCTCCATAGCTTATATGATTTTCTCCTAAGCTATCTGTAGTAAAATGATTTCAAAAAGAGTCATCTTTTCTGTGTCTTCTGAGATCACAGAACTATGAGCTGGATCTGAAACAATACGGCAGGAGAGAAGTTAGATACTCTAGAGGAGAGAACAGCCCCTCTGTTGCCTAGTCTTATACTAAAGGATGAATTCTTTGCACTGATTACATTCATCATATGTGATTATTTTAGATGTTATGAAAAAGAGTGAATTGAGCTTTTCTTCAAAACAATATGTAGCATAAAGTACGAAGTTGTCTCTTTGGTACAGCAAATGTTGCCTTTCGTTTTGAATTGTTACAAGTATATGTCCCTTTTTCTTTTTTGTTGTTGTTTATTTTTTTTTTGTTTATGATGTCGGAATTCTTGGAGAACATATTAGCAGGTAAGTAGGACAGGAATCATGAAATATATGGCTAGAAACAGTTGATGTTTCACTATATATATATATATATATATATATATATATATAAAATATGAAAAAATCAATGCTTATAAGGTTTTTTTTATTAACACCTGTGCAGCACCTTCACCATTTACTTACAAAATTGAATATAGCAGAGCATCGTAGGTCAGATCTTTCATTACTTTTATTATTGTATTGATTTTTTCCTCCCTCTCCCTACTGTATTAGGAAAATCACTTTTTTCTTTACTCTTTTTTTTCCAGAACAGAATAGACTGCAGGATAAGCTAGTTTCTGCCTAGGTGCTTATGAATTATTCAGAAAGATTTCTTGTGCATCCCTAAGGGGAACATATGAGACAAAAGATCATCTAAGAAGACAGCACAGGAAAGTTTTGTGTTTCACCTTTTCAACTTCTCAAGATATCTGAGCCTATGGACAAATGCTCCGAGGTTCCTTTTCTGAAGGGCAAGCAGTAGACCTAAAACTGTGCAGTTCACTGAAAACAGTGTTCACACTCTGTTTGTGTGAATATCTTTGCATCTCAGCACTCTTCTATTCTATTTTCCTGTTTATAGTAAAAATATGTGGCTTCAGAGGTAGGTTAGTTATAGTTACAGCACCATGGAGATACTCTGTAACAGCAGCTGGAGCATTAGCTTGTGATATTAGTAATCACAGTATCCAGCTATACAAATAAACAAACAAAATACCTTAAAAAAAAAACTTTTTTTCCTGTGATTAATATCATATTTACAGATTATTTTATATGTCTTTCTAATAATGCTTACGAAATAGTACAAAATGCTATTATTTAGACATATCAGTTACTTTAGAGCTTAGGTTTATTTAAGGACTTTTGGCAAACTTTGTTATTTTGGCAAATATCAAGTATAGAATATAATAACTTTGTGTAAAATAAAGAGGAAAAAAAAAAAACCTAAGGTTGGTCCCAAAAGTTGCATCATCTAGCATATCTCCCTATTCAGGGAGATATGCAAGATATTTCTTGGCTTATGAGCAAAAATTTGTGATGTCCACTGCTAGTCTTCCTGAAATGTGAAGTTGTGAAGAATTTTGGGATAACCTTTTTGTGAAGTTTGAATTCAGAGAGTTGATAAGATGGTGATAACGTTGGTCAGCTCTGAAATGCTGAAGAGGTTTTACCTTTAAGTGAATAAATAGGAAGCATCTTAAATTGGTAAAAATGGCAAAACCACCTCATAAGATAAAACAAACCAAAGTGCTGGTAAAAAAAAATAAAATAGCATCAGTGAATTAGAAATAAGCCTCTAAGAATAGAGGGGATTCTGTGTGGAGTAAAATAAAGAGTTATAGTGAGCAAGCTGTCTAATGAAGTTAGAAAAAACTAAATACATCAATTAGGAAATGTAAACTCTGAAGGCTGAATCAGTCTTGCATGATTGAACCGAACTGCGAGTGCCTGGGATTGCCACGTGAGCCAACAGGAAGAAACAAGACAGATCTGAATGAAGCCACGTGCGGTCCGACAGCAACACGTCTGTGTTTCCCAGTAGTAGTGCCCTTTTCGGGACTGAAAGAGGCACTGGGATCTTCATTCAAAGTGAGACTTGGTAGGCTGCTTAACTGCGCTCTGTGTTGGTCACTTGTTGCCAACAGGTCGTCTTCAGAATTACAGTTTTCCATCACATAGTTCTCTACTCTTTATTTAATAAAGCAGTATTTTAAGAGGGTTTACTGTATGTCAGTTAGCTATACTTTCAGGTCAAAGAAGCTTATGAGCATTTTCACTGGATCAGGCAAAGGAACAAGTATGATGGCTCAGACTCTTCTCCAAAGAGTTTTATATATCTCAACTTTCAGATTTTAATTGTTACGTCCATGTGTGGCGATTATATTCAGATAGCAAAAATACTCTCAAGTAGAATTGACTGAAGAACTCTCTTATTAAACTTTCCAAATCTACCACTATAAGGAACCTTTACCCTGTACCGTTTGATCAATATCTCTCCACAATCTGCTTCCATCATGTCATTTGCAGAGATGTTGAGTGTCACGAGGCTGGGAGCCAACTGCTTTAGAACTTCACTAGTACTTCCTGTTGGATTTGGATGAGGTTTCTTGCTTACCATCACAGTCAGCTACTCATTGTTCGTGGTTGCCACAACTTCCAAATAATGCAGTTGCTACTAGGTGCTGAGCAGACCCTCCAGGGTGACTCCTGCAGGACTCGACTTGTGTGAGGCTGGGCTTGTTGGCTGTAGCTTAGACTTGACTGTGCCAAACCTGAGCTGGTTCTATTTGAGTTCAGCTGTGTGCAACTATATTGCACCCCCAAGGCAAAGAATCCATTTGCAAGGAGATTTCAGCTGGCTCAGGCTGGAACCAATTAAAGTGTTCAAGGCTTAAATACCTTGTGCTCTGCACCATGGAAAAACAGGTCCCAAAGCTTGTTTTGGGAGCTCAACTGGGCACAAATTTATGCAGGTTGGAGTGCTTCAGGAGCAGAGTCAAATCAGTGGCTCTGAACTGAAGCCATCTAGAGAAACCATTCACAGATAATTGAGTTGATTGTGTTACTTTAAGGCTGGCAGTCAGTCCACCGGTTTCTAGTACACATCTGACACCGATTATTTATGCTGACTTTAGAGACAGGTTTTGGGGCTGCAATGTCTTGATTATATGTTGTTATATGTCCCCAGACTAAACTTTTAGTGACTTTTAGCTAGCTAGAAGGGACATGATTGGGGAATGTATTTGGGTATTTTCTGAGAATCATTGCATAGAGAAAAGCACTTCCTGTTCATATGATACCAAAGAGGATACTGCAGGAAAAACTGAACCCTCATGTTTTCATGGGGCTGTGCTAGCTGGCCAAGCATGTAGTTTTTGGCACATAGCTTGGAAGCCGCCACAAGGCGTGTTGCCTGTTGCCTAGTGCATATTGATGGGGCAGAGGTGTACACAGAGTTTTTTTTTGGGGTGCATCTTGAGTATGAGGAGAAACTACGGGTCTGTAGGAGCAGACGTACAGAGAGGTAGCACTCAGGACTGTGAAAGGGCTGAAGGTATGCAGGAATTCTCTGTACAAAATCAGACCATGTAAGTTGTTTCTCAAGCATGAGTAGTATTGATGATGTGGGTCAAAGAACATATCTATGCAGTTGAACTCCTCGATCCTGAGGACATTCATACTGTACCTCTCAACAGGCCAAATGTGAGCCTGCATCATATGGGCTGTTGCATGAGCACAAATGGAAAGCTTGGGACCGTTTGGCTGGTTAGGAACCTCTCATGGTTCTGAGTACTGTGTTCCCTTCTAGTGCAAACTTCAACAGGTTGGTTTAATTTTTGTGCCGAGAAGGATTGGAAGAGGCTTACTTTCAACTGAGGCCCGTACCAAAAGGTGTGCGATGGCAGTTGCTGGTGGGAGATGTCTCCCAGCTCAGCTCTGGGTCTAAGAGCTTTTCCTGCACTTTGTTCCACTGCAGGGTAGCCTGTGGTTTTAAGCTGCCTTTTCAGACTGTATCCGAAAGCTTTCTTATAGATGTTTCAGCTGAGAGACTATTTGTGAAGTTACTCCATCGTCTGTGTGTTGAAAGATTGTTGCTGTGAGACCAAATGATTAAAAGCACAAAAGGAGCCTCATTAAACAAATACTGAAGAGATGCATGAAGACTAGTGGGTTTAGTCTTGTGGCTTGAGAACCAGTGTGCTTCCTACCGCTGTTTACTCGTGGTCCTGTTCTTGGCAGTTTCGGCCCAGGCACTCGTGCATTTGTCTCAGGTGCAGGTTCCCCATGGCGTTCATGTGACCCTGCAGATGTGCCCTTAGCAGAAGTCTAATCTATTATGTGAATGTAGTTGCTTGTTACCAACCATTCAGAGCTGTTTGAACACTGTGTTTCTCTGAAGTTTTAATTTCCTCTCAAGCCAAATGGATTATTAATTATGCTGCTACCTCAAACTTCTGCACTGATTTATCCCTTTTGTTTTAAAGAAGGAAAAAAACATGAGGGCTTAGTGATGCCATGAAAATTGAAGCACTCAAGAGTGGTGGAAAATTTCTGCTGACTAGAAACGATAATGATAAACAACAGGGCTTGGAAAAAGAGGTTCTCTTATGTATCTGCACTAGCAGAGATGTGCCAAAGGCAACATGACACCAAATGCTGGGGAGCTGATCCATGAATAAAGGTCTATTTACTTAGCAATTTTTTCCCTATGTTCAACTGAACTTCTTGGCAAATAGAAGTGATTGGATTATACTGTTAAATTACCAAAGATTTGGGTCTAGCTTCAGCGGCTGTCCTTTTTGTTCCATATTCACTCCTCCAGGTTCTTCTAAAATGTGTTATTTGACCAACTGAGTAGGAACAGCTGGTTCTTTAAAAGAGAAATGCTACTAAAATTCTCTTTAGTTGCTTGTTCATCTAAATTTTTCCCCATACTGTTAATATTTATATTCATACATTCACTCACTGTATTCTGTAAGGCTTTTTTCATCTTGCTCTGCCTTGTTCTAGGTCCTTTATACTATTTGCCATTACTGCAATTTTCCCCAAGTCAGAGTTTATTACCAGCTTACTATTTGGCTAAGCCCAACTGGCAGCAAGATGTCAAGACTGAAGCAGTAACATGGCAGTATCAATCAAGTATACCTCATACACAGGGCAGTAGCAGTGCTTTTGATCAAATGCAGTGTCCTTTTCTTGGTTTGGAGGGCTGTATAATGTATTTTCAGAAGAAAAAAAATGCAACATTGTATTTAATTTCTTTGTGTTCAGTACTTCAAATCCTATTTTACCAAACCTATTGAAATGTAAAATTAATTTTGTTTATAGTGATTAGCTTGAAACATGATGGTTTGCACCTCAATTGAATGTTAGGTACACCTGATGTATGCTTGTCATCTGTCTGATTTGGGCCAGAATGGATTTCTTTGAACAACTTTCTCCATTCTCCCTACCCTTTTATCATCACCTCCAGATTTCTGCCTTCCTGCTGCCTTCCTGCTTTTGTCATTGTTTTCCTCCCCAGTAGAAAAGTATAAACAATCTTTTATCTCCTGCAGTCAGAGTGCTGTTGTGGAAAGTAGCTGTTACTGGTCACACTAGGAAAGTCCTGAACCAGGTCATTATTCAGTAGTGCCTGGATATTTTACCCACTGCTCAGGAAACCCCTCTGTGTACTCTCTCTCAGGCTGAAAATCTCTTAGTTAAACTCATCGTTTATACAGAATAGCATTTCCAATATCGTTATAATCTTAAACGTCAATATTTTTTGAATATTAAGTAATTGATCAGAGCACTTGCCACTTAATCCTATCAATAGTTTAACTTCTAGGACTAGGAAATTAAAACACGGGATGAAGTTACTCGCCCTATATTACTCGTATAGAACTGAGTTTTTTGAAAAAAAATATATTAAGGAATTACCTTCCCTAATCTGTTAGGTGTCTGTTAAAGTTTTCCATAATTAAACACAATTGAGTCAGATCTCTTAAGACATCTTTAAATTAATTGTCTGTCCTTCAATGTTCAATTTTTTTTTCCTCCACAAAAGCAGTTTGCTAGGAAGAAGCCTGGCAGTACTTACGGGTAGTATGGGTAGTAAATGCTTATGAGCAGAGGAAACCTGGCGGGGGGGAACAAAACTGTGCAGTACTTACTGAAAGAGGGGAAAAGCAGAGAAAACATTGGAAATTGTCCTTCAGACCCCTTTTTAAAAGAGATTGGGAGAGTTAAAGAACAGAAAGACTGAATGTTAGCACCCAATGTAACTTCCTCCCAACAAGGAGGTGGGTGGGAAAGGTGATAACAAGGTGATATTCTCTAATATTTATTCTTCTTTTCATAGCAAAAACCTCATTTGGGAACTTCCACTGATTCTGTTGAGGAGAATTTCATTGCCAGGTCACTGCAGTGTAAAAGCTGTTGTTCTGGGCCTGTGCAGAGCGTATCATGTGGGTTGCTTTAGTCTGTGTCGTGGCTGATCACCGCAGAGCTCAACGCCAATGGCAGATCTCTCAGCTGCCTTCTTAGACATGGGGTGCTTGAAAAATAATGGTAATTTTGTTTTCTTGGATTTGTTAGTAAAATACTGTATTTAATGCATTGCCTCTCAGAAACATCACTGCTATTTCAGAGAGAGAGAGAAAAAAAAAAGAGAGAGAAAAAAAGAGGGAAAAAAAAAAACAGAAAAAAACATGTTTGTGGTCTAAATCTTACCCCTCCTTAGGAAGATGCATACGTTGATTTGACCACTGTCAGATTCCATTTTTAAAGTAGCCACATTCAACACTTTGATTGAATGATGGCAATTCTGTTGTGCATGTGACCTGGAAGATGTATGTTGAAGAAAAGTGACTCAAGGGCAATTTCCATACGCTTTAAATTCTTCACCTGCCATGTGCCACTTGCAGGCTGTACTTTTTCCTGCCTTGAAGACCTTGGAAATATTTCCTATCAGAGCCTTACAGCAGAAAGGCATCAGTGCTTAATGCAATAAATGTGTATAAAGCCAACTTTGCCTAGTCATTAGCTTTTAAAGTGTCCTTCAAGGTGAACCATCAGGACAGTTAGTTTTAATGTGTTTGCTTGGCAGTTGTTACCTCTTTTTATTTTAAATGCTATTGAACTCAAATACAGTAATTAGATGAAAGCTCTACTTGGACTTTACTCTGTTGTTTTTATGCAGATCTCCTTTTCTGCAGCATTTGACAAGAATTACTGTTACAAATTTCTGTTTAAACTCAAATTTAATTGTTCCTTTTGAAACTAGTTTGCTTTAGGAATTTACAATATGTACTTGTTCATAATTCAAAGCTGTGAATTTCTAATTAAAAAAAGTTTCCGTTTCCTTATGGATTTTACTGTCCAAAGGCCTAGAACTGCTGCTTGGGATTTGCTGGTATTCAGATACTGAGGAGAATCTTTGCCTTTCTCTCTGTGCCTTTTGTGGTTTACTGCCCTCCCAAAAAGAAAGTGGAGGGCATGGGGGTAGGAAGCCGGATTTTACTTGCAGGGAAAATGCAAAACGGCAGACTAGGATAAAAGAGCAAAAATACTGCCACTCTTAGACCAGTAATTCAGGATATGGCCAGCTTCTATGTCAGTAATATGCTCATAATATCAAAGTTTTCCTTTAGGAAAAAAAAAAAAAAAAAAAAAAAAAAAGCAGAAACGATTGGAACTCAGGAGGAGTTTAAGTATATGCTATACCCTGACATTCTTACGGTATGTTTTATCCCTTTTCATGCCTGCTTGCTTGTACTTTTTTTTTTTTTTTTTTTTTTGGTATGGATCTGAAAGGTACAACTTTTATTTTTGCCTGTGTGATTACCTTCTCATGCGAGAATTGCTTTGCAAAACACTTTTTAAATAGGTCACTCTGCTGGACTCTGCACTGGGCTAATTATGATTGTTTTGCTTCCATGGGCATTTTTGTGCTCAATGAAATTATTGAAATGTTACTTCCTATTTGGAGCTGAGAACCTACACAGCATTCAGAGCTGTGTGGCACCTGGCATGTGTGGCTCTCTTGCCTATATGTGATCTCTAAGGGCTTTTGCTTGCAGGCAACATCTGGCACCTAATCGTTTATAACTAAATTTCATATAATAAACATTTTTAAAGCAGTTATTTTGCAGACAATAAGCCATAGGGCAGCTGAGGGCAGCTATCTTCAACTCCCTTGAAAAAGACCGTGAACAGCAATCTGAGTGAGACAAAGCATTCTATGCTCTATTTTTTTGAATATATGACATAGCATTATTAACATCAATAATAAACATGTGTGAAATAGTTGTCTACCTTGTTATAAGATGCAATTATCTGAGTTTTTATTCTTCAGCCAAGTCTCTTTTGGTTACGTATTATTGTAAAGTTGCATAGGAGTTATCAATGCATGTATTTTGCTGTAAATCTCTTGCAGCTCTCAGGTGCATTTCTAGTTGATTCATGAGATTGCCTTTATATCAACATTTATTTTACATCTCTCTGAGATGCTTGGCTTGTTTAATGTATGTTATTTCCCAAGACAGCAGACTGCTCCAGAGGCCCAGAGGCTCCTTACTCTGTTAGAATGACCAGAAGCCTTAACAGCTTCTTAAGAACTGTGTTTTATCTTGTGTTCATGAAGGAGAATGTAGCCTACCTTAAAGCAGAACTAGAGCTCTAGAAACGATTGTCCCTCAGGCAAAAAAACACAATGTTTTCTTTTTCCAGAGTTATGTCAAACAGCTGCATTGCAAAGATAAGTTGCCTACTCTGTCACAGAGTTTTCGCTGTGTATCTACAGTCTGGAACAGTCTTTTTATGTCTCTTTATCTCTCCAGTTCATCTTATTTCGAATTTCATTTGAAGACCTCTTTGCCATTTACTGAAATTTTGCTCTTCTGCTAGGCTGTATTGTAGCTAGCAGATCCTTTCCTGCTTGTGGCTCGTTGTTAAAGATGAGTTGAATCTTGCACTTTGAAGGAGGGATTCGACCAACTTATTGTGTATAAAATGTATAGTACAATTCCTTTAAAACCAGTGCTCTTTAAACATAGCCTATGTTTTCTGCTAGCTGATTAATTTTAGAAGGACTAAAAAAAATGGCCTTTAACTTAAGTGCATAGATGTCTGGCTAATAGAATATAGTAACTACTTCAGTGAGTTTTAACTCTGTGGGGAAATCTGAAGTGTATTTTTTTGTCTGTCTGAGATCTGTATTCATTTGTAAGACTTTCTGGTTATTTTTCCACTATTCTTTATATTATGTGTATTTTCTGACAGGCACTGACAAATATTATCAAAAACATGGCGTGCAACTGCTCTTCTTGAGAAAGTTGCCGTCTCCCGATTTCTTAGATTTCTTAGATTTCTTAGAGCAGAGGCCTCTTTCTTGGCCACTGTGAGTATTGCATTCACTCACTTTTATCACTCAAATGAGGCTATATTTTCTCTGGATAAAAATAACTGTTGTATTTGCTATTGGATTTAGGGAAAGGGAGAATGATCTTCTAGATGAAACAATTGTGGCCCTAATTTCCGACCAAAGGAGATCTTTACTAAAAACCTCTGGATGGCCTCCAGAGGAGGCCATGGCTGTAACCTTGTTGCAGCCACTTTTCATCAGCACATTCTTGATCCATACGTGCTAGGACCGTTAATCAAGCTAGGGTTTTGCCCTGAGCCCCAACCCTGAGGTCTGCTAAACCTCCTCCTCATCCCTAATGACGAGAGTTATTTCCTTCTCTGCTTCTTATTAACTCATTTTTATGTTGTTACTGCTCTCTGTGCCATCCCTAGTTTATTTTGTTTCCCTGTGCGTCACTGTTCTGATACTTCACTGAAATGTAGTTAAATTATTCCTGCACCATTTTTCTTTGGCTGAAATTATCTAATCAAACACTATCTTAGTGTCTAATCTGCAGTAAATGCATATTGTGTTTTATTCCACTTTTTTCCCCTACTGCCATACTGTCAACCATTCCTTCCTTCAGCATTTGTTCTAAGGCCTTGCAGGTGACTGAGTGGGGAACACATGAAGTTTCAAGTATGTTTTGCTCTGAAACGTGTATTATTTATTCACAGAGTGGGAAAACTGAGATACAAATGCTGACCTAGCATTTAATATGATACAAGCTCCTGATTTCTATTACTGTGCATCATATTCATGAGCCTCGTTTTTAATTTCTGTGCTTATTCTTTCCTGTCCATTTGATCCTCGAAGAAAATGATCCTCCCCATGAGGATCTCAAATGTACTGGTTAATCATGTAGGGCTCCTTTGGCAGCAGCATCAATATTCCCGCTACCTTCAAGAGGGGAAAGGTATCTCCCTTTCCCAAACTATTCTCGTTTCTGGAAAGTCTTCTCAACATTGTCTTAGTTTTGTTCCGTGAATGTCAATATTCCCAAGTGATTGCAACTGAGCTGTTTGGTGAAGGAAATGGCTGTTCTGGTACAGAGACCTTCCAAGTGGATAGCAGACAGTTTCAGAAACATCTGTGGCATCAGTACTTTGATTCCTGTTTGATCTGGTTTTGAGAACTCAAACTTAGCACCATGTTATAGTGATGTGATTTTATAGGCAATAAAGCCAAGTAAGCTCTGTAGATTGATTGATCTTAAGTTACCGGGCATTATTGCTTGGTGGGATCTTCAAAATTCAAAAAAAAAAAAAATCTACTACAGCAATACTACTACCTGCTACTACCACCATTAGACATGAAGTTGTGGATAAAGAAATCTGAGGGAAAGTTTTTTGCTTTTGTTCCAGTAGGCTGATGATTTTTCTCAGTTGTTCTCTTCAGCTCCATGCTTGGACAATCATCATGTCTTCCACATCCGATTTTTTCTGGGCTTGGACAGGCTAGAGCTAAGTCATCTTTACGGCCTTGGAAGTTGGAAGATATTTATATTTAGTGGGCACATGTGATATGCTTACATATGGCTGCATGTGTAGCATGCAGCTCATGCATGCTGGATTCCAAGGACCAGGATTATGTATTACATTTTGGGATTAGAGTTTTTTACTTGTTCTAATTATTACCATTAGATGCATCATGCTTAGTTTGGAGCAAGACTTTTCAGCCCAGCATTTTCCTAAAGAGGGTGATGTCCCTGGAACAAGGTATCTCTTGGGCAGCACACCACAAAGCAGAGCTGTGTGCATTCATTCTGTGTTGAGTGGAGGTATATGAGGGATGCCAGTTTAATAATTTGATAAACCTTATGTTTGTCAAATGGGTGTAAATATTATTTTCCAGATGTTGAAATTAAATATAGTTTTGTACTTGCATTGTTTTAACATGCACTTAACAGTGTCTCTGGAAAGTAAGAAAGCTCTTACAGCCTGTTTTCCCTAATCTCTGACCTGACACATAGTATAAATATCTACCTTTACATGTCTGTCTTTTTTCTGCAAATTTGAGAAACATTGCTTTATAATAGGTGCTGTTGTAGTGCTTTAAGGAAGTTGGCTGTCAAGGAATACCCTTGATTTTTTTTTTTTTTTTCAGATGCATTTTAAGTTCTTCTTTCTCAGGGACAGTCTTAGAACTGAAGGGAAGAGATGCTTGCAAAGCCTTGAGATGTTAAAGGAAGCGTATATATCTTCATATAAAGCATTTGACCTTGAAGTTCTGCCTCATTTCCAACCCTGCAGCTACTGATCAGATACATTGAGCAAACAAACCATTAACAAAGCCCCTATTTGGCAGCAGTGTGAAAACACAAACATTGCTCACACTGCTAAAAGTAAAGCACTGCCAAGAAAGAATACTGCCCCTGTGCTTGTGCAAGATAGCTCAGCTTTATTAGGCCCATTAAGATACGCATGTTTGACGGTTCTTAGGGTTGCTTTTCCAAAAACTTTTGAGTTAGTGGCATTTAATACAGAAAAATCCCAGGGGTTTCAGGTGCTTCCCTCTTATTCCAGAAATCTAACTTCATTAACACAGTTTTTAATATTCTCTTAACAGATGTATCTGAAACCAACCTTTCAGTTCCATTTTTTTTTCTGGGTTCTGGATCACTGATTATTCTTTTTCATCAGTGGGGCTGGTGAAATGCTTTGCTGCTCTGTGTGCTCAGTCTCTCGCAACCACTGCTGATAGTCTGTAGCACACTGAACTTTCTTTTTATGACTGCTTTCTTCAGGAAGTCAGGTTTATCAAATCACTTTTATTTGTGTATTTTTGTGATCACTTTTAAGCTCATTAGCAAATTTCCTCTGGGTAGAAGAGGAAATGATTTAAAAATTAATCTAGTGCAAGTTTTATGAAGATAGAGACTAGAGGAAAGGCCACCAAGACTGCCACATCATTTCAGATATTTTATTAGACATCATCAAATCCACATGAGAGACTTTACAGATTCAGCTGCAGGAATATGAGACAAAACCATTAGAAAACAAGAACAGGCATCTTAAGGGTCAGTGCTCATAAAGCTAAGTGTTCAAAGTTAGCTTTTAAAAATGATTCAGGAACAGAATAGCATATTCTGCAACATTAAGTTAGCTAGATAAATGGTTTGGTAGCATAAGGTATATTTAGACAAAATAATCAATCATGAGTGTTATGAAACAGAAATATAATGCAGGACCTTATCAGTGAAGGAACATAGAAGTAAAGAAAAAAAAAAAAACTTGCGCATTTAGTATTTCTTCTTCTCTAGGATACATTTAGCATGAAAATAGTTTCTAAGCTCTATATCTAGATGGACAAAGGTTTTGTTAGGTAGCTCTTCAACAAAATACTCAGCTGCCAGAAGTGGGTATCTGATTTACTAAAAGAGATCTGCTTTTACCTTGGTGTCTGAATTCAAGTTTCTCTTCTGGGAAGTCTCTCTTGCTACATAAAAATGACTCTGCTTAAAGACCAGTTTAAGTACAGACATTCTTATTTAGAAGCGAAACTCTTACTATGATAAGTGAGGGGGCTGGTAATACACTAAGGCAGATATCAGGTGGTTACAAATGTGCAAAAGATGAACAAGCAGATCTCCAGCAGCTGCGGAATCATTTCAATTTCCTTTTCTCCTCTCTTTTTTTTTTTCCCCCACCTTGGTCCAAGTTACAGTTCTTCCTGGCAGCTGACAAAACCTTCTTTGGGATTCTGTCTGGCTTTTAGTTTATGACCACTTGAAAAAGTCATAGCCACAGTGGCTGGAGAACAGATGGTGTTATGAGGGTCACGGACCTGAAGAGTTACCGGAGCGCTGTGAAATGCAATGACAGTAATGCAGGTTGTGACAATGCTTTGTCATGTTAATTGAATGCCTAGCCAGAAGTTGGTAGGTTACAGTTGCCAGAAATAGCTGTTCTTGATGTAAAGTCTAAAACAGTATGAAATGCTGTCAGATCTATTAAAGTAATTGATGCGTCAAACTTAATTTCCTTTAAAATTGTGATATGATAGGATAGGCAGCTGGTGATATCTGTGTTGAAAATAAATGGTGCAGCTTTACGCTGGGCATCCCAAAGTCATTTGCTGCTGAATCAAACCACAGGCTTCCTAAAATTGTAGGAAGTCTTTTTAGTAGGTGCAGTCTTTCTGTGCTGCGCACTTCACTCAATTTAATGTAAAATTTACATCTGAGTATTTTTGCTAAGATAAAATGCATGCATGTTGAACACAGTAGCTGGTAGGAAATGTTTGCATTCACGCCACACTCAGCAGCTGCTCAGATTAGGGTCCAGTGACGGTACCTTCCCCAAAGCCCACAGTGCTGGCCTAGCTCTTGTCCTTCAGAGTGGAAACTGCTGCTCTGAATTGGAGCTCTTAGCTCAGAGACCTTCAACTTCCCCTTCGCTTACCCTGGTTGAATCCTGGCTTTCTGTGGGAGTGCCTTTTCTGTCATTTTTGTGCTCTTCCCGCCAACTGTGCTCCAGTGAACTAGAAAAGTGACTCAAATGGACAAGATTCTGCTGCCCTTGGAAGCAGGATTCAAATCTATTCAAAAGCATTCAGAATTGTAGCAGTTTTCTTGGCAGATTCCAGCCTTTTGCACTAACTCGCACAGTTTGCAAAATGGGTTTCAAGAGCCTTAAATTAACTAACTGCAGGACTGCTGTGTCAATCACTGCAATGATGGAAAACCATTTATGAAAAGTCCTTTACAGCGCTAAAAAATATTTTGCCTGTTTTGAACAGAAGTGAGATATTTATCATGGACAGCAAAGACAATATTTGGTGATGAAAATGGAAGTATGGAAATAGAGGGAAGTGCGGATCTTAAAGCACTCAGTGAAAGAGAGGTGCAGAGGTTTTGACCAAAATTCTGTAAGAATTGGTAGTTGAAATAACAAATCGATTAGGCCAAATATATTTAGTGAAACTTAGCACAAGAGTATGGAAGAGTAAATGTACTTCATTCATGTACTTCAAATGTACTTCCTCCCACTTGGGAGGAGAAGTTAAGGGAGGAAAGACTTGGTTGCCTTAAAAGTGGAGTTTGGAGACTCTTTAGTCTTTGACTAATAGAAACAGGATGACAAATATAAAGTGCAAGAGCAAGAATAGGGGAATGGAAGTGATGGGGAGACTGTGAGCTGGGAGTCCTGGTTGAACTGATTGAAAGAGCTGCTGCATCTCCATTGCTCCCAAGTTAGCTGAGCCCAACGTGGAATATCATTTTTTTGGTGTGCATTTATGAAAGGCATGATAGGTTTATATGGACTTGGACTATTAAAGTTAGGTGATGCTGAAACTATATATGTTTGCTTCTAGATCAGTAGTAGAAAAAGCTGACTTTGTTGAAGTACATGTATTTTTTTCTTTTTCCTGCTTTTTTCCCCAGGATACTTTTAATTGGGGGTTTCTCTCTTTCATTAACCAATACTCTTTTTCTTACATTTTAGAGGATAATTTTCTTTAAGTATATTCAATTTCTTCATGCTTTATCTAAAATAAGTCAATATGCTAGAATAGTGTTGTGGGTTATATTTGTTTTGTTTTCCTCAAAGCGTTAAGACCCCTTTCTTGGCCGATGAGGAGCATTTGGCTGTTCTGATTTCTCCCTGACGGTGCACAGATGGGTGTGTGTATGGCTTCCATTCATACTGAGAATATCCCTCCCTTAAAGACAGATCAGTTTAGCAATGATTATCTACAACTCCTGTGTTTCACTTAAAATCTGGGTAGGTGGAGAAGAAGGTGGGTTCCCTCTCATCCCAGACTTCTGCAAAGTTGGATGTTGATGTGTCTTCCCCACAGTGGTGCATGGGGCTTGGGGAGCAGATGGTGCTTTAGATCTGCTTTGGTTCGGAGAGGAAAATAGTGTCTCGTGGGAATATTTTTCCCCTTCACACTCTCTCTTACTAGACCAGAGCACAGTATTTTTTCTAGTGCTGTCAGTGTTGGTAAGGACTCCTCTATCCTTCTGTTTTATTGAAAACAAACTCTTTCTTAGAGATAATTAAAATGGGACTTTGGATTGATTTGTGTTATTGCAATATCAGTCTAGTACGTGCTACTTCGTTGTTATAATGCCCTAAAAACCATGTTGTCAGCAATAAACTGAGTTATAACATAGGCAGGTATGTAGTTCTATATACAAAGCCTCTTTAGTTAAGAGTAAAAGTAAGAAAAATGTGAATAATGTACTCTAATAATCTTTGCATTTAAATTCCTATTTTAATACGCTAATAAAAGGACTGGCCATCTTATACTGCAGTTCTGGCAATATTAATACATTTGTCAGAATATATGAAAGCAGTATAGACACATAAATGTGAAAATGGCACTTTAGAAGAGTATCATTCACTTCTCTGTTTTTCCTGAAGCTCTTTCCATAGACTGAATTACTCATTAAAGCATTTGATATATTGTTTTTAATCATTATTTCCAGAAGTCATGTATCACCTGTATGTTCATTGTGATTTTATAGAAAAGCTTTTATAATGAAAAACGCTAAAATATTTAATGTCATACTTAAATATTTCAATGTTAGCTTCTAAAAGGTCATCACTTACTATTTTTTATTATTTATTCTTTAATGGTATCCATGTTTTACTAACATCAGGAAATTTTTATTACTCTTCTGTCCACTAATGACAATTTTGCATGGAGCTTAAGTTTTCAAACCCAGGAACCTTTAGATGTGCTAACCTGAAATCTGTGCCTCAGGCGGTGGAGTAAGGATGCTGAATTCACAGTAACCTCAATTCCTGTGAAGTGAAGGTTTTGCTCTAATGCCTGAATTTGGATTTGGTGCACTGACTTTGAGGCCCCTCATGTCACGAATATCTCTTTAGCCCATTCTGCATTTGTGTTATCTTTGGAGGATTTGCTTTTGTTGGTGGTTCTAGGTCTGAAGTTACAGAATTAGGATTTTCTCTTTGATCCTTTGACTGAAAATGTAGAAAATAACGGCATGAGTATTAAGCAACACCCAGGATTCTCAGTAGGTAGCACAATGATAAACAGCCTTTCCTTTACAACATACAACCACAGGTTATACTGAAATGATAATATTTTTCTATAGTGAATACACTGTAATTGGGGCACGCACTTATCTCTCTAAAATGTCCAGAAAGAGGAAGAATGGTGAACATATGAAGAGTCTATGTGAGGGTCGCATGCAGTTTATTACATATGCTTAATATCTTGGCTGCAAGGTCTAGGGAAGACTTGGAGTTAAGGTATATGGTCTTGAGGGGTACCAGGCACTTCATATATAAAGAGGAAAGTCCTCTTTCATCCTCTGGGAAAGACCATCAGCTGGGGCTAAAGCCATGCTTAGCTATGCCCTGGCAATCATGGTGATTGCACATTTAAGGTAGAGTGTGGTGTTTGCATGTGAGTGGAGATCCAGCCTTTGAAAAAAGCCCTCAGTGTAATTTTCAGGCAGAGATACAAAGTTAAATGATAAGAATTAGCTATTTTTGCTCTATCACGGAGGTGTTTCATTTGCTTCCAGTGCGCTTGCTGTAGTCAAATTCATTCTTGTCCTACAGCAGTTCTATCTTCATAAGATAGAATAAACTATATGGATTCACAGGAAGTAAATCTAAAAGGAGGAGCAGGGAAAAAGTCCCTCAAGAGCCTCCATTTTGGTAGAAGATCAGCAATTAAAAAAAAAACAAAAGCAGAAAAGAAAAAGCGAAAACCACAACTTTCCATTTTGAAGCTTTCTTTGTCGTCAGTAGGGAGCAGAAGCGAACTAGAAGGCCGGGGTGTTTCTGTAGGAAGGACCCGGGCGTTTTCGGTGGGTTATAAATACCCAGATGCTCTGAGGAGCGTATGCGCCTTCCCTCATGCCGGCAGCGCGAAGGCCGTGAGCCACCGAGGCCAAGTTGTTGTTTTAAAAAGCCGTTGCCAAGCAGTGGGGTTTTCTCCTAGCAACAAGTGTTGTGCGGCCGGGAAGCAACCGGATCCCTCCGGGGGTATGTTGGGATTGGGGGCAGGGGAAGGAGGTACCGAGCGAGGGCCTGTGTGGCCGGAGCGCTCCCCACGCCGGGGCCGCAGGAGGCGGATGGGGGAGCGGGCGGCGTGTTCGGGTGGGCAGAGAGCAACGACGTCGCTCCCGGGCCTGGCTTCCTGCTTGCTCAAGGCTCGCTTTGCCTTGGCGAGTGACCTGCCCTGCTGTCATCAGCTGGTTGTCCTCATTCCGACATAAATAAATAAATATTCGTATACACGCATATACAAGGACTCAAAAATCTTGAAGGTCTTTTCCAACCATAATGATTCTATGGAGCCGCTAGGATGTTTTGTTTTGTGCATACTTGAAAAGATGCATTTTTTGCCATTGAAAAGTGTGTCCTTAGTGAGGAAAATGAGGGCGATAGTTTGGTGTTCTGCCTTTTGGGAACAAGTGACTTACACTGTGCTTTTTTTCCTTCTTCTTCTTTTTTTTTTTTTTTTTTTTACCAAGACAAATATTAGTGCTCCGAAACTGCATAAACCTATACTGAGGCTCACCTCATTTAGCCTATAATTTTAAAAATATGTGTGTGTATATATATATATATACACACATGTATATAGATGTGTATATATATATATACACACACCATCTCTAGTTGTGTTTGCAGTTGGCCTAATTCTCAAATATGAAACTATGAAAACCCATCAAAAGCCCTGTCTGTCATTGGAGATGTGGAGCTGTGTTTATTCACTGTTTATTCACCTTTTTTTTTCTCCTTTCAACTGATGTGAAGAGTTTTCCACATTTGCAGAAAATAGCTGCTAACGATGGTTAGGCATGCAACTGCTGGTGGGATTCTCCCTCCACCAAAGGAATTAATAAATAATTTCCTATATAATGTCCTCTTTCCTTTAGATGGGAAAATTTCATTGCAAATTAATCTGCTAAAATGAAAATAGGAGCAAAGAGCTTATAAATAAGTGACTATTTCATTCCGTATTATAAATGTAGAATACACAGAACCAAAAAAAAAGTGTTTAATTTGGCCATAGAATACATTTAAAACATGCATATTTTTATCACAGAATATGCAAAATATCAGATACAGAATTTTACTTATTTTTTTCTACATCCTGGAACATTTCTTTTTTAGTTTTGTCTCACTAGCACTGCTGTTTCATTTTTTATAGCATAATGCTGTCAAATCACTGGTAAGCCTTCCACTTTGATAGATTTGTTTGAAAATAGCAGCCACCTTAGCACATGCAAAATAGGCTGAAAAAGCACTATGCAATGAGGGGCAGTTTGGGGATGCTAAAATTACAGTGCATACGGATTTGCTGTGTGTTGCATATTAAATTTTGTAACTGTTTATGGTCAAAATTCTTCACTCTGAAGTTTTTTTTAGGTTTGAGGGCATGTTTTAAGTCTTTTTGCAAGCCCTTGTTGAAAGCTAATTTTCTCTTAGGTTGGGGCTTTTAAGAAAAATGATCAAAAAATAGCAAACTGGGAAATTTGTGGGGGGTTAGATGTGGTGAGTTCTCTAGGCCTGTTGTAGATTTTAAGTCATTTTTAGCACCTGTCTTGTTCTGAGTCTGGTGATTGGTAGGTTTTTTTTTGGTATCAGCAGGTCATTGGTGAAGCAGACAAATACTTTTTCACTGCTGGAAATCACAGAATCACAGATTGTTTGAGGTTGGAAGGGACCTCTAGAGATCATCTAGTCCAACCCCCCTGCTCCAGCAGGGACACCTAGAGCACGTGGCACAGGGTGGCATCCAGGCGGGTTTGGAAGATCTCCAGAGAAGGAGACCCCACATCCTCTCTGGGCAGCCTGTTCCAGGGCTCTGTCACCCTCACAGGAAAGAAGTTCTTCCTCATATGGGGAGAGAGAAATTTTTAAATCCTTTAGTTTGTTTTCTTTTTCTTTCAACAAAAATAAGCTGGATATTTGCCATACTTTTGCTTTGTAATCTTTGTTTTAGTTGGACATTTCTCTGTATCTGCTTCTGGAGTAAAGCTCAGACTTTGGAGAAGTTTTTTTTCTTACAGCAGAAGAATAAAGTAGTAGCATCTATAAGCATGAAAATATTATCACTTGCTTTTCCCTGATGACTAAAAGAACTATGGATATGCACTTTGTGGAGAAACTGATACTGTAACAGGAGTAACAGAGGCTCCCTGGGTCATCTAGAAAAGTCTCCTCCTCCATCCAACCATGCAAGCTTCTCATAGAGGACTCGGTATTTAAAAATGCTTGTTTTTCACTCTGCTGGTATGAGTAGAAGGCTTTTACAAAATCTCTACCACAATTGATAGGAATTCTTTCACTTTTTTTTTTTTTTTTTGGTAAACTACCTCATAGTGCATCTATACACATTTATTCTTGTAACAGCATTATTTTCTAGCTAAAGAAGTTTTTCCCCATTCTGTTTCCTCTGCTATTTTTATAGCGAGTCACTTCATCTCCTCTCAATTTTTTAATCTGTAGATTGAACAAGCCAAGCCTGACGAATTTCTCTAGTAAATTAACATTTGTAGTTATCTCAATAGTCATTTTCTGTACCTGTCCTAGACTGAAAGGTCTTTGAGTGGAGGGGACTTCACAAGGCTCCAGACAAGGTCTTAACTATAGCTTTGTAACTTTACACAGCTGCTGAAATCAACGTGCTCTTACCAGAAACATCTCCTGTTGTCACTTGTGTTGTCCCCTTCCATGCTGGTGCTTTTTCCCATCGTCATCCTGTGGTGGCCTGGTGTATCCAAGCCCTTCTCCTAAGCAGTCACAGGTCTCAGCCCTGCAGCAGAACCTCCGTGTTGCTGCTGTGTTATCTTCCACTTCGCGTTCCTGCCTTCTGCTATATTTCTGTTATCCTGCTGTTTCTGTATTTCCTCTTAATTTTTTGATATGTAACTTTATTATCACTCTTGTCATTCTCATAATATGTCATTAATTAAAACCTGAAATAAGATTAGTCTCAAACCACAATCCAGAATACAGATGGTATAATCCCAGTTCCTTGATGCATGCAAGATAACTAAGAGTGAAGGTCTATATCTAATTCAGCTAAATCTTTTGGATGAAACATTAAGATATTTCTGTTCTGTTTGGATTCAATAGCTGTTTTGCTTGCCTGTATTTTTATAGGTACCTAGGAGATACCGAATAATAGCTAAGGACTTATGTTTTGACAACATTGCGTAGTGCCCTGCAGCAGGGGTTGGTCCCTGTTTGAATAGGCTCTGTAAAAACAAACCCTGGACGGATGTTTTGAAAAGTAAGCACAAAATTGCATGGGGTGGAGGGAGGGAATGCAAAATGATGTATGCAGCTCATGATGGAGGTAGCAAACACACAGAAATCATTGACCTAGTCAGAGAAAGACTTTGTGACACCAGACTGGATGAGGAAAGAGTTTGCAAGATCTTGCAGAATAACTTGTGATGGTGAATAGTAAAAATGGATGCATTTTTCCTCCTTTTCTATTACCTCCCAGGGAGGAGTGTGTTGTTTTGATGTGAAGCTTGTGCAAGCCACACAAACCAATTTTCTTCTGCTGCTTTTTTTCCTGTAATGGCAAGTACCTCGTGGTACATCCTGACGTTGGAATGACCCTGCCACTCCTGGCTCACAGCCCTGGTGACCGCAGGAGTGCTTGACAGGGCTGGTGGTCCCTCTAAAGCAGACAAAATCCCCAGTTCACCCGTGTGCGGGTGTAGCTGGTCACTCAGAGCAACTGGTGTGAGCGTCAGCAGGCTACAGAGCAGTGCTCTCACTGCTGGCAAGGGTGGTGCAAAAATTCTCCTCACTTACTCAGAGGTGCCTTTTGCTTCCTCCCTATGCCATTTCTGATAAGAATTTTCTCTTGTCAGGGTTTTCAGAGTTACAAAATCCAGCTCTACAAGGTAGAGCTGGCTGAAAAATGGTAACTTAGAGCCCTTATGGGATATCCCTTAATCAGGCCCTTAGTGGGTTGGAAAAAAAAAAAAAAAAAAGGAAAGGAAAAACAAATCCAGCAACAAACCAAACTTGGGGAAAAGTAACAAAATTTGTAGTGAGCCGCAAAATGAAAATCAAACAGCCTACCCACATTTAGAGGCCTTTATACCAGTGTGTTAAAAGTAAATGACAGAAGTTTTTCAGTGTTTTATGTAAAAGAACTAGTGGAGGAAAAGCTTTTGGCTGCTTTCACTTAGCAGGATACGAGCAGCTATTAAGTATGTCCGTGAAGTACCACAGCATTTTAAAACATATGGAGTATCAAGAGCCTGGGGTAGGATTGTGAAACTCTTGGGGAATTTACTGTCTTTATCTTTTGCAGACTGGGTGTTCTTCCTACTAATTCCTTCGCTATGTACTGGGGACATTATGCAGGATTTTTTTTACTTGATTTAAGTTCCAGAATCTGTATCATGCTTATTTTTGAAGAAGTTTGTGTGCCTGCATATAGCAGGAATATTGGGAGACGCCATTCTGGTTAGTCATGGGGGTGATTTTGCTTTGGTTTGGTTTTTGTTTTTAATTGTTGTGCCCAAGCGTGAAGGTGTGACCCAACCGCGCTGCGGCTCAGGTGTCCCTCGAGATTTGGGCAGAGTCCATGCGTTGTTCAAGGCCACCTCCAGCTATAAAGTAAGAGACACAGCATGAGGCAAGTAACTGTTGTCTGTCCATCTGCTGCCAAACTGGTAGAGGCTGGAATTGGGAGCTGCAGACTTTTTGTCCATTTAGGAAACACAGGAACCTGTCAAGCTCTGCAGCATCACAGGCATGGACAAGGCCCGGCCGCCTGTGCAAGGACAGCTTTGTGCATGAACACCTAGAGTCCATGTCCTCCAGCACTGCTAAGTAGCTTATGTTCTTAGAAACCTGTAATACTGCTCAAACAACTAGTATTTTCTCTAGTTGTCTTACCTGAAAATATCCCCTGCATTTTTTCCTTTCATAAAGATGTCAGACATGACATAACTGGTTTGTTTTCCCAATAGCAGGCTTATATCTGCAAGATTTGGTTGTTTCTTTTGGTCTTGAGAAGAACAGCTTGAATCTTTA
Source organism: Tinamus guttatus (assembly GCF_059628265.1). Classification (NCBI taxonomy): domain Eukaryota; kingdom Metazoa; phylum Chordata; class Aves; order Tinamiformes; family Tinamidae; genus Tinamus; species Tinamus guttatus. Next base: position 13,404,272 of record NW_028288582.1, read on the forward strand.
ACAAGTGGGGAAAATAGTCTGGCATATTTGGGGGAAAAAAAAACAATATTCAAAGGACTCATATGTTTAATTACTAATTGACACAATAAAAAGAAGAAAGTTTAAAAAATGAATTAGGAAACCTTGTCTTGAAAATCAAGCGCTTTTTTTAATAGTAATAGTAAACTTCAGGGCTTAGTTACACTAAGCTGACTGCATGCAAATCACTTCTATATATTCTACTTTGCTTCAATGTTTCATAACTTTGTAACTGAAACCTACCAGTCACTGACCACTTTCCTGTGGGGGGAAAAAAACCATCTCTGGGATTTTACTAGACCTTTTTGATTAGAATTACTCTTCACTCACTCTGGAAATGCTGACTTGATACCTTAAAAAAAATACCAAACCAAAATGTTTTCTAGTATCTTGATGATATAAGGTGTGAGGTTCATAGAAATTATCCTTCATTACATGTATTTATTGTCAAAAATATCTATTGCTGTTTATGTAGTTTTTCTTCAGAGCAAGCTCTTCGCTGGTTAGGAGGTATTGGTCTGCATAATACTACAAGCTGAGTGTGGTGGCCAGAAATCCAGAAGTGTGTGATGGGCAGTTTACTGATTGCACAGGATTTCAGTGCTTTATAGCCATCGGTGTCTAGGCTGGTAAGATTTTGAGGGACAGATATGCAAAGAGCAATAAAAAACAACCCTGACCCAGGGCATGCAGGCTTCGAAGGGAGCAGTCGTAAGGAGTCTGTAAGCATATGATCAGGGCGCCTCTCTGGGAAGGAAGGATTTTTGGTTGTTATGTCTTTTGCAATGGAAAATAACAAAAATGCATAACATTTTTGTGATTATTATAATCTTTGAATAATTCTCACCTACTGGGTTATTCTAGAGCTTTTCCTGCACAGTAGTGTAACTGCGTATGACAGCTGGAGTTTTCCACTGCTTCAGTCAGCCCATGCCCTGTATTTGCATGTTCTCGTGAATAGCGTGGTGTTGAATCCCATCCTGTGGAGGAAGATGCAGAAACTGTGCCTAGGAAGCTCCTTAGGAAGTTATCCACCTGCTGGGCTATTGTTGTTATTAATGGATTTTTATTAATGGTGCAGAATTAATCACAGTGCATTTCCTCTCCCACGTGTGGAATAGATTGCTCCAGTTGATGATCTCATTTTCACTCTGCTGTTTGACATCTGTACTAAGATCAACACACACATAAGATTTTGGAATCAGAGGTAGAATTTGAATGGAAGTTGATTTAATAATAATAATAGCTGTTTACTTTATAGCACTGTGACCTCATGGGCCAGCTGCACTGTTTCTACATAGACTTTGAGCCTCAGGAAAGTCCTGCCTGTTGATCTCAGCCATTTTTCCCCTGTGTCCTGTGGCAGGCTCTGATACTTCACCAGCTCGGGCGCTACAGCTTGGCCGAGAAGATCCTGCGCGACGCCGTGCAGGTGAACTCCACGGCCCACGAGGTGTGGAACGGCCTCGGGGAGGTGCTGCAGGCCCAAGGCAATGACGATGCCGCCACCGAATGCTCCCTGACGGCGCTGGAGCTGGAAGCGAGCAGCCCTGTGGTCCCGTTCACCATCATTCCCAGAGTCCTTTGATAAAATTATCTTGGTCTGGCTCCCGCTTGAGGAAACCCGGTAACTGGTTAGTGTGAAAAAAAAAAATAGAGCTACATGTAACAAACTCCAGTTTGTTGCGGGGAAAGTGGCCAAAACAGTGACGTGATGCAGTGTATTAACGACTGAAAGGACAAAATGGCTAACCAGAACCAACACTCCTGTCAGCTACACTTTTGCCCTGGTAGTTTTAAAACATCGTTATATTGTTCATGGATGATGTGCCATATTTCGTTAGTGGTATTTGAGTATTACATAAAATTATAATGAAGTCAACTACCAAACGTAGAATAATATATTCAAGTTAAAATTCAGTGGCAGAGCAGGCTATTTTTAAAAAGGCTGTTACGAAAACTGCTCTCTTCCTGCCTCTCAACCTCTTTTGGCCCAAAGTCAAAATGTGAATTTTCTGTTTCCATCTCTGTTTTAGTCCAGGCCAGAAAATCAGTTGAGTTCTTTTTAGTTGTTAATAACTGTGATGTGTGGCTAACTGTAATCTCTATTTAGAACAAAGGCTGAGTACAAGAATATTTATATTTTACCAGTGTATGCCTGTTACAAAAATATATTAGTTATTTAAGTTTAACTTTTTTTATGTGAATTCAGAGTTTATTTATCAATGGAAATATGTAAAAAGAAGCCTCAAATGGAATATTTACCGACATTCCTTACACATGACCCACACTTGGCTAAATGGGAAGATTATGTTGTTAATAAAATGATTTTTAAATGGAACCATGCCTGTGTGCTGATTAAGTACCCAGAGGAAAGTAGATCGCTTGTGACTACATTTTAATGATGAGGGGCCTGAGGCTGGCTGGCCTTGAAACGATGAGCAATACTGATATTAGATGCCTTGAGGCCAGGTTAGAAAACACCTTACCATTAGTAACTGTTATTTCAGATTTCCTTCAATCTTCACTTCTCCTTTCTGCTCCTTCCACTCCTCCAGTGGTCGATAAAAGCAGATTATTATTGTTTTTCTATGTAGTGCAGGGACTTCTACATATACATTGCTAGTGCTTGTCTAACAGCATGTCCTCTTTCTCGGTTTTCTTTACCTGTCTTTACTTTTTTTTTTTTTTTTTCCCCCTGAACATTTCCCTCATGTGAAAGAAGAGTTGGCTGGTAGCATATACATAGGTAGTGGAAATAGTGCCAAGTGTTTAGCAGACAAATGTTTTCCAGAGCTGTTCTGGGGAGAATGGGCAAGAGTCATCCGCTGCAGTGACTGTTCTGGTTGGGGAGGGCAAGCTCAGCTGGTCTCGTGTCTGCTCACATTCAATACTGGGCTCATATGGAACCTGGGAAAAATTCCAGACTCCCTATTAGACTGGGTGTTCGGTGGTATTTGTCATAAGAAGCACTTTTTAAGTGTTTAGCACAAGATAGCAGATGATTCAGGAAAATAATGGCAAATGTTTTTCTTTGTAGCTCACCAGAGAGCTTACTCGCCTCAAATGCATCGAGGATCCTCTCCAAGACGTAGGTTGTGCTCACATCAGCAACTATCTTCGAATGGCAGAAGGCTGAAGCTTAGTAGAGCTTTTCCCTTGTTCCTTTTTCTTTCCCTGGCATTTTATGTGCCTTTTAGGCCAAGGCAATTTTCAAATTGGGTCTACTTAGTACTTAGACCATATGTTCTCTGTAAAGTGGACCAAAAACACTGGAATAGGTAGTATTTTCAAATCTATTTTAAAACCAGTTGCAATACTGTCAGCTTGCTCATTGCAAAAACATCCAAGTATTCCTTCCTCTCTCTCAGTGCCTCGTTTGCTTGCTTTCCTCCTACTATCCTTGGCATTTTTTCCTCCTCTCTACTTGCCAACTGAACTCTCTTTTCTAGTCCCACTCATAATGTATGCTCTGGCCCTGCAAATTTGGTTTAATTCAATTCTTTTTGGACCTTTCTCTGTTATCCCGGTTCAGTTACAGGTTAGCATAAATTTAAAGTCAGTTGCTCTCTTTTCATGTACATACTCTTTCACAATATTTATTCCCTTTTTATTATAACAGAAAAGCTTTTCCAACACAGCAGTTGGCACCTAGTTCTGAGACTAGTCGCTTTTCTGAAGAGAGTTTCAGGCAAAAGTAGAGAGTAGGAGAATTCTTTTAATAACAGAATTTATCTTTGGTTCCTCTCAGTTAATTTAAAGTCCTGACCTCTTTTGACAAACTCCCCAAGGGGAAAGGTTAGCAGTCTAATTGTGTCACGTCTGCTCTTAGCAGAGCAGTTCTTGCTGCTGTCATGCTGTTCACCTGAACCCACACGTTTAACTCATTTTTCCTAGGCTGGAGTCGATTTTGCTGCAAATCTAGAAGCTTCTACCTCTTGGGAATTACCAAGGTTGTCAAAACTCAACTAGCTGATTTTAAAAATGGATTCTCATGGCAAGACCTTATGTTTAGGAGGTTTCAGGCAGAAATAGAAGGCCTTGCAGCCTATGAATTAAACAGAAGTGCTTGTTGAAACATAGTTTTCAACTTACAAAACAATAAGGTGCTAGGTTTTGTACTTGTAAAGTCTTTTAAAAAATTGAGTGTGAAGGCCAGTGTTATATATGGTGCTCGTGCTAGCTGGCATGCACAGCAGGGTCTGTATTTTTGCCCTCTGCTCTCGGACTGCTCTGGTATCAGTTGTCCGAAGGGAGTGCTCGGCCCCAAGATCTAGTCCCCTCAGTCCCAACAGTCGTGTCCTCCGCGCTGCGGCTGCTCCTAAGCTTTGCAGCTGCCATCTCCTGCGGACACAGCTCTGCGTGTGCCCTTGCTCCCCTGACGGGTGGCAGCAGCAAGAGCGGTTCAGGTGCACGGTAAGGTGAATCGGGGACGGATCCAGCTGCAAACTAGGACCAAACCTTGCTCCCTTGCCCCAGGGCTTTACTAGGATTAGTTCTTTGATCCGATTCACCGCACTGTTACAAATAGTAACACGAACATGCAGAAGACAAGACAGGACTTCCTCCCTACGGAGCAGCCTGCACATACGACAGCTTGAAATGGTTGTTAAATTGCATTATCAAACACTAACTGTATGATAATGAGTTGCACAAGTTTCAGAGATCTGAAGTCCTTCAGCAGCAATTAGTTAGGTTTGTCATCCAAAATAGACTGGAATAGCAGGTTTCAGAGGAGACTTTTCTTAGCGTTTCTCTTGCACTTCTCAAAACTGGTAACATCTGGGGTGTGCTACGCACACTAGACTAACAACAGAATTTATTGCACTTGATGATAAAATGAGTAGTACTTACATTAAGGAAAATTGTCACTAAAGTAACTGATTAAAATTCATCTCTAATTTTGGTGCCTTTGTTTCTATGAGTGATAAGGAACCACAGGAACAAGAGCAGTCCAAGGAAGACCAATCCAACCATATTTTTGAAAACTTTGGTCATCAACTGCACACAGTTTAAAAATCAAAGACTATTTTTAAAAAAACATGCTGCAATTTTTTTTGAAATTATTTTTTTTTCCTGAGTTGACTCTCTGACTGAAATAAATCTGGGTTTAGTGCAGTTCTAGGTTTACCTCACTAATCATTTGTTTGTTCAGCTGTCAATTAAAAGGATATTTTTCCTAGCCATCAGTCTGGCCATTATCCTATCTGCTAGCATCAAGCTATGTTCTTGTAAGCTCGCATACACTTTCAGTGAATATTCTTTTCCAGCACTGCATCTGTTTAACCTTATCTCCAAACTACAGATTCCCATTCCACTCCACTACTCTGGAGTGCATTAAACTTCCAATATATCTGTATTATCACACAGAAACTTGCCATAGGACAAGCACTGAACATGACACTGTTGTTTTTACCCGGATGTTTTTAAAGTAGAACATCTGGCAGATGTGGCCTTTCAAACTCATCCATAAGGAGCACAGAACAAAGTTCCTGAAGGAAGGAGGGAGAGTGCTATGGGCTTTTAAAATCAGCACTGATTTCCAAAGCTTTTTATTTAAAGGAACTTTTCTTCCTTGAACCTATTTTGGACATCAGAGGGTTAATGAAACATGGTTGTGCTGGATTCTTTCCCCCAGTGTCGCTAAGGGAGTTGCTTCTTCAGGAGCAGCTACCTCGGTCCCCTGCATGCAGGTGCCAAGGGCTGGAGCCTCCTCCATCAGGGCAAGCAGATGGCACTTTTCAGTATGAAATTACAATTTCCAGGGTGACTAGCTTATCTGCCTTGATTTTTTTGAGGCAGGGGCTGGGGGGAGGGTGTAAATAATGAAGTAGTAACACTGTTGGCTGCTTGGGCTGCAGGTGCGCAGCGGCCTCAGCTCCGGCACAACACTGGCTCCTCCTGTGCCACCTTTGCTTCCCTCACAGGAAGTTGCCGGAGCCAGACTGGGAAATTCTGACCCTATTTGTCACCTTCAGGGTATTAAATGTGTATCACATAATGAGCCTTAAGCTTCACTGCTACTAATGTAGGTTTTCCCAGGATCATTGTTTTCCAAACAGCACCAAGTACTAATGTAGGACTGGAGGGGGCAACAGAGGCCATAAAACATTTCTAGCAACTTGGCTTCCCTTTAGACTGCCTTGCAAGAATAGCCTGTACCTGCAGTAGAACAGCCTTCTTCTGACAGGAGTCCTTTTTTGTTTATTTTTTGTTTGTTTTTTTTTCTTTCTTTTTTAGTTCTGCTGCAGCATTTCGGGTAGCAGTTAAGCCACGGTGCTTAGCAGCGTTCATTTGTGGCAGGGCAAGGGCCTCAGCAGGAGCCTTGGCTGAAGCTGCCAGTGCGGCTCCGTCCTGCAGCAGAAGGACCTGACAACCACCTCATGAGGTAAAAAACCCCCCTTCTTTCCACACAAATCTGCTGCAGGGACGCTTTCTTCCTGCTTGCTCCTCCTGTGTCCCTGCTGCTGTTTCTCCCCTGCGCTCGGGGCCGCTCTGGAGGAGGGCACCCCGAGAGCGTCCTCCTGCGCCCGGCGGCTGCTTCCCGGGGACGCTGCGCGGAGCAGCTCACCTGTGGCAGAAGATACACGAAACAGCAGCTCAAAATGCACCAGTTTGTGGCAGATGCCTCCTGCTGTGTCCTGGGCCAGCCAAAAGCGGTGTCGGAAACGCCACAGTTTAAAATGTTAGCTGCCTTTGTTTGGCGGTGGCAGCGGCCCACCAGCAGGCACAAAGAAGCCCTGTACGCTTTTCAGTGTCTCCTGCCAAGGAAAGGTCACGTTTCTTCACTGGCATTTTACTTGGAAGCCATCACCTGAAGTATCGTGAACTGCAAAGGGTGAAAAATCAGTGACATAAAGGGTTAAGCAAAATAGAGCCCTCACGCTGGGGTATGGCGCGTTTCCACCCCCGGCAGCTGTTGTTGAGGAGGAGCCCGTGGCCGCGCTGCGTGTGCGGAGCGTGAGGCTACCGCGTGCGTCAGGCCCGCTCGCCGCCCTCTCGGTCTCTCCTCTCCTTTTTTGCTTTTTTCTTATTGACAAAGAGGTGGTGGAAGGTGGGCAGGGAGTGTGGGCCCCTCCTGGAAGTTGCCCCTGATTAGGTAGGTTGGATTACACATATTGTGAACCCACACTGTTGTTTTTATAGCTATTAGCATCAAAGCAAAGGCCAAAAGAGGGTGGCAGAGCCCAGGTGAGCGGGTCTGGCAGTTCCTGCTGCTCTCACCCACGTTTACTTGCGAGAGGATTTTCACTGTGTGGATTCAGCACCTCGTACTTGCCCAAAGAGGCACAAGAGGATGAGTGGGGTGAGCTGCTGTGCCCAGCTGAGATGCCTTTGCTGTGCATAGCGTCCCAAGGTATCGTACTGCCCAAGTCTCCTATTACATTATAGTTTGAAAAACAGAGACCGGGTGATAATGGAGATGCTCAGGAAAGTTAAAACGCATTCACTATGGCCGTGATGCTGATATCTGTAAGTTAAAAATAGGCTACATGATTAGGTGGATGTTCCTGTTGAGAAATAATGTGGGCTTTGCTCACTGTAGCCCCCAAATGCATCGTGCGGATTTGTACGTTGGTGTCCCTTAGAAGCCCAGCACTGCTAAAAGGCTTATTGGAAATGCTGTCAGCAGGGACACGGGTCACAGCTGAGGAGACAGAAACCAGCTCTCGTGTCCAGCACACCTCAGCGTGTATCACCTCACCCTGCGATTCCGATCTTGGACCTCAATTCCCTTCTTTCGAGAATCTGAATAGGAAGTGATGCTGTTGCGCAACTATTTCCTTTCTTGGCCCCAAAATGGACTTAATTTGTGATTGTTGGCCATTATCACCACGAAACATTCAGTCCTGCACATTGTAGGTTGCGGTTCTTTAATCTTCCTCTCTCTGCAGGTCCAAATTAGGCCAAGAGCAAGACAGGGCTCAGACACATGATGGACTGTCCTGGCAGCGTCGCTGTGCCAACCCGCTGTGCGACCGGCTACGTCAGCGCCCAGCCTTCTCAGACATTTCCAGCAGAACTTTCTCCGGGCGTGATAGATGCTGCAGTATTGGGGATAGTCTTAGCTATGTTTAGGCAGCTAGGTCAGCTGTGTGTCTTGCTCCTCTTTGGAAAACAAGGGGCCTGCTCAGATAAAGAAATCATGTCCACATCAGCGTTGTGCAGGTGCCAATCCCAGCGAGCAGCAGGCCAGCACTGCGATGCCTAAGAGACCCAGCGCTGCAGTCTGGCTCTGCCGACACGCTGCAAACAATGTCTCTGCCCACAGACTCACAGCCAGTCTAGAGAAGGCAGACAAGGATGCGGACAGGGATCAAGGCACTGAGCCTGCCAATCCCCCAGCAGCTATATGCCTAAAAGGCTCTAGCCAAAGATGAAAAAATGATAAGTTCTCAGAAACATTCAGTGTCAATTCAAGTCTCTTTCCACAAATCTAAGCAGGAACTGTCCCAAGACAACTAGCGAATGCTTCTGCGAGCTGGCTTACAGCAGAGCCGATATCCCCGCCCTCGGGGAGGCAGTGCACACCAGCCTCCTAAGCATTTTGAAAGAAGATGTAGCTTCTGCCTCCCTATCAATGCTCTTTTCATGCTCAGATACTTAAGAGACCGTTCTGTGCAACAGACAACACAGACCAATGGCAAACGCTGCCTTCGTCCTGCCGCCTGTCCTCAGCTTCCCGGTTAACCAGGAGACGCTGAACAACACGCTCCGGCAGCGCCTGTGTCCCGATTCCTAGAAGAAAGCATCCTCTCGAGAGCAGCTTGCTCGGCCGGAGCCGTCCAGGCACAGCAGCTGCAGCCTCTGTGAAGCGGGGGTGGCATAAATAGCTTACCAGAACAGAGGCACGGAAATTGTATGTTATTGAGCTATGGCCAGAGCTGCAGAATTCGGGTTCAGCACCGTTCTGTAATAACCAATGTTTTAGCCAGCATCACAGTAATTGCCAGATTTCCTCTTCAGGTAAAATAATCAGTTTTTTTGGAATCTTTTACAGAAATGTGGTGTTATCAGTTTACAGACTGTCATGTTAGACAGTCACTGGCTAGAGGCCCCACCAGGTCTGTGGAGATGCCGTGGGCAGGGGCCTGTTGCTAGAGGCCGAAGGCAGGTGAGCCCTGGGCACACTGCACACCGAGCCTGGCAGGACTGCAGAGAAGCTTCCTTCCTGGAGAGTAGGATTAGGTGCCTAGCAGCCCTCATCTGGTGCCCATGGTGCTTGATTTATACGGCACAGGAGCGTGCTGGCTGACCTGGAGGTTTGCAGGGATTTTTAGTGCTTTGAGGCTGTTTAACCCAGGGAATGCAGATTGCGATCCTGAATGCTCACCTAAATGTGCCCGGCTTTCCGGAGGCATTCAGCTGGATCATGCCACTGGTGCCTGTGTTAACACCAGATTACCATCGCAAGGAGAGCGAGGATTTGCTAACTAAATCTATCACAAGGTTGGGTGTGAAGTGGAATGGCGTTGAGATTCACTGCTTGGGTTGGATCCGCAGGCTGACAGACTCAAGGAGTTTCACAATTTAATGCTGGATACGACAGCAGAGTAACCTTTACCCATCACCCCAGGGTGGAAACGACCTTGGTTCAAAATGTTTGTGACCAGCTTCTGCCGAGGTGTCCCTCGTTCTCACGAAAGGAGGGTGCCTGCGAAGCAGCGCTGGTCACCGGGCCCAGAGCCCCGCGCTGACGAGTGGCTGAGGCCACCCGAGAACCTCTGGTGGCTGTGGCTGCTGGTGGCTGTGACCGTCACCGCTCTGTACAGACCGACTGTGTCACACAGACGTACAGCGATTGTAACGAATGCTCATCCTGAACCCACCCCACAGCAACAAGAGTTTACAATGCTTTTGTCAGCATGATGGCAGCAGTTTGAAACACCCTAGCTGCAGAACTGTGCAAAGGAAAGTCAGCGCGTGCAGTGACAGCAGTGAACCTGCTGTGCAGCTGCTGCACCAGAAGTCCCGGTGAACGTGAGCCAACCTGCTGTCATGGAAGACAAGGACAGAGGGTGTTCTTGGTTATCTCTGTGGACATGTACGTCTTCTCAAACAACAATCTGCAAGACACATCTGTATCCTTCTTGGTTGCCAAGGCTTGGCTGCTGGCCTACTAACTCTGCTTGGGAAAAGCAGGCCTGGTACTGAAAAAAAGTCCTCAATAAATAGTCCACATCCTAAATCAGCCAGCATGGCATAGTGAACCTTCAACTATCTATTCCTGAGGAGAAAAATAACCAAGAATGAAGCTAGCTTCAGTCAGGAACAAACGTGCCCAGGACTTAGTGCTAGCAACACTGGCTCTCAGTGTGAAGGCCATAGTGGTCCTCGTGACTCTTTTGATGGTCTCTGACATGGTCAAGCCCAGAGCATTGCCAGACTGCTCACCTGAAAGAGCAACACCACGGTGACTCCAGCTGTCCTCTGCCAACAAGACCCAGAAAGGCTTCACCCATAAGATACCATAGGGTTCAGGCCTATATATTGGATCTGGCTTCCGTGAGCCTCTACTCCCATAACACAGGCCCCCAGCATTCGGTAAAGATGAAAGTAACAAGCAAGGAAGTTTGAGTAAGTTAAAAAAAAATCATGAATATAATATTTAAACCACATTGACTCTTACTTGCACATATACAAAGTCTCATTTCAGTGTTATTAGCAGAGTACTCAGTCTATCACTGCGTGTATGCTGTGTATTTGCTGATAGCTCTAACTAGAAGCTTTGCAAGATATGCTGGAAGATGCTCACCACATTTAATCAACAGCCAGGCCACTCCCCAGTTAGTAGGTCCCCACGGACAGCTACACAGGCAGGAGGCCCAGCATCCTGACCGCGTTCGCAGCGACACTGCTGGCGTGTGGATGTGCCCGTGGCAATCACCAAGCAAGGAAGCCGCAAGAGTGCCAAGCCATCTTCTAGAAGAAAGCTTAGACTTCATTAGTGTTAAGCCATCTTCTAGATGAAAGCTTTGACTTCCTTAGCCCCTTAGGGAGCAAGTGTGCAGCACATAGTGACCTGTAAATTAACCATTTGGTTTTCTAGTGACTAACCTCCCTGAGTAGAGATCTGAGCCATCAGCTCTTCTAAGAGGAGGGAGGTTCAGGGGGCCGGTAAGCGAGATCCTGTGCTTGCACAGAGAGTGCTGAGGCCCATAAATGAAAATCATGCAGCATTTCAAACAGTTCCTGCTGAGTGGCAGGCCCTTTCTGCAGTGCCTGACATGAAAAGAGGCGCTGAATATGCATGTGGCCCTCTCTGCTGACAGCTGAGTCTCTGACCCAGTGAAACGCGTAACATCTGCCAAGGGAATCGGCCCTCCTGAATAAATCAGCATTTGCCCAGGATGTGAGCCCGGACGCCCCACCAGCTACGACCAGCAAGAGCTCAGCAAGGGGGTGTGGGGACATCCACCCCTCACTTTCCAGTAGCCTACGGACATCTAGACAAAAGTCACAGCTATGTAGCACGTGGATAAAAGGCAGCTGAAGGGTTTCCACCAGCCTAGGCTGGAAAACTTAGTTTTTGCCCACGCATCAGCAAGAACCACAGGTATTAGCAGACTCCTGACCATGCACTGCTAGAAGCACAAACCACATTCTCTGTGAACCATCACTTGCTGGTGCCATTCATGTCTCTTTTACTGGAAGACAGGAATAAAACTCAAAGAAACAATGAAAAAAAAAAGGCAAAGGTCTGCATCAAAGAATTTCTCCATGGCCCCACAGGTTACCAGCAGAAACCCTGACGCACAGATTTAAAGAGGACACAGGGGAAGTCAGACAAGGTCATATCTGCCTTTTTTTGAACACATGCCCTCCTGAAGCTGGAAATCAGATGCTGAGAGACGTCAGGCTTTTGCACCCCTTTGTCCATTGTGGGGCAGCACTGCCTTTTCCTTGCTCAAGACATGCAACTGGGTCCTGTAGGCAACAAGTTTCTCCTCTCTCCTAAGGAAAGAGGCAATTCCCAGAGGTTTGTCCTTCTTCTTTCACAGAATTTATTTGCTCGGACTAGGATTTCAGGTCAGCCCTGGCCTAAGTTCCCTCAGGGGAAACACTCAGGTCCAGGGAGAGCAGGAAGCTCACTGCATTATAATCACATTTTGGCTGCTGGTTCCAAGGCCAGGAGATGCTTGTTTACATGATTAGAAACAAGATGTGTTACATATACATATTCTCATCCATAATTAGTGTCTGAGCTTCACAGACAATAACCTCCTGGCTGAATGCAATGCAAATCCCTTGGCTATGTGTATTGTACCACGACTGCCTCCAGGACCCTGCTCCTGCCACACCTGCCTCTGCGACACCGAGCAAAACCACAGCCAGCACAAGGGAATGGCACCTGGGCCACTCTCCTGTTTTGACCAGGAAAAATAGACCATACCCACGAGCTAACAAATCCTCAGTGTTTAATGGAGTTAGAAGAAAGAGGGAGCTTCTGGGCATAGAGGAAATCAAAATCTAGTTCTGGGTGCCTGTACAATAACCTTACTGACTCAGGACAACCTCAGGTTGGGGCTAAAGCACTTCCACCTCCAGGCTGGGCTGCAGGTCAGATGGAGGCAGGAGCTTGGCTAAAGCCTCAGCATTGAGGCTTTAAACCTTGCGGAGTTCAGGCTGCCACTTGCCCTTGGGACAGGCCACAGGACAGAGCGAGGCTGAAAGGGGGCGGCAGGAAGCTGGTCTTGGGTGATATTCTCACCTGGCCTGGCTGTAACGCTCTCCAGCCCTGGGAGACAAGAATCCTGCTGGCAAATCCCAGCCAGAGCTCAGGCAGTCTCTGCAGACAACAGCCAGCCATGGTGTTTCTGCTCAGAGGGTTCAGAAATGCTCATGTCTGCTCAACAACCTGAACTGTTCCAACCTAGTTCATTAATTTCTGAGGAGACGCACAACAAATGACCTCAGCCACAGACTCATGCATGTCTTGGACCTCTCTCTGTTGCCCCATCTCTCTCTTTTTCTTTAGGTAAGCACTTTCTCAAGCTTTTACTGCAGCTGTCTAAAAACAGCCTCACTTAACAACTCCGCTTATTCAAGTATCTCTTGCAGCCCATCATCTGTCACAAGACATGCATCACATTTGCTTTTTATTCTACAATCACTGGCAACACCCCCTGCTTCCTAAATCTTCCAAAATAAATTGCATGCATCTCCAGATAACTTGCATAGGAGCTAAAAATAGGAAAACCCAACCTCTGAAATGAATTTTTTGCTTTTCGTTTTCTTCTGGATGTGTCAAGCAGTTGCACTTCCTGTTAGGTCAGGCACTACACAATAGCTTTCTAAGGGCCTGGAAATGAGAGAAACCCAAAAAACAATTCTACATCCAGCGGCCCAGAGCTGCTGGCTCCTACTGGAAGGCCTACCCTGGAAGTGGCCTGGGTTGTCCCTCTCCTGTCTGTCTCTGTATGCTGATTTTTCACTTCCAGAGTTGTTCCCGAGCTGTCTGTTTTTATCTGCTCCTGCTACTCGCTCAGCCTCCCCAGTTTTCTCAGGCTGTGCCTTCCTTGGTATCTTGCTCCCACTCACTTCTGAGATTAATGCTGTGTAATATTCCCGAGCTATCACATTCTGTTACTTGGAGCTCATCTTGTTCCTTCTCAAAAAATCAATTTTAAATCAAAAAAAATTTAAGAGCCTGTACATCTAAATGGATAAACAGATCTAGGAGCAAGTAAGTGTGGTGGGTAATAGAGGAGGCCATTTCAGACAAAATGGATGGTCTTTTTGATGTGAAAAGACTACCCACTTCATATAGCTGTGGGTATGGGATGTGTGAGAGCCCTAGTATGCTGTGAAAGGGCTGCGTAATCTGCCCAGCTGCTTTGGGCTGCTCTCCATGGGTTTGTTGATTGGGTCAGCAACAACCCAGGGGATGCAATGGCCAAAAATCTGAGCCATGCTAGGAGGGGGGCCAAAGGCATCCTGCTTCAGGGGCACGCTGCTGGGGATGAGCACTGGGTCCCGAGCAGTCCTCCTTGGAGAAGGCTGTGTGTGATTCACCCCTTGGGCCGGGAGCCAGCCAGCTCGCAGCAAGGAAGTCACATTCCTACACATCTCCGGCCAGAGGCAGGAGGTGGGCGGCCTCCTAGCAGATACCCAAAGGTCTCCAGCAGCTGCAGGGCGGCGCAGGGGGCCGGGCTCAACCCGAAGGGCTGGACTGCTGCCCGTGAGCAGACTGCAGAATTCGCTTCCCTCTGGCCACTCCAAGGGCCATGCGGGACCAGGCTCCAAACCAGAGCGAGTGACTTCACCAGCCGTGAATAGAGGAGGCAACTTCTGCCCACACAGACACTTCCCTGCAAAGCAGATGTTGGTCCTTTTCCTGTCAATGGACAAATGCCATGAAGTACTGCAAAGGGAGCTACAAACGAGCCCGGATGCTGTGTCACAGAAGAGTGGACTAATAAGGTAAAGACGGGGAACTACATTTTTCACACTGGGAGACTGGAGTTCCCTGGAAGAACAAATGAAGTGGCGTGTTCTTCCTGACCGCTCCTGCAACAGCCCGGCTGGCCATGGGGCACTTTGCACACAGCTCTCCTGTCCTGCAGAGGAAAATGCAAAGTTACATGATACGAAACAATGCCTTATCCCCTAGGAAGGGTAATTTCTGTGGGCTGCAGCTGATGAAGTCTGCTCTGCTTCATACCTTTTTTGGGCAACACTTGGCTGGACAATCCCCTGTGTGCCTCTCTCCTGTGCCTTTCAGGAGAAAGAATAAATCAGCTTATTCTTGCACGTATTGAAATCAGCTGCCAGCCTTTTTCAGTTCGCGGCCATAACTGAGACTCTGGCTGTCATAAGAGTGTGCAACAGCACCGAGGTCAAAAAGGAGAGGAGCATTCCGCGCTTCAAAGACAGCTGGGATATTTGCCAACTTCGAGCACAAATTTTATCTAGTCAGTCAAGGGACACAGAAGCTTTTCCAGACATTGTCCAACTCAGAGTAGTTTGGCCAAAAGCAATATTCTGGAGGAATCCACTCTGGGCTGAACTTGGATTTTATTTTCAGTCAATCTGTCTGTCCTTCATTGCAATGGGGAAAAAAATCATACATTGCATATTCTTTCATCCACAAAAACACTCCTTTGAGTGCAGAGACATCCTCCAGGAAAAGCAATGCCCACCAGTGCTTCTCCTTTGGCTTGGAGTGCGGTCATGGGGTCCATCACCCAGCTGTATGATTTCCAAACCATTCAGGAATGTGGATGCCCAAGCAAACTCTTTTCAAAGAAATGTTCCCCTGGTTGCAAAGGGCACTAGCCCATGCCTGTGCACACACACACGCTACAAGTAACAGGGGGTTCATTAAGTGCCATCAACCCAGTGCCTTCCAAGCTGGCAAACATCCCATTCAGTTCAGGCTAGAGATGCGGGTGCCAGCTGAGTCCTAGGGCTTCCTCACAGGTCACAGACCTTGATGCCATCCTCCTACATCTGGCACCAGGATTTCACTGAAGGAAGAGAAGAGCACAGCACTCTGCCACACAGCTGGCCTACATGAAGCTTAATTTTTGAGCTTACATGCTCCTTAGTTAATTGTAAACGGTTTGACAAAGTCTCCTGGAAGACCAATGTGTTAGGCCAGCTCATTGTCACTTGGAAATCTAATGAGCAATACAGATTCCCTGGGCATGCAGAGGTGCTGCACTGCAGTTACTGATGAACTCTGCTTAGGGGAAATCTGGGCATGACAATGGAGTGGGGGTTGTTTCCACATAAAACTGCTTTAAAACCCACTTGGAGATTTTAGTTTTACATCATTTGTAGATACCAACAAAGGAACGATCAGCACGTGCTAGTTACTTTCTGTTTATAAATGGGTCTTATCCTAAATATATTTCATAGAGAATGACAAAGTCTTCATAGTCCTCTTCCTGCAGGCATCTAGGTGACAGATGAAGAATAGCAATTTCCAGTGATCACTGATGTTCAGTGGCAGCTCTCCATGCCCGTTACTTTCAGAGATATGTCAAGCTGGAACAGATCAGACCATGTATAAATGAATGACGGACGAGGTTTCAGAAGGACTGGACTTACTGCGCAGAATCTGGCCTACACCCAAGTCCTTCCTCATGCAAAAGAGACTAGATGTACTTTATCATGATCTTATTTTTGCTTGCAAATCAGAAGGGTCCACAGCTGCTCTTGGCCATTACTATCCAAGAAGCTGAAACGCCAGGCCTGCCTGCATGATGGGCTTGTAAGGACAGGCAGCACAAGGCCACAGGTAAGAATATCTGCAGAAGACACTCGTCACTGGGTCATCTAAGCACTCTACTAGCCTTAGACGAATGCATCCTGCAAAAAGTGGAAGGCAGAAGCCAGTTTTGTTCCCATCTCATCAGTTTAGAGACCCAAAAGTAGTTAAGCATGTATAGAAATAAATATCAAAATCAGGAAAAAAGTTAAATCATTTTAAAATCATATAATCAATAAGATCATATGAAAATAGTTATTATTACCTACATACTCCGGCAAAGCACCAGTTTAATCTTGGACTGCAAAATGCTCTGGGAACCGTGGATGCAGGATAACATATTCAGGGTATTGGATGTGGCAGCATTCAGTGAGTTCCCTGACAGATGTGCAAGGTGACCAACACACACGTTTCTGAGCTCAGACCTGCAGGTCTCCTGCAGAGCACCCAACAAGCTCCCCCTCCTACCTCTCTGCCTATCCGGGGCAGGGTTGTGCAGGCACCGGCTGTGCTTTTAACCCCTCCTGGGGCAGCTAAAGCTTTTCTCCTTGTTTCGGACCGGCTGCTTGGGCGGACGCTGCCCCCAAGCTGCACCGTGCTCTGGATGAGCAGCAGAGATTGCCGCTGGAAATCCCCATCCTGGCTCCAGCGACACCCGCGGCGCCACATCCTGCCTCCCTCCTCATGACCCCTCAGCGCCTCGCGCTTTGCCTGAACGCCAGAAGTTTCCTTCCTCGGCGCGGCGACGGCAGGAAGGGCCCTGCGCTGGCTTGGGCGCTGCGTGCTCAGCACGCACGCAGCCAGATACGCCGAGATGAAAGTGCCCTCGGCTCTGAGGACGCCGCTTCCTGTGTGGCGAGCTGGCCCAAGAATTAGCCTACTTCTTAACTGGGCTCCTTGCCATGTCCCTTCATGACATCACTTACAGGAACAAGCCTAAATTTTCCCAGTGTGCAAAACGGCATTTAATCATTTATCTACTATTATGCATAACTTACTAAAAAGTAAATGCTCCGTTTAGAGTAAACACAGTAATTGTTAAGCTGATAGCATGCTTTGGGCCGGTGAGCACAGCTCAGGCATGTGAGCAATGAGCAATGGCACAAACGGGCACTAGAGGTGAGCACAGCCGGCGAGCTTCTCCCCAGCCTCCAGTGCACGGACCAAGGCTTTTGTTCCTCATCTTTCCAGGAACCATAAGGAACAAAGTAAGGGAAGTAGACAATGGACAAGGATTCCCGAAAATTTCCAGGTAATGCCAGTGCTAGCCCAGAAATATGACTTGAAACCCTACCAAATAAGGCAGCTGGTGGTGTTCGGGAGAGGCCGTTTTGGGAGCGTTTCAGAGGACAGGAGGAGCAGGGTTCGGTCCCATGGCAGCTCAGGGTCAGAGGCCGGGGAGGGAGATCTTCTGGAATCACAGATCTTCTGGAAAGAGGCAGGAAGGAAGTGGGAGTGCAACTTCCTACCCAGGACAGAGATTTGACCACTGCTCAATTTCCTTATGACTCAAATGGTATTTCTTAAAGCAGCCTTCCTTTTGATGACTAAAAAAAATAGCAACTGTTAAAGCAACGAAGACCGCTGACTAACACTGAACCAGAGGATACGTCTTCTTCTTCAGGCTACACTGATTCAAGCACCAATATTTGTAGAAGCTCGTCAGGATTGCCGGGGTTACCTTTTTACAGCTGACTACAGTTCCAACGCAGGCTGTTTTTTTGAAATGCAGAAAAACTGACTGAAAAGGGTGACCTCAATAAAACTGTTCATCAAAGACAGACATTAATAATGTACAGCTATTCCATTTCTAAGCAGCCTGTGTTTTCACTGGCTACATTTCTGGAGTCCTCAGATGGAAAGGGCCTGAAAACTACAGAGTCCACAGACCCTTGAATTAAGCTCCACTTGAACATGAGCATATCATTTAGAAGATCATCCCATCCTGAGTTAAGTGGCTGGTGATCACAGTCTGTTGGTAAGTTGTGACGGTGAGCAGTTTCCTGGATAATGAAAAATCTGTGCTTTATTTCTGGGTTGAATTTCTTGGGAAGCCCCTTTCCTCCATTCACTGCCACTGTGCTCTCCTCTGACAGTCTGAGGACCCCTGCGGTGGGTGATTCCCCATGGGAACACTGATGGATGGTGAGCCTGGTGTAAGCAGACAGATCAAGCTGCTCCCAAGGGGAGGCAGGACTTTCAGGGCCTTTGCCAGGAACGTACGTCACGTTGGGGCCGTGCTACAAAGCAGTCCTAGATGCCCTGTTTCAGCAAGGACATCTCTTCCAAGCCTTACATCATCTGCTGAGGTGATCTGTGCAGGGCTCATGTTGCTGCCCTTCAGAGCATTGATAAAAGATGTTAAATGACATGAGATCCAGGAACAGCCACTATAGGCAGTTGGAGACCTGGTGGAAACATGGGGTACACACACAGATACACACACACACAGCACCAGCCACAGGTAGTGCAGGAAAAGGGCAAGGTTAATCCTGCAAGACCCCCACAGCTCACCAACCTGCTTACCAACGATACCCCAGTCACTGCTGCACACGAGCTCTGGCAGTGAGTCACCCTCCAAGCCACTGAACACACTCCACATGGACAGGGATGGTTGGATAGTTCTAGTTTTTAAATCAAAACATTCTGTTTTTACAAAGCAAAAGCCTGGATGAAAACTGATGTCACACACCTCAATACCACACCAGCCAAACTTATAACCTCAATAAAGAGGAGGTTTCCAGATACTCAGACGCTACTGAGCATTAATTACATCCGTCCTGGCCTCACTCCCCTTTCATTTTTAATAAAGAATCCCATTCAGCTATTCCATTATTTTTCCTGGACTTGTAGGCCATAAATGGTCATCTGATTTATATTTTTTAATTATTTGTAAAACATTATGTTTCCTCCCCTCTTCTGACTTTTCCCTTATGCTCCTTGAAGCACTGCAAATCAACATCTTCGACGCCAGTAGCTGCTGTTCAAAAGCCTTCTGAGGTACTTTGGACAAAAAAAAAAAAAAAAAACATTTCCTCCTTGTCATGCAACACTGCATTATTTGCTAGCTTTTTCTCACAGTCATTTACTGAATGCTTTCCCTGACTGGGAACTCTGTCAAATACTGGGTGGATACCAATGATAGAATGAGTTTTGTGCTGAAATAAATTTAACAACACCCCTCCCCCCCCCAAAGAAATTCCTTATTTTTCTTGCCTTTTGCTTCAGACTGGCTTGTCTATTTTGAATATATCTATTTGCCACTTTAGCTTGTCCTCAGCTCTTGTAGGATGACAGTGGATGCTGCCTGCGTGGTGGGAAGATGCCCATCTGGCAGCCCAGGGCAGAAGAGCGGTCAGTGGGTATGGGAGAAGCCCATCCCAGGGTCGTGCCAAGAAACGGGGGAGCCCACGGCAGGAAAACGTGAGGCTGACACAGCATCTCTCCATGGCAAGACTCACTTCTGCTTAAAAAGAAGCAGATCTCCCAGAGGGGAGCAAATTAGCAACCCGTATGTGACACTGTTTGTCTTTCTCCTGATGGATGAGCAATTTTTCCTCTCTTTCAAAGTAATACTTGGCTGTACTTTCTTTTTAATGAGTTTTTGGACCAAAGCCCAAAATGGATCAAAGCCATCACTGGAGGTGGGGGGGATCACCCAAACCTTTTCCTTTTTTCCTTTTTCTTTACAAACAGAAATCACACCTTTCCTTATTGAGGCTAATGTCAACAGTGCTGACCAGTATCTTGCTTCCCGCGTGCAGACTGACCTGTCTGCCAAGTTAACAGCTTGATGGATGTCACCCGCAGGCTCCTGCGCTCTCCCCTCTGGCGAAGGTCTCCAGAGAGGCTCAGGGAAGGGAAGCTGCTGTGGATGCATGGTGAGCAGACTGTGTGAGCAGTCATCTTCACAGATCCCTAGTACCTGGGGCAAGACTAGGAAGAACATTAATGTGTGACATTCTTGTGTGGCAGTGACATGAAGACCCTAGTCTCAAGGTGGCCAGAAACTGCAGCTGTCCGCAGAGTCAGGAGCAAGGCAAGGCAGGCAGGAAATTGTGCCTGATCCCTGTTTTTCGTTCTTCATGCCTCTGAAATATGATTTATGAGAATAACCACTTTCAACAGGCAGCTTTGAGATCAATGGTGGTACACTCCTTGAGTGACAAGGGGTGTTGTTGCACAGACAGCACAGTACAGCGCGTAGGCCTAAAAAGAGGAAACGGGGTCCTGCAAGGTTACAGCCATCAGGGCTTGGCGGCATGTTTGGAGGTATTTCTCTTTTCTCTTTTCTAGTAGAAAGCTTTACCAGAAGTATGGAAGCTTGTAGCTGCCTACATGTATCTACATAAAAGAGAGCTGAATGAGAACGATTAGGAGGTTGAGAAAGCAGGGTAAGGACAGTAGAGATAAAAAAACATACCAATCAGCAGAAATAGATATAAACAATAACTATAAAGAAATGGCAGAAAGTGTCCCCAAAGCTGCAGCTGCTGCAGGATGAGAGTGCAGCCATGGACTCAGCGGATCCGAACACGATGGGCGCAGAGCCACTGCAGCAACAGAGCGGAGTTACAGGGATGCCCCCAGCCTGTGGGCGGGAATAACGCTGATATGGCGCAGGCCTTCACTTCCAGGGCACTGCTCACTCGAGCCAGCTGCCCTTCACCGGGAACATGTTGTGTACGAGGCTTCGAGTGTGACTGAGCAAGAGCAGCCCGCGGCGCTGGCAGGCCTGCGGCGCTGGCAGGCCTGCGGGGTGTCGTACGCGCGCTCGCTCGCCGCAGCCCCTCGGCTGCGCAGGCCGCTCGCAGCCGGCTCCACATGGCAGCCCGGGACGGAGGGGATTAGCTGCTCGGAGCGCGCACCTATGGAAAAGGAAGACGCTGCCAGGCTTGCCTGCTGGTGATGGTGTGCAGAGCCCTGGGACGTGCATGCTTTGCTCCCTGCTTCTCCTGCCTTTAAAATGCCTCTTACTACTAGAAGGGAACTGCCATGTTTCCTCCAGTTCTCCAGGAGAGGGGGAACAGTACATACTCGCATACGCAATTCTGTTCATCTTCTTTTAGTTTTCTTTTCTTTTCTCTAAAATCAAAGCACCCAGCTGTTTCTTATTTGTGAAACTCTTCCTTCTGCCCCCAAAATACAGCAATTTGAGGGATTAAAATAATTTTTAACAATTTTATATCTGCTCTTCTCAAATATTAGCTACGCCAAACATCTAAATATAAAAAAGGCATAATGAGATTCCATTTAGCATGCAAAATACACCCAGGACATACTAATGGGCATTCCCCAGAGTTTGTGACTCATGGATGTGTTTGGTAGTATTTCTGCAGGGCGAACAGCAGGAGAAGGAAGGCAGCCACTAGTAGAGGTGTCTGCAAGCTCACTGCAGAAGTCAGTAATGCCAGAAGACTGGAGCAGCTAATGAAGCATCTCATTCCAGAAACGACACGGAGAGACTCCAGGGAAGTGCAGTAGTGACCTATATAGAGCAGAAGGAAATAACAGAAACGCTAGCCACAGCGCCCTGAGAGGTGAGAATAGCCAGAAGAGCAAGGGGAATTGCCAGGGCAACACAGGAGACTCTATTAAATAGGATGCAATTAGCAAAGGAAAACTTTCATTGTGTGATTAACAGGCAAAATATACCCTGTGATGTGCTAACAGCTGCTGTTTGGGCTCTTTCATGTTAAAAAAAATTCTAAAAAAATGAATCTGTGTTGGGAATTCAGGTCAACCAGAATGAAAAAACATATTGACAGTTTTTTTGCAAAGCAAAATTTGAAGTAATTTTTTTTTTAAATGACAGAATGTTCTGTTTGATCCTTAAAAACTTCCTCAAAAAAATGCAGAATTTTAAAAAAATATAGTATGGCTTCAAGGAAAAGAATACCCAAAATCACGAGCAAAATACTTTTTGCTGTTTTGAAAAGTTTTGTTGGTGTTTCTTACTGCTGAAGAAGTTTAGTAAAACTGAGATTAGTTTAGAAAATGTGCTGGCTTACCTGATTCTATATATTCTAGAAAAAATATATATATACTGGCAAAAAATATAATTCAGCAGCAGCCGGCAGGTGTTTCTGGAGCTGACATCATTGCCTATTTCATCTTCCAAAGCAAAACAAAAATAGCTTGTCTCTTTTTGGCTAATTATGGTGAAAAAGTCGTGTTTTTTCTCAGGGATGATGACTTATGAAGATGTGATATTCTTTCCTGAGGAACAAAGAAAAGCGCAGGGGAAGCTTGAGGCGACACTGGGATCTGTGGGTCGCTATAACCACTGCTCTGCCTTTCAGTGCTGCTCGAGGCTAATGAGGGAGAAGGTGGAGCAAGCGAGTTAAGGTGGGAGCAAGTGCTCCTTTCTCCTCTTCCACCATGAAATAGCAACGTCTAAAAATGGGGGACGCTACAGATGGTAAAGTCTTAAATTACCATGGCGTGCTTTGCTGGAGAGGGTTTGCAGTCCCCTTAGATGGAGCCAGGCTGCAGCTGATTCGCAGAAGGTCACGTCTGCCAGTCCTGCCTGACTCCTGAGCCTGCTCCTCTCGTCAGCTCGGCTGACAGCAACGAAGCTATATAGCTGCTTCAAAACACTTGATATGGCTCTGGACAGACAGGCTGATCTGCAACCTCCAAGCGCAGGAGAGATGGAGAGCGAGGGATTACAAGTGAGTTTAGAAACGCAGAAGCAAGCATCTGCTGTGCAGAGAGAAGAGGCAATGTGGGGCTGGAGTGAGGTGGGTAAGTATCCTGAAGCGCTCTCCAAATCTCTCTGCCCCAGCAAGCTTCTGTTCCATTAATAATTTGCCATGTCAGTTGATACCATTTTGCAAACCCAAGTAATTCTGCACACTCAGCAGTGAGGTATTCCTGCAGCTCCTGGCCTATGTACACACACATACCCACAAAGTGTGACCATACACCAGATCTTATTATTTTGAATGTAAGCTCAGTGCCATCCTGGGGCATGGCAGCTCCACCAGGAATGCCAGCAGGAACTCGGCGACAGCCCTGGCTTCCACCGAGCGCTGCGAGCTGCGAGGCCCACGTGCTGCCGCTTGGCTGGCCGCTGGGGCCGTGCCCGAGGGCTGGATCACGGCCCACCATGCGCGGCTCATCGACCGACAGTGGTGTGAGACAAGAGAAGGGCTGTTCATGCTCTGAGGTGAGACGACAGGATCCTGCCTCGCCCCCCGAACCCGCGCTGCTCTTGGGTCACAGATCAGATGCTGTGTCACGTCCACAAGCAGCTGGAAAACAGCAGGGCAGCTCAACCCAGCACATCTTAGGTGTGAGCTCAGCTCACATGGCGGTGCTGGGAGGGTAAGAAGAGCCTCAGAGGGCAGCGCGACCCCCTGCTGAGCGCCAGGCCTGGCAGCGCGGGGAGGCAGATCCCTGGGAAACAGCTGCTCCCAGCCGGCCTCCAGCCCCGGCTGAGCTCCGCAAACCTGCCCTGCTTCCAGCATGGGGGATAGCGGTGTAGAAACAGCACCTAGAGCTTTGCTTCAACAGCATGGGCTGAATCTTGGGTCCGGGCCACTGAAGACTTCATGCTCTTGCTGCTGTCCAAGCTAGTGGGACTGTAACCTCTGCAGACATGTTCAGGTAAGCACAGACAGGATCTGACTATAGGTGCATCTGCTGTCTATCACTTAGCGTCCCCAGCAGTTGTCCGTAGATGATGTCGAAGAAGAGCAAAGCAGGGTGTGGACAGAGCAAGTTCTCACCTGGTAACGGCCTCCTAGCTGTGCCGATTAGCAGAACTTTTTGGAACTGGAGGCTGCTGCCAACCTTTGATATTTGACAGGCGCTGGCAGACTTGCTCTTCTTGATTTTATCTAACCACTTTCTGAACCTTCATGAACTTTTACCCTCCACAATAGTCTTCAGTAGTGAATCCCACCCCTTAAATATAGGCATTGTTGTCCATGGCAATACTGCAAGGGAAAAAATGAATTCCTTTTGTTTGGGTTATACCTGCCAATTGGATAATTTTATGAGCTGTGCCTTGTTCCTGCATTACAAGGAATAGTGAATAAACATTTCCTGCTCACTTTCTCCACAACAATTGTGATGATTGATAATATCGAATTAATCAACTCCACCCACCATCTCTCTTCCAAAACAAGGAACTGGAGTTGTTTGATTCTCCATGTACAGAGCTATTTCCCATCCATTATCACTCCAATTATCCTTGCTCATGCAGCTCTCAGTGCCGTGATGGCCTTTGCGGGCAGAACAGCAAACCGTATGCCAAGGCTAGTGGCCTCTCAATGGTATAACAGCGTTTTGTTCTTGGGTCTTTCCCTACAAACGTCTGTGTGGATTCTTGACAGCTGTCAAGCTGCTCTTTTCAGAGAAATAGCCACTGTGCTACAAGGATCTGTTTCCTGAATTGCGCTTGTTAATTTAAAAAGGCCATCACTGTCTGCATAAAGCTAAGATTATCATTACAGGATACAGCCCTCCTAAACTGCCTGATGCTAATCTTCTTTACCACGCATGGTAAATATTCCTATTGATAAGCTGATGTGAAAAATGGATTCTTAATGATAATAGTTGGAAATTTTAGAATGAAAGCTTTGACATGAGAATGGCATTCTTGAATAGAGCATGCTAAAACTTGGAAGCAAGTTCTTTATTTAACCCTTAATTTTATGGGAATCACTAATGCATCCAGGTCCTTTCTCCTATATCATCTTCATATGAAACTGAAACTTAAGTTGGGGGCTGAAAATTGTCACTGATAGCTGTGAAATTAGTTGCTATTTTTAATCCATTTTAAAACCCCCATTAGTCCAGATGACACATAGCGCTGGCATCCTTGAAGAGCCAAGAATTGAACTAGAAAGAAGAAATTGTTCCTGCTACCCTAAGGTTACGTCTCTGAACCAAGAAACACTGCTTGTGATGGGCTGTGTGACTGTTACCCCTTCTGTCTTTGTCTCAGTAGATAAAGGGAGGACATCATCTAATTACTACCCCTTTTCCCAGCATTATTAGCCACCAAAAAAAAACAAAAAAAATGAAGAGCTAAGGTCCCTGAATGCCTCATAGAAGATCCCAGACCCCAGTAAACCTACTTTTCATGAAAGCTGTGGTCTGCTTCAGAAATCATGTTTTTTTTCTTTGAGAATCTAGCCATCAGCTTCCAAAGCATTAACACTTAGACTTGCAGTTTTCCTCCTTGTTTCTACTTGAGCGTGTCTAGCATAGTCCTCATTGGTTTGAAGATTGCACACAAATCCTTTACAGCTACTCCAGGTTGTAAGCTCTGTTTTTCATATTAAAACTCTTCTGGCGAAGGGCAGGAGGAGAGGAGCACGTTTCCCCAAAAGGCAAATACAAAGTGCTTGCATGATAAAATTGATGCCTGTTGCATAGTAGTTTAAACAAAAGAGGCCGACTGTCGACACTGCCTTCTGTAGTGCAGAGCGGCATGGAAAGCTGTGTAATGCGTCCTGACAGCGGTACAAATCATTAAAGGTCAAGGGCTTGGGGATTAGCCACATCCCTACACAATGGGCTGATACAGAAAGGGCAGGACCATGAGGATTCAGCTTTCGAATGAGAGGTTTTGAAGAGCGGTGGTGACAGGGAATTGGGGAAAGGACTTCCACCCAAAGCCTTCCAGTCCTCAGGCAGACTAACGCAGAGGCTGCCCTCTCCCCAGGCTTTTTCAAATGAACTGACATCTAGGTGTGGGAACCCTGGGATATCTTTTACCTTTCCCCCTATATTTACTTTATCCACAGATATGCCCTTTAGCAACAGAATTCCAGAAATCTTTGCTATTTCTAACTCACAGACCAGACTGAGAGACCAGAGGTGCCGTCCCAAAACACAATGTGCCTGCAGTTGTAGGCAAGACACTTCATTCATCTTGGTCTGCCTATATAAAAGACAAATAAATAATGATTCCTCTCTCTCTTATAAATCCTGCATGGTCTAATTCTTGCAGACCTCTTTGCAGTCCCCATGCTATAATGTACAAGGCATCATGAAAGAAACAAATAATCTCTGGTCCTGGCACAGTATTGACCCGATAGTCTTGGGATAGTCTTGCTGATGGAAATCCCCACGGTTTGTCTGGATTGATGTAAATGATTTGAGACACCCAATGCTATCAATCCTAATCCTAATCACTGATGGATGTTTTCAAGTCAATCCTATTAAGTCAGTTCTTTAACTAAAAAGTCCAGTGTCCAAGCTGCTGTTGAAAACAAACACCCTAAACTGTGTGCATGCTACAAACAAATGTTCCATACTTCCTGTGGCAGAAGCTATGGATTTCACATACAAAAATGAAAGTTACTCATGATTTCCCAAACTTGGCACATACTCTTTTAAACTACTGTAGTAATAGGGTTGTATATCTGTTCATTATCCATCAATTTAATTGATTATATCTTTGTCAGTCACTTAAAAAGTGTAACTGCTTTACTGAGAGCATAAAATGCACTGGGTTAGCTATTACTTTACTCCTTTTCATTTTGTGAATTGTAATATTCATACACTTCCTTTCCTTCCATTCACTGTTCAGATAGATACAGACTCCTATAGCAGAAGTGTCATGCTTTTAATAATAAAAAAGCGCTAGGGAAACGCTTCAGAGTACAGCTCCTAGAAAGAAGCTATGTATCATGGATGACAAATAAATGAATGTGAGCTCAAAGAAAAGTTATATCATAAAAACGCTGAAGTAATTCTTAAATTACACTAGGAACACCTTGCAGAAGCTACTTTCAGAAATGGTTTGGTAAGACTGATGCAGGACTAATCACATGTAACTCTAATGTTCTCATTTCAAAGTCAAACTAGGGTAGTACAGTAAAGAGCCATGAAGGTGATTCTAGGATGACAGTAAATATTTTGAGAAGACACAAGGAGCTCTAACTAAGTATCATAATAATAATAATTATAATTATAATAATAAAAAAACATGGTGGAAAGGGCAGGGGGATTGATTGTAGGAAAAGGGTTCATAAGAAAACATCAGGTACCAAATGGTTCCTCATGCTATTATGTACAACCAGAATCAACAGCTAGTATCTTAGTCCAATAAAATAAAATGAGGAACAATTAAAACATTTTATGCAAGAAGAAAGGATCAATAGAAAGTGGTAGATTCTGCCTACTTCTAATGTCTTCCTAACAAGACTTAGCTTCTGAAAGAGATGCTTTGACTGAGTTGAAATTGGAGCTCTTGCTCTTTGGAGCAAGAGTAGCTGGAATTTAATGGCTTGTGACATACAGCTAGGATACCAAATTTATGACCAAGTGATCTCTACTTTCCCTGAAAATTTTTCATTCTCTAAGAAGTTGTTCAGTGCTGATAAGCAGGCTGATGAGTTTACTTTTTCTTCAAGAATGTGATCCATGAGTGCAGAGAAATCTTTATATTATAAAGTCTGGTTTTAAAGCATTAAGTCCACCTCCTAGGTCCAGGTCCCAGCTGCAGACCTGGAAAGCCCGTGGCTTCAGAGATCTGATCCCTTGAGAAGAGAGATACACTAAGCATTGCTTACACAGGCAAAGCACCATTTTAAACTTTTTTTTTTTTTTTTAAATGCATTGTTTGGTTCTCATACTTCAACCGTGTGATTCCAGCACGTCAACTGTGTTTTCGAGTTGTCTGTGACATGCATGCAGAACAGACACAAAACACCTCCATTCAAGCTTCTCCTCTTTCACACAAAGAGAAAGCTGTACATCAGGTTTTTTCCTGTATTGGAGATAACAGAGGATTCAGAATCAGAAAAGCCCATTTAAAATTACTTTTTCCCCCTCCCATCACAGAAGTATTTTTCCCTGAAATCAGCAGCGATGACATGACTGCGTAGCAGTGGAGCGTAGTGAGGACAATAAACCTTTCTGAAAACACTCTTTTAGCTGCACTCACTGCCTAATAAATTAGTGGTCTTTCCCAAAGGGGAGAAAACTTTTTTTACAGTTCTCATTTTAGTAATTCTGCAGTGATACTTATAGCTACGCTTGTTTATCAGGAAAACAAAACAACTAAAAAGAAACAAGATAAAGCAAAATCTTATAAGCTGTGTGAAATGTGCATTCCACATAGGCCTGATTAGTGCTCTGACAGGAAAGATGTCACTGACTGCCACTATTTATTAGTAGCAAAGCTCCATGCAAGAATTATCGTGTAGGATTTTTGTTCACTAATTATGTGCTAAATTACATTAAATTATCACCGTAGTGCCTCATAATTACAGTTATTATGACAAACACCAAACAAACGAGTAAAAAGTGACCTCTTCCATTTGAAAATAGGCAACATAAGTGTCTCATCAATGCCAGCTTTCCGAATATGCAGCAGCCGTGTCAATTTTTGCTTATTATTTGCATTTGGAAGGATTTCTTTAATTAGCTTTTGCCAAGCCCACTGCTCAGTGAAAGTCTCCCATGTTTAGTTTAGATAGGAAATGCTTGAAACTGTTTCCACTGGCTTTTTTCAATCATTTGTCCATCCATTTTCCAAGTGCTCTCTCCCTTGCCCCAGTCCAT
This sequence comes from Tinamus guttatus, assembly GCF_059628265.1. Taxonomy (NCBI): domain Eukaryota; kingdom Metazoa; phylum Chordata; class Aves; order Tinamiformes; family Tinamidae; genus Tinamus; species Tinamus guttatus. Next base: position 13,433,034 of record NW_028288582.1, read on the forward strand.
CGAGCAGCATTCCACAAGCCTCTTGGAGTCACCCCTCAGAGCCTGTTTTATAAAAGCTACATTACAGTTACCTAGAATTAAATGTCCCACAATTAATGCTAGGACCATTGTGGGTTTGAAGTTAAATTCCTGCTTTTCCTTTGATGCCAGCATCTAGCTACTGTAAATCCCAAGTAGACTAAATCTCACATTTGCCTGCAGTCCACTTCTCACACCTTCACCTTTATCCAAAGTACCTAATGCATGGGTCTGTCAGAAATAGGATCCTAACTTAGGCAGGCTGTGTACCTAATCTGCTATGGCAATTTTTAAGGTCATCTGTTTTAAGTTCATCAAAACTTGCCAACAAGGTTTTCCAGTCACATATCTTATCCACAGAAGAGTTAACAAGTCACATTTATTACAAGAAATCAAGGAGGACCCAGTCACCATTTCTATGCAGCTCCTAGCACGAGCTTGCTGGACACACACACAAAGCACGTTACAGTCCCATGCTATTCAGTGACCATTAGTAACACAATGCACAGCTTACTGGCAGGTTTGTTTCGGGGAATTGTGAGATTTTGGTGAACATGTATTGTTCCTACTGCAAAGATAAGAGTAGGTCATGTGGCACCTACTAACGCAACTAAAAAGAATGAGCGCATTTGCCGAGACCCACGGCTCTTCAAGTGCTCTGCTTCAGCCACACACACACAAACACTGACCTGGCAGTTCTTGTACTATCGTTTGGTGCAGGCACTGCTGTTCCTTGACTGACCAGTCACCAATAACTAAAAACCCCTGCAATCTGAACTGCAGCTATCCAGACAGGAAATTATGGGCCAAGAAGCTGACCTCCTGAAAACTGACACAGTGAAAGCAGGAAAGATAAGCTAAACTCATCGGATGACATTTCATAGGGATGATTTCATAGCGGGATCAGCCAGATAAAAATCTAAGCAGATAGAATGATAGGCTCAGCTCTCGTACACAACAAGTGGCAGGACTATTTTGTATTAGATTTTTTTTTTTTCCTGTGAATCAGGTTGCTGCTACCTTTGCATTTAGAAATCTGTTAACCATATGCTTTCAGCAAATACCCTATAAATTCTAATTCCAGAGCATATAGCTATTTATATTCTTTAACAACATTTTCATAAGGGGGCAACTTCCAGTTACAGGGCAGCTTTCTCTCAAAGTACTTTCTACTCCATAGGCACAAAGATGTGATTTCTTTCATTCTGCAGCATGGTTCCATGCTAGCTGAACACACTCGTTATTCAGACAGCACATGGTCTCATGATGTTTAAGCAGGAAATGTTGAGGCTGTAGAACAAATATGGCATTTAACAGTGTACCTCAGAATTTAAGGAAGATTGCAAGGCTAAGGGCGCAGTAAAGAGAGCTTGGAAAGAAAGATAGTCATGTATACATTCAGAGAGTATAGTTTGTGTTTTCATTTTATTTTTTATCTATTTTATTATTTGTCAACATTACAGCAATTCTTGAATGGCAATGCCCCTTGAAAGCATGTTGAAGTGAATCAAAAGAAAGAGGATCCAGCGTTGTTTCCTGCAGTGCTTGGCTTCTCCTACAGAAGTCTCATTTAGCTCCAGATCCTGCCTAGTTTTGCTTAATTCATCAAGATTGGAGCATGATATACAATGGCTGCAATCCAGTTTGATGTATTATTAACAGACAGGAGAATCTTCCTCCCTGTCCTCTCTCTCCCTACCCTGTAAAATAGTTAAATCTCGTGGTTACAGTCTTCAAGCCATAAGCATCTGCAATGTTCTGTTTGTTTGCAGAAAGATATATCCAAAACAGAGTAAACAGAGACTGACCTCCAGCCCAGCAAAAGACTACAGCTGGGGAATAGCTGGGGTAAATGCTATAGTTACCAGGAAAATCTAATATTCAATGTCCAGCTGAGCTATGCACGTTTCATCATCCTCACACAATCCTAATTGCTATGTTTAAAAGTACATCCACATAAAATTAAGATATTTTGTCCTTTTACAGAGTAGAAAGGGAATTAGGCTTGTAAATAAATGCATGTTTCACTGGTATTCTGCTACAGTGTGCAACACTGCTTACGCATACACACAGTTTTTCAGCTTGCTTATGAGTAGTGCTCCCTATTTCGAACTTGGCACACCAAACCACTTCTCCTTTTGGAGATATTCGATGTCATTTCCCACAGCAATGCATTTAAAGGGGTGTTATTATTCTGGTAATAAAAGACGTTACTGAAAACATACCTCTTATTTCATTATTATAATCAAGAGGAGATGACCTCGTCATAACCTCCCTATACTCCACCTGACATTACTTTGTTAATTGGTTTCATCTACTCCAGTGCTATTATCAACAACTTTTTATGAAGCATGGGTCAGAGTTACCATGTCACTCAATACTGTATTGCTACATTATCCTGAGCTAAACACGAATGGCTTCATGGGCTCACCCTTCATAGACTCATTGGTTTATGTGTTTATTTTTCAGGTCATAACCAGATTACTAGAACACATTATGTTTCATACCTTCTTCCAGGCTGGACACCCAGGTAACTTTTCTGCTAATGGTCATCTGGCATTGATATATATAGAGAGAGAGACAGTGTCTGTTCTCAAGTATTCCTAGTTTGCACTTCCTAGTTAGTAGAACGTGGTGAGTCTGAAATAGCCCCTGGAACTCGACTTTGTCCAGTTTTGCTGTTGCCAGTGTAAACTTACTTGCTGACTCATAGGAAACAGGGATCTTTGGAAATCCCTTTAGAAGCCCTTTTGCAGCAGTCCTCAGTTTCTAACTCCTCTATTTATTTCAATCTTACTTCTTATTATCAATCTATTTATAATCAATCTTAATGCATTCTACTTTCTATTAGCCTTCTCCTGAATTCTTTTCAGCACCAATGATAGGTAACAGGAAAGGGCAGTGTGTGTATTTCAGTTGTCCATATGTAGTAACTTACTGTCGTATCACTGTTTGCTAGCACTGACCCAACCTCATAAAGAAAGTAAGTGGATTGTTGTTTGAAACATGGCCAGGAAAGTATTTTCGATAGTGCATTCTGCAAAGTCCCCAAAAGACACCACGACAGCCGAGAGACAGCTCAGGTATCTGCAGAGAGTAGCAAGAGGAAACCAGTTCTCTCGCTCTTGCAGCAGTAGCGGCCTGGTTAAGTTAAGACCTTGCCTGACAACAGGCTGTTGCAATGTCAGAATTTGTGTGTGGCTGTTAAGCGAGAGCTCCTGGAGTGCCAGCCCAGCAGTGCTGCCGGGCAGGTCCATCAGGTATGTCCAGGTCTGCCCGTGCTACTGTGCTCCAACTACTGCTCTAGCCTGGAGGAGCTTCACTGACCGAGCACATCACCCAAGGGGAAAAGGGGAGACTCACAGAGGCCCTTCTGGGCTAGGTCCCTGTTCCCTGATTGTCACTTGCTACCTTTCAGAAGAGCTGTCTTCAGAACAGCTGGTATGTTAGGATAATAGAACTCAGTTCAACTGACTGGCAAAAAGTATATATACTTTTATTCAGCAAGCATCTTAAAAGCAAATGATGCCAAATAGGGACAGTCTATTGCTAGTGATTTTGAGAAATGTTTAAGAAGTGTGGCTGTGCAATCAAGTCCTCCTGGAAGCTCAGGAGGTAAAGAACAACATCTCAAACTAGTGCATTGATGTTTTGTCAGCTGAACATTGCTAATATGTCTGTGTTTATGCACTGGCTGAAGACTGCTTGTTTTCACAGAGATATGGCTGGCAGCACTGACACTGCATCGCATACAGCAGGCTGCAGCTCCAGGCCTCACTCCTGCAGGCTGTTTCAATAGCTTTAATTACTGTTGAAACCACTTGCTGTTTTCCATTGAGGAAGCCACTGAACAGAATTATCTAGCGGTTTTTATAATGGATTCAGGGTTATTTGATTTTATTTGCATAGGTAGTTCAAAATTTACTAGCTTGGGAAAATTCCTAGTGATTCTCATAATGGCCCTCAATGTCCAGTTGCTTCAACAAGAGGAGCTCTGCGGATCTCCTCTGTCCAAGCTCATGTGGAGGCATGTGGGTTCACTTCCCACACCTTTTTACACAGATTCGTTCACCTTTGATCTAGAAATTGCAGGTGCAGCTTTAGGGATGCTAAAGGACACAGCAAGCAGTGTCAGAGGGCTGCCTAGACCATGCAAAGCCCCACTGGAGAAACCACGGGGTTTGACAATAGCGAGAAGGGACAGCTTCACACCTGTAAATATTTAGCATTTCTTGCCAGTCCTTTTTTCTTCATTCATTCCCCAGGCCTTTCCCTTCCTGCATTCTCATAGCTCAGTCTCTGTTGGACTGGTTCCCAAGGAGTGGCCTTTCTGCAGGTGGAGTGTTGTTAACAGCTCTGAAATGTTACTCACTGTATTATCACTGTCAAAATGTTCTCAAGACAATCCTTTTAAGGGAGCTGTCACTCAACACACTATCTAGTAATTCTCTCTGTTCAAGCAAGTCAGAGGATTAAAGAAAACCTTCCATTCATGTTACTCATGTCACCTTGTTCTGTACCGGGAACTGGAGGAGATCAGGGAGTCTGAGGAAACATGTCCCAGTTGTAATATGTTTGTGTTTGCATTGCAACAGGTTAGGAAATCTGTTCAACTTCTAGTAAAGAATGCTTTTGTTTGTGGCTCTCCTACAATGCTCTGAAGAATGCTCAAAGCACCTTTCAGAGACCTTTTTGAAGATTCAGTTCCGATTTAACTGTAAGTCAGGAATAACTCCAGTAAGTTGATTTTATGTAACATTTAGTTCCCATTTGCATGCAGGAATGAAAGGAGCCTTCTGAATACTCAGGTAAAAGAGTTAAGAAACACTTATGACAAGGCCTACAGAAATATGACATTCAGTTATTGGAGACGCTGATGCCTTTGTCATCAGGATTGACTTGAGCAGTCCAAGGTACATTGTAGTTTCAGTGAAGTCACCAGAAATATTACCACCAATACAAGCGATTAAAGATTTCACAGAATACATATTTATTAGGCACTGCTTCCTGAGAGAATTCTCATGTGTTTTAAATCACTCTGCAGTGGTGAATAATTAATATCCAGAAAAAGATTCAATGTTCCCCTCTAAAAGGAGGCTAACTTGGCAGCCTACAGGATTTAAAGATGCTGCTGAACATGAGCGATCTCCTCTTTCGGTTTCATTCCCTCCGTCTGCAGAGAGGATTTACACACTCCCTCTCCCTTCCTTGTCTCTGTGATTTCTTTACTGTTCAAGAGTTTACCCTCATTAATACTACTAAAAATGGAAGTAGCACCTACCATGGCTGCCAGACCAGAGATAACTGCTGCCAGTGTGGTAGGGGGAGAAGAGGAGGACATAAAGAGATCTCTCACAGAGCTCCGGAATATGCATGCCAAGAGGGAATTTTTATCCAGGACAGTTTATCCAAAGAACAGAGAAAACAGGTATCCAGTTCATACGCTCAGGAGATAAGGGCAGTCAGGAGGGAGAGTGCAGGTGAGGCTGAGATGAAGTATGAAAGATGTATAGCTTCAGTGAGAAAAGCATGGGCAATGAGAAAGGCAAAGAAAAGGAAAGAGAAGTCTTGAAAGAGACAAGATAAAACATCAATTCCTGCCAAAACTCCAGTAAATATTTTGCTTTTATAGCTGCTGCTTATGAATATCTGCTTTCTCTGCCATAGAAATATTGTGTGAGTGAGAAAAGAGCTAACCTGCAAGACTGTGAGCAGTACAAGTAGATGCAACTTTGACTTTTAGAAATGAGTAGACAACCTCATTCTCAGACAGGGAGCCTTTCATAATAAGCCCCTCCCGTTCTGGTGTTGGATCAGTGGAGGCAGGAACACACCATCTGCACTCAGGTGAAGCTTGCTTGTTGCATGGCGGCAACAAGGGTTATGGTGTGATTACATAAAACATCCCACATTGCAATAGAATGGTTTCAAAGCCTCATGTACGTGCTGTAGCATGAATAAGACCAGAATCCCTGGTCAAATATTTTTTTCAACCAATATCAGAGCTATTCTGACCTAATTGTATTTGTAGACTATTGACAGCTAGCTTAGCTCTAGACTTCCTTCAGGTTAAGAATTACTATCTAAACCTGAATACTGTCCTGTAAAATTGAACACGCACTGGAAAGTGGTAAAAACTTCAGTAAATAATAAAATAATTTAGTGATTTTTTTACAGGATTGGAGAGCTAAGGTGTAGTGTGTGTTCCAAAAGGACTGCCTTGCTGCCTGATAGATGAAGAATCCTTTCTCCTATTATAAGGCAGCTTTTAATGAGCATTTGTGCCCTGTTCAAGGTGCTATCTTTCTAATAGACTCTATTATTCACAGAAATGTGTTGATCTCTGAGCAATAGTTCACTGTTTTGATATATGCTTTCATGATAATTAGTCTCTTTTGCTTCCACTTGTGGCTTGAAGAAACTACCAACTAAAAACCAAACATTATGCATTGTGTTTAAAGGGATGGAAGACTAATTACATGCAAGAAAACTGAAATGACGACCTGTCATATAAAACTGTTGATATTATTGGAAATGACAGAGCATCAAAAAATATTAGTCAACTTTCAGTGTGAGAATTCGATAGTGGATAAATGATGATGAATGTGCCAGAGTTGGCTCACCCTGACAACCCAGACTACTCCGGTACTGAATCAGACCGAGGTGTGTCCGTGTGGGAGGGAGGTGCTCCGGTTGCAGAGAGAACACAAAGCAATTTGAATAAGCGCAAGCAAAAAAGTGAGTGAGGTTACCTTTTAGTTTAGTAGGATATTGTGAGGATAACCAAAGGTTATGTGCCTCTCCAGCCACAAGTCATTGGACTATTAAAAGGGAATTTATATATTTTTCACACACAAATGTCACATAAATCACTGTTCCTTAAATATCCCAGATCAAGATCACACGATTTAAACATCCAATTCAGTTGGAATGCCTTTGGATCATAAATGCCACAGGACGCAGGTTTAGGTATGCTTTACAGTTACCTTAGCTGTATACTCTGCTTACTTGTTTACCATTGTGTATTTTTAAATTGTATCTAAAAAAATGAAACTGGACTACTCAGTTCTACTTCCTTGTTCTCATTAGTCATTTTTCAGACTCACAGTACTTCAGAGGTTAACAAGTCACAAAACCAGATTTCACTGTTGCCTCTCTGGAATGAAGCAGGGAATAGCCTAAGGTATTTGATATAACCCAGGTCCCTCCTGCCTTTTATGTCATGGTCCTATCCTGTTCCATTATCTTTGCAGGTCCAGGACTTTGGCAGTTTGGCTAGACAACAGGGCGCTTTGGGAAATGGTGAGCTGCTGCAAACAGCCTGGGTGGTCACAAACAGGTTTTCCTAGAAAAGAAATGTGCATTAGGTTTGTAATTTAAATGCTCTTCATAGAAAATTTAATGCTTCAAATGTTTCCCCCCTCCCCATGTTAAATATTTTACAATTTAAAAGAATGTATCAAAGCAAAATTGGAAACGCAGTCAGGAAAGAGGCAAAGTAAGTCTATGAAAGAGTTTAGGCTATGCACTCTGCAGCATTAAATTAAAAATAAAACCCTGAAGGAAACAGTAATTGACATAACAATATTTTTCAATATTATTAGACACACTGACAGGTTGATTACATGAGTCTCAACTGTGTGTGGCTTGCTCTGGATCTTTGGAGTTCACTGTTCCTTAACTTCAAGATTCAGTGAGAAAAATGAGCTGTTTTTTTTTTGAAGCAGGTGATAAAACTTCAGTAAATTTAGATCCTCTGTACATAAGGTGATGCCAAACTCTAGAGAAAAACATAGCAAAGTATGAAGCTAAATGTGGCCTTGAATTCAGCAATGGAAGTTCAGCACAATGATAACAAAACATAATTTGCCCCAAATCAATATGGGGAAAAAAAAAAAGATTCAGATGCAAATAATGATTGCTTCCAAAATCATTGGGGTCATGTTGGTTTTAAATGGCTCCATTTTGGGTAGGACCTGACCTCTGCCCCCACCCTTCTTGCCCTTACCTATCCGTCAATCCAGAGCACTAGCAGGTACCGCCTTGCAGCTCTGCAGGTCTCCCAGATCCCACCTCAAGGCTGCCCAATCTCTGCTGTCTGTCAGTGCCCGTCTCTCCTCCTGCAAGGAACCCTGAGAGGTTCCTCGTGGTGCCTCCTGGCTCAGTGCACATGTCCATGGCTTCTGTCACCAGCAAGATGAGCATGTGGCGTGGTGAGCCTGGAAGCACAGAGCCTGTCAGACCATTCCTGCATTTGGGTGATGCAGTCTAAAAATGCAGCACTATCAGGCCTGAAGGTCACAGCTCAAGTCCACTGCTTTGAAGTTTTAGGTGTAGGAGCACTACTCCCAGGGGAAGTGGGGCGAGAGATGGGAGAGCAGGAAAAAAGAGCCTCCACTCACTGTCCCATTCGTTGGCAATTCTGCCATAAAAACCAAATCCACACCTGATCCTCCATGGGAAACAGATGAGCCAGTGAAGTGACAAGTACTGCTTAGATGGGTGGAAGAAATAACCAATGATCACAAGGGCATGCAAAATGAATTTTAGTAGTAGTCTAAATATGAACTGACATACTGCATGTTACTTCACACACTCCCACAGAAGAGATTCTGACTTAATTATAACACTATGAAAACATCAGTGATATAGCAAGACCAAGGATGTTCGAATATAAGGCCAGAGCAGTAGGATCCCACTGTCCCAAATTCCTTTGTGAGCAAGGCAAAAGAATTGTGTATTTTCCCCTTAAATTTTGCCTCATTTTCCCTTGAATATCTTTTTTTTTTTCTTTTTTTTTGTTGTTGAATTCTTCTCATGTTCTGTCATCTGATCTTTTTTTATCATGCTGGCCAAACTCCAGGTTGAATAAATCCATTTTGCCTATCTGATCTTCTCCAGAAACAGAAACCATTGCCGAGTTTTACCTGGCAGAACCCTGCATTTCAGTGAGCATATCACAGAGGAGCTTGTAACAAAATCATACTGGAAAATAAGGTGAGCTTCAAAAAGAAAAAAAAGGAGAAAAAAAGCCTTTTATTTTTATTTGCAATGTATGCAGTTGTTACCTTTCTAACTTTAAACTAGTTCTAGTTGGTGTAGTATTGCTTACTGTTATCACAGGAGCCGGTGGCCTTCTTTTATATTCAGTGGGTTTATTTTAGTGGCTCTCACATTTACAAGCAGTCCATACCCATAAGGCATGTGGTTTAGAAAGGATGAAAACAAGCTGCCCTTAGCAAAAAGCTCTAGCTGAGGTGAACAGAACTCAGTAGGAATTGCAAAGGAATGACTTAGGGGCTAAAAAAGCCAGAGTTTTATACCAGTGAAATCCTGCCAATGATGACAGCAAGCTCTTTATACTAGTGTAAATAAAAAATTAATCACAACTCCAATTTATCCTCTGAGGAAAGGGGGATAAATGCCACCTCAGAATTCACCGTGCAGGATACCCTAAACCAGAAGCATCCTTGGAGTCATCCAGCTCTGGCAGTGCTCAGAGCCGGTGGTGGCTGGGGACGCTGCGACCTGAGCTGCCTTGTTGCTCCTCCAGTTGGTGTGGCTCGCTCAGGTTACCTCCTCATGTAGGTTCTGTAAGGGCTTCAGGGCCAAAAAGAAAAGAAAAAAATATATATAGATAGATATGCCAGCGCATACATGGCTGCAGCATGTGCGGAGCAGGGCCGCCTCGCGCACCCACGCATGAGCTGCTCCTCCAGCCGCCGTTGCCAAGAAAAGCGGCTTGTTTCCCTGTTGCCATGGCAATGCCGGTGGGAAGCCGCATTTCCTGCGCGGTTGTGAGGAGCCCGTTCGGTTTTGGGCTCGGGCTCAGGTCTGGGTTTGGGCTTGCGTTTGCAGCAGGGCCGCAGGCTCCACGAGGCCGATGGAGCAGGGCCTACTCCAAGGCCTGGCCCCCTCGCTGCGGCCCCAGCGTTTTGACCAGCATGGAGGTCAAAACCCCAGGTATTCCTTAACTTCTGCCTCTCACTTCTGAGTCACATGTGTCTGCGGCACCAGAAATATAACTCCCCCCCATGCTGTATTTGCTTAGGGCAACGTGTGTGAGGCTAAAACTCAAGTAAACAGTGACTACAACCTCATCCATCTCCACGGTGTCAACCTGCTTTGGTGTCACTGAGAGCCTGACGGTTCCTGCAACAACAGCAGGCTGAAAGTCACCCTGACCAAGTACAAATACTGTTTTTTTTTTTTTTTTTTTTTTGGTATTTGAATATTTTTTGCTTGTGTGAACATGTCTGAATGTGGACAGCCTGGTTTTAGCAGGAGAAATAGCAGTGAAGTGAGAAATTGTAATCTCGTAGGCAGCCTAGGCACCACCGCAGAGGGGCTTTGTCAGATGGGGTCTACAGGAAAGTGCCTGGGCCATCGGGGGCCAAATACAAGTCAGCCAGGGACCAAATATAAATTATCTACTCAAAGCAGGCAGGCACTGCTGTTACGGTCTGTGTCTGCTTTCTCGCCTCTTCCTCTCCATGCTCTCCTGTCGCTTTTGGCAAGGTCCTTGGCTGTTCTCCTGGCTTTTCCCCTAACCTGGGCTCTTGGAACTAGTATTTCTGTAGCACGTGAATGCAGAAAGCCTGACTACCTCAGTGTTTCTGCTTCAAAGCTGCTTTATCTGGCATATAATAGTCACTCTGACCAAAACTGGCTGCAACTGCAAGAATTCTACACGATGAATCTTATTGGGAATTCACGATCTTTGAATTCAGTGTCAGCTACATCAAACTTGTTGCAGGTGGCCATAGATTAAAAACTTGAACAAGTGGAAATAAAAGAAAACAGACATCCACCATCTTTACCTTACTTTCCTTGGGAAATCCAGCTGGCATCTGAGATAGTCAGGTTACCTAGTGTTTCCTAGGGCAGCGAAAGCAGATATTATCAGCAAATCTTATTGATTGCAAAAAGACTTTGAGAAACAGCATGTTTGTGCTGAACGTCCAGTGCTGCATTCCTACCATCAGAAACATTTGCAATATTATTCAGAATGAAAAAAAAAGACCAAAAAAAAGAGATTCGTAATAAGACAAATGACACCAAATTCTTCATAATCATCTTCTGGTCAAAAGTTGAGCTCTCATTTCCTAATGTTTATTCTTATTCCTAATGTTTACTTTAAAATTCTGAGATTCTATAGAATAAAATTAATATTTTTGTGTCGTCAGCTGAGTTCTGAGACTTCAGCTTTTACTAGTCCCTCTCCATTTTTTTTCTCCATAATTATGAAGAATTTTGGAGCTTACATAGTTATGCAAGGTGAAAATTTAACTAAAAAAAGCCACAAAGCTGAGATTCTTGTGTAGTTCAAAGGCAGCAAGACTCAGCAAGAGACAATTATAAAAGGTATTAATAGTGAACTGCCACCAATTTTAGGAGTGGCTTTGCTTAACACATTTGAAAAAGTTATCATCCTCTTAGATTTCTGAATATAGTAAAAGAATTGTAGAACTATATAGAAGACAAGAACTAAGAAATCTTTTTTTGATCAAAAATCTTCAGCTGTCTCTGAAAACCAACTTCTTAAAAAACACTCTGTCCGTTGGCAATCACATTCATTTGTAACCTCTCCCAAGCTGGGCAGACAGCTAATAACTGCTTGTTTAGTCACTTTCAGAAATGTAAGTTTAAAAAATCTCAGCATAGGCTTTCTATTAGAAGAGATTTTGTCTCACAAATGAGGAGATTCCAGCTTCAGTGAATCCTAATCATTCCCTGCTTCTGCAAGCTCTCAGCTGTATTTCTGCTGTGGAAGTACTCCTGTTTGGAAGACTCTTTTCCTCCCTTATTTAAATATGCTGCGCTTCCTTGCTGAACATGGCTTTTGGGAGGCACAGAGTCACTCCTTTTATTTTAGATATAAAGGTCAATTGAATGTAGCCAAGGACTACTGACAACAATATTTTGCCAAGACATCTGTAGTATAAATGCCAGATCTATACAAAGAGTTTTTTATTTCCCTTAAACTCAGTATTTCTTACATCTTTAAAATCAGAAAAACATTTACATGCTAGATCCCAAATCCTTGTCATTAGGCAAAAGTTTAATGTGCTTAACTTCCAGTCTTGTCTTCATGGCAGCCAAACAACAGCTTATTCAACACTCAGTTCCTATTTCCTGATCTCCACCCTAGCCCATCATCTTCCATTTGTTTTTGTGGAAGAACAAAAGAAGCAAAATAAAATATTTAAAGGCAATGTGTTGTTTGGTAATAACTGCTGGGCACTCCTTTGACTGATGAACAACTCTGGAGCGCAAACGTGGACTCGGTTGCCTGTCATGACTTATACAAGACTCATAGCAGGAATCACATTTACCAGAAATCCACAAAATATTTAAAAGTCAATGAGATTATTTAAGGTTGCCTCCTGACTAACAAAACCAATGTAATTTCACCCAGTCACTCTTGTATTAACGTCAGTAGCCAGAGGTTACACAAGGTTAGAAACACATCCAGTTTATCACTGGCAGTCTCTTGATCAAGCACCTTTACTAAGCCTTCTGTCTTCTGCCTTTTCCCCAGATCACAGACCCAAAATGTATTCTTGTACTGGCCTGTTTAGTACGAGGACAAAACTCTGCTATTCCGATCTCTCCCTTCCACATACAGAGTTCAGGCCTTTTGGCTCTCTGTAAGAAAACACATTTAGCTGGCTATTGGTAATGACTCCTGAGGGCCTTTTAATAATCAGAACTCTGCTTTCAGTCCTTCATTTTCTAATCATGGCCTTGCACTCAGTCTCAAAGGCAGAAGTTACTGGAGTAGCTGTTGATTACACCCCTTCTGCTCACACCTTCTTTGAATGCTTAGGGATTATGAGTAATCCTTTGCTCTCTCTTTTGCTCAACACAAGTCCACATTTGGATAAGCTACAAAAATAATCAGCTAGATCATTTTTTCTTTTATAAAAAGGCTTCATACACCACTCAGCACTTTAATGAAAAGCACTCCGAACAATACAACAGTGAGAATCATTTGAGACTAAGTCAATGCAGAAAAGACTATGAAGTCTAATGATTTCCACTGTTTGGGTGCAAGGGTGCAGGCCCTGAAGTGGGTTTCACTATAAGGCACCAAACTGCCACCCTACTTCCAAGTAACAGCTCACTGTACCTTTCCAGGGGGGACAATGGAAAGGATATTTAGCACATTTGAATGGTGAATTGTGTAACAGACATTTACTGCTAAATGGACTTGTGCAAGCAATCAGCCCAGCAGTCTCGCAAGGGAAACAACACGCTTGCTTCTATTTCAAATAACCCACTGCCGTGGAGTTGACTAGAGATCACTTACAGCTGTCCTTAGTAAGAGCAGAGACACTGCTATGGCGTGGCAGTGCTCCAAACGTGTGGCTCCGGTGAGAGCCCCTGGTGACAGGGGCCGGCACTGTGGGCTGCGGCACTGGCTCCAGCCCTTCCTGCGTGCGGGGCACAGGCAAACAAAGTTTCTCTGCCCTCTCCTCACCCCACTACACTCCAGTCCCAGTAACCAGGACTCAGCTCAAGAGAAAGACATCTGTATTCAGCGACAACAAGGATGAACTTTTGCTGCTTTTGCTGACACAGAGCATGACCAGGAACAGGAGTGCGTGTAAGTGGTATGGATGTGTCCAGAAAAATTACGAGCATCTTCTATCTAGTATGCATTCAGCTCCTCGAGGAGCATAAGACCACACTGATGTGTTGTCGAGTGTGGCACCTCCTCTGTGAAGATACTTTGGTAAGCTGAATCAGTAAGTTTTATTTAACTGTCAGCGTCTCCTACTGCACTATATCAAAACCAAGGAAGAAGGCTTTAGTCTATCATCTGAGTCCTAAAACATATTGTTTTCTGCAGAGACTTCAGGCAGGAAGAACCCGAGCCAAAGTTTAGAAAGGAACACTAACAAAATCAGTAGCAAACTATCAATGTCCATTTTTTTTCAGGAAGGACTAACCCTGTCCTAAGAAATTATTATGGTGTTTGGGAGATTCAGTTGATTATTTTTGCTTTTGGACATTTGGGGTCTGGAAGTTTGTGCACCTGGGCCTGAATTCTGAGCCTCTGAATTTGGTCCTCGAAGCCAAGTTACAAACTCACTGCCATTTACTCAGTTTAAGCTGGTTTGCTGAATGACCCATAGAGGCTCTCCACCTCAAAGCAAAGTACATTCCAGAGCAGTAATACTCCTACATACAGCCAGGCTATCCTGCTGAGAGGCAGAAAAATAGACGGTACTGTCCCACCACTACTTGAATTCATTTCTAGTGATTCATTTATAGGTAAAAAGGCAGAAAAATTGTCCTCCCAGCTCCACTCAAAAATACCAATTGGCTATAAATGTTCCCAGCTTCTCAGCAATGGATTTTTTTCCTCTCTCCAAGTATTCTGCAGCTGACATTGTCTGGTAGAGTCCCTCTAGGTGTACCCATCACAAGGGTATTTTTTCAACAACTTAAAAGGAAAACAGTGTGACAGACTGTTCTCCACCCCTTTCCACTAATAGAAGAGTAATGTTGGTTATAGATGGGTTAATTATTATATTTGATGTTATCCTCAGGGGAAGCAAAGACAGACCAGTCTTTGAGACTATTTCTGTAGGAAAACTCTTACAGCTCTTTAACTTATCTGCAGCTAAAAATCCTTGAGTGGCTCCCTCCTGAGCAGCCTTTCTGGGGAATTTTTCACATGAAACTGTCTTCATGTTGGTAAAATCCTTTTCTTTCTGCACAGTGAAGTTTGGTTTAGCTTGGCTTTTAACTGTTTTATGCTTCTGAACTGATAGCCTGCTAACGCACGTACCATTTTGGGGAGTACACTCATATGACTGCCACAGAAGATAAACTGTTTTTTGTTTTTTGTGGGTTTTTTTTGTTTTATTTTTTAAAAAAGTTCTTGCCCATTTGTTGTTCTTCTGCAGGCAAAACACAAGATAATTTGTATTGCAAATGATCATTTTATATATACATACAATAAAGACACAGTATTAATCTTACCATGTTGCAATGTCCAGTTATGAATAACTTGTCTACCTCAAAGGATTTTTGAGTTGCTTGAGCTGTAATGTATTGAAATGCATTTCAAACATTAATACCCATTTTAACTTAGACTACCTCAAAACAGGACCATAACCAAACCAGCATCATAACTAAATGAGTCAGGCAAAGTGCTTGGCTGCCAGTTGACCTGACATCAGAAATGATCTGCAGGTGATATTTTAGGAAACAAGAAGACCGAACCACAATCAAAAATGATATTACGTGGCTATCAATGGCTGCAGTACCACCATAATTTATTATTAATAACGAAATGTTTTTGTTGCTTTGCCTCGAGCAGGCGCTGGGCATGCCGGCCTGCTGCGATCACCTCGCAGGGAGCGGAGCTGTGGAGCAGGCCCTGGGCCTCGGCGGGGAGCGGCGGCGCTGGGGGCCGCGAGGAGGGCGCGAGGCCGCCCCTTCGCTGCGCCGGCTGCGCTGAGTCACCGCGCTGCCACCGCCCGCTCAGACACGTTTTAAATAGATGGCTGGGAGTATGTGATTTTCATACCGATGAGGCTCCCTCAGCCTTTCTCCAGCTCCTCTTTCTCCTCACGTTAGCGAAAAACTAACATGATATGAATTACTAAATTCTGTGGTGAAAAGAACCTGAGGACGGGGTGCCTGGTCTACCTTAAGCAAACACGGGTGACAGTTGCTTTCTTTGTGGCCTTCCCACACAGGTCTGATCTCACTATTCAACGTGGCTTGCAAGAGCATGGCCCAGCTTGCTAGCATGAGATGTTTTTAAGGTAGGTCAGAAAGGCTTTTCCTTCTTCCTCCATCTGCTTTTTGAGCCCTATTCCCCAGCCCTTCCTCTGTCCATGGGGCAGAGTGCCTCACCAGAGTGACCCCATGCCACCACTCCAGCCCCACTGACATCCTCTGTCTTTCCTTATCCCCTCCTTTTCTTTCCTTTTTTTCCTTCTTTTTGAGAAAGATCAGCTAGACATCAGTTTTGTAACACCTACTTGTGCCTTTATCAGGACAAGAACTATTATGCCTTTTGGTTGCATGTTGTCCATGGAAACTGGGTTTTATAGATTTCTCCCTGTTTCGTTACAAAAGATATTTGCAAAATCCACAGTCACAATAACATTTAATAAAAGGGCAGTTTTCTTCATTTTGTTGCACAAAAAGCAACTGCGTGCTCCTGGCTCTCTGCCATAGGTAACCATTCATTTGAGTTGTTCCAGTGCTTATATGACAAATTCTTGCTCACAGAAATCAAATTTTGGCTCATGTTTTCCCTTTGGCAACTGCTTTGGGCAATTGCTTCAGTTGCTTAAATTATCCTGCTCCATAAAGGGGCTTTGATGCCAAATGTCAGACAAATAAAAAGGCAGAAGACAAAATTTTAAAAATACTCAGGTTCATGTGGGTATGAAATAGCAACAAGCAGACTTTTCAAAGCAAGAATAGGGAGAAACCAGTTTCCTGCATGCAGAAAACCCAAGCACTTTTGGTGGGATACAGAGGTCAGGTGGAAGGTCTCTTATGTCCTGTTAGAGTGGACATGATTATTAAAGAAAGGTGCAAGTTTGACAAATGCAAATAGGAATTGCACTTCTGCAAATACTCTGTACCACTTAATTAAAATGAGCTATTTTTGTGAAGGCTCTTGACCATTAACTTTTTTCTTGAATATTCATTACAGATGGGAGGAAAGGCATGAGAAGAATTTATGGAAATTAATTTAAAATATGAATGGCTGTGCTTAGTTTTTTATTATATTCATGATGCACTTGTCATATATTTGCTATTTCTAATATAGGTGTGATTACTTAAGGAGAAAAACAAATGCACAGCCACTCACACCACGTAACAATTGTTTAGTTACGACTATAGCTAATTACTCATATTATATGAGATCCCTAGAGAATGTTTTAAGTGAGCTCGCATCAGTCACGATTTGAAGGCCGTCATAAATCCAGCAGGAAAACAGTGCCAGAATCTACTCAGAGTCTAGTCCCAGTGCACATTTCTCAAGGCATGCAGGGCCCAGAGCTAAATAACTGGGAGACAAAGAATGATCCTTTCCAAGCAATCTAAAAATGATGCTTTATGAAGCCCAGCAGGATGGTAGGGATGAAAGGAAAAGCAGTAAGAGCAGAAAATACTCCATAGCATATGGTGCTCTGGAGACTATAGAGTGATTTGGGCTCTGGAAACTACTCTGATATATGCCAGGGGCTCCTCTGGCCCCATTATAGCCTGAAATCTTCAGGCACAAAGATGCCTTAAACTTCCCCAAATCCCTCAGCAATGAAACAATTACCCTAAAGCCGCTTTGCCTCTGGAGACAAAAGTACAGTCCCAGCTCTAGGGTCCTCTTTTACAGCGCTGGAATAATGCTTAAAAGAACTAAGCAAAAATCCCAGGGCACTTGAGCAGATCCTTGAAGACTCAGACATCAAGTTAGGACAAAGACAAAGCTCTCTGATCTTCTCACTCTAATAAACTCAGCTCCTTTAGAGACTGAAATAGCAGAGCAGTGCCTGAGGGTACAATGGTGTGGCCTCTACTGGGATTACAATGCATCAGTTATTTCATTATTTCTAAAAATATTTAAAAGAAGACCAATCTCAACACAGCTCAAGAAAAAAAAAAGGTGGGGGGTAGGGGAAAGAAGGAAAGGGGGAAAGGTTTGTATTTTTGCTTTTATCTTATATCTCTACATTAAATAAATCAGTATACTTATAAGTCTATATTTCTCTCATTTCATTCTCTGCAGACCCTGAGTCTTTTTAAGTGCCAGTGCAGCCAACATCACAGGGAATAGTACATTGGACTTCAAAAGACGATTTAGGTCCCGTTACACTTGCAATTGGGGGTTCACGGTCTCAGACCTGTGACTGAAGGAAACCTAGTCCAAGGAGGCTGCCCTGAGCAGGGCCACAGGGTGCTAGCATTGCATTAGCAGCAATAGCCAAAGGGAGCACATTTTAGCTCTTGTTCATTTAACTTATTTCCAGAAAAGCCTTTTCATATAGAATAAGAACTCAATAAAAAATTAATAGGACATAGTAAGATAAAACACCAGAAGTAGGACTTACCCTGAGAATCTGCCTCAGAGAGAGCAATTCTCTCTGTTGGTTTCCTTGCCTTGTAAAAGGGATCATAATATTTGTTTCTCAGAGAGAGATGAGGTGGCCAAAGCCATTGGAGACAGTGACATGTGCCTGGGTGAGGTGCCAGGGCAGGGCAAGGTGCGCTGCGCACCACGGGCTCCCACTACCCACCCAGCACACGGGTGCAGGATGTGCGGGAAAGGCCAGAACAGACATGGTCCTGCCCTGTGGCCTTGGCACGGCCTTGGCTTCCTACTGGGCCACTCACCTGCTCCGATTCCCACCGCGGTGACCAGGACTCCTTCCCTGCAGCGAGTGCTCATGGAGCCAGAGCCAGTGCCTTGGTTGCTCTGCGTGGAAGGAGAGCAACATGGCACTGTGAGAGCGTGAGCTGTAGTGGAGTGAAACCCCGTCCGTTTTCCGGAGGGCGCTGAGTGGGGTTGTCGTCCTGCCAGAGGTTCGCTCTTCCTCCTGAAGGGACAGAGAAGACGACAATTTGTATTCTGAAATGAATGACAAAAATGTCCACAATTATATTAAACAGGATTATAAATATTTGAAAGGGCAGTTTGCTCCCATGTCTTTAGACCAGGCTAAATGCTAAGTAGAAGAAGAAGAAGAAAATTCCTCTATTGGCTTATTATGCTACAGTAAATCAATATTCTCCTGTGGCTTCCGCTGGTGGCACTGATCCTTGAATGACTGTTCCCAGAAATGGCATACTGGCTAACACTGGAGGATGCAAATCCATATTCCTAAAACCAAAGGGGTTCTCACTATTATTTTCTACTATTTCTGTATATATTGTACTGTAGAAAAGTCAATCCACACACTTTATCTTCATCAGGCTAATGGGCAGCATGCACAGGGGCATACACAGACCTCAAAGTGAAATTCATATTTACCAGCATTAAATGGGTCTGACTGCAATCTATGGCTTGCATTCACAAATGTTCCTAGCATTCAAAAAAAAATGCAGAATGCTATTTTTTTTATGTATTCTAGCACCCCAGCTATATATGTGTATATATATATATATGGTCTCAGGCTAAGTAGATCTTCTCACAGATGGATGTATGCAATGAGAAACATACAGAAAAGCAGAGTAGCCTGAACTCAGTTCCTGCCTTGTGCATCTGCGGAAGAAACCAAAGGCCAAGCCTGTTTCCAGATCCGCATCTTTAGCTCTTCTGCATCTGCAGACACTGACAGGTGAGACTGTGTTCACGCAGGAGACCACCTAAGAGCTCTCTAGAAACTAAGACATCCAAAATATGTAGTCACTTTTGAAAATCTTGGCACTGGCGAAACCAGAAATATACCAATGTACAAAATACAATATACCAAGAATAGAGGCTGTGAAACCTGGTTGCTGTACAAAAACTGAGGAGGAAGGTTCCTTTTATATCAAATTACAGAAACAAATAGCTCGGATATCTTGCTACAGCCCTAATAATGTGTATATATATGTATATATATATACTTTCTTAATCAGCTCTGTGATTATTCCAATGTTTGTCTGATTAAGCATACAAAATGATTTGATCTAAGACTTTTGCTTTATCAATATTAAAAATATCTATTTTAACTGTAATCTGTCCACTACTACCTCATACAAGTGTTTTCTAATCTTTTATATTCTTATTCTCACAGAAACCTTGTAAGGGAAAGAAGTATTTTAACAATACATAGTGTTTAAGGAATCTACCTATAGTTACCCAAAGCTGTAGCTGGGAAAGAGGGTTCTGATGATCCAAGTTAGTCCTCTAAGCAGTGAACAGCTTTTTCAGAAAAGCATATATCCTCCTTAACTATACGTTGAACAGAGGTAGAAATATAACAGTTTGCAAATGATTCCACTTACTGTTCTCCTTCACCACTAATCAAAAGGGGTAAAACAGAGGTAAATTATTTATGGACAACTTTCAACAAAATCTTTTTTTAAACAGAAGAGGAGCTGTCCAAATGAAAATGAGACCCATGCAACTTCTGAGAGCTTCTGGAAGCTGTGGCTGTATGGCTGCATTATTTGTTGCTATAGTAATGCCCCTTTTCCCATTCAAAATTCAGCCTGTGCTGAGATCCACAGTACAATAATAGTCCTTCTGAATGCTAACCCTTTGTCTTTCAGTTTTGCAAATAACTTGGTAGCCCCATGCCAGATATACTGTACCTAACATCCTACTAAGGAAACACTGAAGAAAAAGAGAAGCTTTTCCTTCCTGAATGTTTGAAGACCAGGGATTTTTGTGAAAAGATGGCATTATCCAAAGATCAGTGGGCACTTCATGTCCTTTGGGAGAGTTTACATTTTCAGACAACACAAGATGCATCCTGTGACAGTGATGCAGTGATGGCCACTCCAGATCTCTATAGCTCCCTGGCACTGCCAGCTTGTTCTTACTCATCCTGGCTTGTTTGCATAACGTGTTGCTGTAGTGCTGTCAGTGAGCACTGCAATAAGCAGCAGAAACACCTCGTACTTTGCTGAGCTGCCCGAGCTGACAGTTTCACCAGTCTCACCAGAAAGGGAAGTCACCTGTGGAGTCACCTGCAGCCAGATCCTCTGACACCAGGATCTCTGCTATGACTTTGGTCCCGTTGTGGGCACTCGTGCAATCTCTTTTTCAGTCTAAGGCCCTTTCTGGTACATAAGTCCCAGCTGGGGGCTGTGGTTAGCTCTAGCGACCAAGGCTGCTATGGGCTACTGTGCAGGCACAGTGTGCTTGCCCCTCTGGTGAGTACTTGCCATCCTGGTGTGGTGTGATCCTGGGCTTGAGTGTGTGCCATCCTCCTGTAGCACAGGAGAGGGTAAGGCACAGGAGGATTTTACCAAGCTTTGCCTAGTTCTGCTGGAAATGGACTCCACCATTCCCCCCAAAAGATGCCCTTAAACAAGCTACATGATCTAGCTCATAACAGGAATTCATATTTCAAAGTACTGGATAATCAGTAACTTGGATCTTCTAGACCTTATATACTTTCCATCTGAAAAAAAAAAAAAAAAAAAAAAAAAAAAAAACTAACCTTTTGGGTTCCTTCTGTCTATGGATAGGCTTAGCCTGAATCTCTTGTGAACAGCTTGTATCAACAGGGAGCCTGGCATGGAGTGCTAAGAGAAGTATTTATATCACTTAGTGGCACTGTGTGTCTTCTGTCCATGCACTTCGAAGTTGCCATGTTAGCTGCAGGATGCATCATGTCACTTCCATCACTTCCAAAAGGCTCTGGCGGATGCTTGACCTCATTCTGTGTGACGGTAAGGATTGCACTGTTATTGTTATTCTTGGATTCTCTCCAGTGGGATACCCAGTGTTCCCCCTAATCCCATCACTGGTAAAGGCAGCAGATACAGGGCTAGTTGCCTCATGGAGATGCTAGGGTGAAACGGCCGGCATCCAGAACCCAGAGTGAAATGATCTGTTGTTCACCATTCAAAGAGGTTGTATTTCTGTGCTCCCCTTCATCCCAAGGATTTGTCCATGTGGCTGCAACCCGACGTTGGTGTCATTGCCTGCTGACAGGCTGGCACTTCGAAGCGGAAGGGAAGGAGCTCTACATTGGTGAAGAGCACGGATGTGGCTGAGGACAGAAAATAAAGAATACTGAAGTCAGGTAAAAACATCATAAGTAGGTTGTTACCACTTTGAAAAGCAGCCAGGACACCAAGACCAATTTCTGCTCTTAGAAAACTGCTTTCTATGTTTAATACCTTTGAGTGATCACAACCTCTGTTGTACATTTTAGAGCTTGTAGTGCTTTACTGCTCCCTGGTTGCCCCCTACATCTTCAGGTGTTTGGTGATACTCTTAAGCTTAGATTCTAGTAACTGGCTACACCTCAGCCTTTCAAAGCACTGTTCACTGTGCCTGCAGCAAAACTGCAAACAAATCAATGAAAATTAAAGTATCCATTATTATCTTGTTTTATTTAAAGTTAATGGAATTGCTCATGTGCTGAATGCAAGCACAAGTTAAAGTGTTTTCTTGGGTCTCAGGTTCATCTTGGAGCTCTGTCAGTTTTGCCTCTCTTTTCTGAAGCTCCTTGCTGTAAGCATTTTGCCTTGTAATTCTGCATTTTCATTCCATAGTTCTGTCTGTTGTTGAGAATAAAGTCCAGATAAAGAAGCCCAAAATTTCAAGATTTGTCTGTGCTTAAAAATCCTAGTATATGACAGGGGCACTTTACTAAACTTAAAAAAAAAGAAAAGAAAAAAATGCTGTCAAAACCCTTTAATAATTGGGTATGTCCCTTTCAACACATTTCTTTCTGCTTGTCAGCTGGAAAGGATAAAATATGGCAGTTTTTTTTATTTGACACACAATAGGCTCTGAGTGACTTGTTATGTAAATTACATTTCGTTTAAGTTCAGCGTCAGAGTAAAGAAAGATGAAATAACTATTTAAATGAAGACAGAAACTTACAGGCTTCTATGAAATACTATTCAATGAATGAGACCCCCCCGCCACAGACAGCATGTAGTGTGGGGTAGGGAAAGAGAGTGAACATCAAAAATCTGACCAGAAAACAATCTGTACCATGCATTTTTACAGAAAAAAATGTCAAGTTTGCAGTGTAATAGGCAAGTCTCCTCTCAAAAAATAAATCCCCAGATCACTCACTTCAACCACAATAAATTAAGCTACCAGGCTTTAGAAATATCTCTGAGTCTGTCATGAAGCTGTGCTACTAATAGGTTGTTGAGACAGCCTTTTTCTGAAAATCTTTCATGAACCTGCTGCACAAGCCCTTTTCCAAATAAGAAAGTCTCCTTCCCTGAGGACATAGGCATTAGACAGCCCTGCAGAGCTGCACACTGAGCTCAGCATTATCCACAGCCCACTGACACGCTGATCCCCGCCGCAAAACGGGAGCTGCCCTGTGTCTCTCCAGTGCTCTCTCTGGCATGTCTGTGCTGATGGTGGGGGAAGAAGAGGAGGGAGGGTGGAGATTTTTCCCCAGATTTGCAGTTGTTATGCCAGGGCTTTATTTGGTGTTTATTCCATGTTAGCTCTATGTATGTATTCCATGCAGAACTGACAAGGCTCCAGGTAGGAGGACCTGGCAGAGGTTTGGCTCCATTAATCATAACCCACTGGTGTCAGTGGTAAAACTGACCTTGTTGGAGCCAAGACTGCAGTCCAGACAGTCTAAGCCTGTCTGAGCAAATCTACATGAGATGGTGCTTAAATCATCAGCTGAAACCAGCTGCCTACGAATCCTCCTTGAACAGATGAAAGAAACAGTGAAAAATTTTGGGTCAAAGCCTGCCAAGACAAGGCTTCAATCTTATGCTCTGTCACACTGGGAATGCATGAATTTTTGTTCAGTTCTGCAAATTGAATCATTGTGTGGTATTATGTAGATCATCTAGCCTCCATCTAGTACAAGCTTTCCACCCATAAACTAGGCCATAGTCAAAGCCGAGCACTTCACTTACTGCTCTGAGGAGCAACAACGCTGCCTGAGAAATTTCTGCTGCAGGTAGAGGGCTATGTAAGACTTCTCCAGGCTAAGCCTGTAGTCTATAGCCTGCTGATGAGATTTAAATACTGCAGAAGGCACCTCTGTGCAAGAACCATGGATGGCAATTTGCAGGGGTGGCAGCTGTGCACACCCCTAGCGTTGGAACAGAGTCCAGGTGACACTGTGTTAGTGTCCATTGCTAATCTGGTCTTCACTTCACTGGTCAATTAATGAGAAATTGTGCTGGAAAGCTACATGGCCACCACCATGGGCTTTCGGATTCTTTTCTTTCTGCTTCATTTTGCCAGTATAATCCAAATGTTTGCAATTATTCCCTCTCTGTCTGAAATTAACGCATTTCAGAGGTGAAAGAAGAGTACTCCAGAGCGCTATGGATTTAAACCACTATTTGTGTTTTTGCTAACATGCCAGATACAGATTTTTGGAATGAAGGCTTTAACGGTGTTCAGTTCAAGCTCTAAAGTATGTATTTTCCACTCTCTAAAATGGACACTTATTGCTCAAAAACAGGCAACATTCTGGTCTTCCCTTCTGGATTTGTTTATCAATAAAGTCCTCCCCCATGGTAGTTTAGGAAGCTGAATTCTACCGTCATTTTCCTTGTCATTTGTTTTTCACCCTGAGGGGTATTTAATCTGGCATAATACATCCAGGCTCAGTCGTTCTCAGTTACGTAGCAGGATGAATTGCCCATATCTCACTGATTTTCCTGTGCTTGCAGCGGTGCGCGGATGCCGCTGCACTAGGGTGGCCAGAAGCTCCGCAGGCTGCACATGAGCAAGGGCTGCTCCCTGCTCGCTATCCAACACAGCGCGAGATTCACGCCGCCGGCAGCACCGGGATTATCCGTGCACAGCGACACCAGCACCGGTCACTCCCGCCTGCACCCTACCCATAGGAAAACGCTCCTGCCAGTTATATCTCAGTGACGTATTATTAAAATAACTCAAAGCAGGAATAAAAACATAGGGTGGTGTGCTGAAGAGGAGGACTGCTGAAGATTTATAGTAGCTCAGCATTATCATAAATAATCCTAGTCCTAGTGAACGATGAAAAACCCCTTTCTTTTTCAGGGCTTTAAGCCCTCCATCTTACCCGCGCTGTCAACAGCGCTACAGCAGTGAGTGAATACCCAGAAGTAGGTCACGATTGCTAATATCCAAGGATACCGCGTTTCTGTGGTTACCTTGGCGCTCGCTCCCCCTCTCCCTGCTCCCGGAGCGAGGCCCGGCCCGGTGCCCGCGCCGGCCTCCTCACTGCCTCCACACGCATGCAGGAGCGAGGTGAGCCCTGCTGGGATACGGGAGCGAGGTGACTCCTGCCGCCCGCAGGGACGCTTCTCCCGCGCTTCCCGGCTGAGGTGACATAAAGCAGGCTGCAGCTGAAGCGGGGAGGCGAAGCCGGGGGCAGAAACGCAGAGCGCAGGCACCAGGGCAGCTGCGCGTGACGCGGGGCCGGCACAGGCTGGGCCCTGCCACGCGCCCTTTGGAGATGAGATGGTTTTAGCAGGGATTGACCACGAGGTGAATTTTCCACAAATAGGGCTGGGCCGTGGCGCTCACAGGGCTCTGCACTGATTCCCGCTCCTTGGGGCAGCCTCTGCATGGGCTTTCACTCAAATGGGCCGTTCTCTCTCTTTTTTGGACGGGGCTCATGCAGTGGGAGAAGTGGCTAAGACGAACAGCCTGGCAGCTGCAGTTCATTTTCAGCAGCTCTATAAAGGACAGTGACCATTAAGTGCTCTAGCTCTAAATCTGGGACATATTTGCCCTTACTTTTTTTTGTCAACACCAAGGTCCATGCCAACCTGCTCCCCCTGTTAGACCGCTCGGAGAGTACCCACACGCAGCCATGGAGGAGACACGGGTCCAAACAAATGTGCTTGCAGCTTTTGGATCTGAGCTCCTGCTGGGACATACCCGCACAGTCCGCCGGTGGGTATTTTAGGACCATATCACTAGCAGTGACTGTTTGAATTACTGAATCCAGTCATCACAATCACAGACTTCATGTAATGCTTGTTCAATCCAGAAGAGTCCAGGCAGCATCTACTCTGTACCAAACACTTCCCAGCACCCTGTCAGCCACTCCGTTGTGGTTTCACCCAACTCTGTGTCAGCTCTAACCATTTTACACACTCACTGAGTGCCAGATTTAAGCAACTTTCCACTTAGTCAAATTAACACCTCTCTTCTGTCACATTTCCACCAAATATCCAACTCCTAAAACCTTCATATCTACCTGTCACTGTCAGTCCAAAAAATACCCCTGAAAGTCTGCATCGTCTTTTACTTTACAATGAATTAGAAGTTATATACATATAAATATATATAAAATTTCTAATTATTAGCTATTAACATACACATTGCAGATTCTCCAGAATTTGGGCCACATGTGCTAAGTGCTGTACTAAAGTATACAAATCCATTACCCTACTACCTGGAATGGAGGAAATGATCAGGAAAAGTGAGTGCAGAAAAAACTTGGGGCTCTTGTAATATACTGTTGGACTTCCTCATAGAAATGACCACCAGATTATATCAGAAACCACTGAATTGCTCCCAGTTTCATGTGCCTTGAACATTAAAGGATGTCTGTGTTGGATTGAAGATTGATTTCCAGAAAGGAGTTTAGGGATATGACACAGAGATGGAGAGTTCACCATTTCATTCAAAGTTCGTCCAGCCAACAATCATCATCACTGTTAAAGAAAAAAAAAAAAAAAAAAGAAAAAAAAAACCTAATTTGGCTTTTAAATTTGTCTGGTCAGCATCAGTTTACAGCTATTCATTCTTACTATATCTCTCTTCACTATATTAAAAAACCCTTTAGCAACTCCTAGTATTTTTTCAGTATGAAGGTACTCTTACTGGAAGCAAGCCACCTCTCAGTCTTTTTGATAAGATTTACAGGTTAAACACTCTGAGACTCTTACTAGAAAATATTATTTCAAATTATAATTCTAATTTCTGTAACTCTCAAAGCATTTGGGGAGCTTTTTTTCTGCCACCTCATCATTTTCTCAATAATTTACTGAAAATCTGGACACCAGAGCATTATCCAGTACTCCACTAGAGGTGTCACCAACGCCATTTGCAGAGGAAAAATCACTTTACTGCAAGTTATTATTCCCTTTTCTCTCCATCCAAGAATCACATTTAGCCCTCTTTTTTTAAATTAACATCTGTCAGCAGTGAGTTGCCAATCCAGCTCTTTAAGGAGCTTTATTTGTAAATTGTCTGCATCTATAGACTTAAAATGCTAAGTCACATATGGAGTTTGACATCTCAATAGTCACGCCGAGGACTAAGTCTTCCATTCTTGTGCCTTTTACACATAAGACCGCCGCTGTACGTGCTTGCCCATCCGTCCATCCATCCCTCCCTCCCTTCCCAGGTCACAAAGCCCACTTGCCCCCATGGCTGTGCTTTTCCCAGCCCCAAGCGGGCTGTCTCCGCACTGCAGCTTCCCGGCTCACGGGGCTCTTGCGCTGCACCAGAGCACTGCACCGCAGCAGGGGTTTCCAGAGAGGGGGCCGTGGGCTGCCTTGCTCGGGGCTGCGTGGAAGAGCTTTCGGATGCAGGAGGGAGCGGTGGAGGGAACCCCACGGAGGGAGCACCTGGGCAGCAGCAGGAGACCTGCAGCTGGGCAGGAGCTGCAGTGCTGGCTGCCTTTTTGAGCCAGACCGCTGTTTCCCCCCTGCCCTTCATCAAGCTCTGCTCTTCGTATCATGCCACTTCACCTTTTCCCCTCCCCAGTCAGTCCATTCCGCTCATACCCCTTACTCAGCTTCCCCACAGCCTCCTCGTGCAGGATGCTCAACCCTCGCCCAGGCCCTCGCACTGCAGGGCCTCTGCTTGCCTCTTCCCTCCACCCCCCTGCCACCAATAAATGTGACTAATCACAGTAACACCGTGATGTCTAGTAGGGGAGACTGATGAAATAATTGTGTAGCGGGGATGAAGCTGCCTAGCTCATGGCAAAGCGGAGAAGGCATTAGCTGTGCCAGCCTTACATAACATTGCAGGCTGAGTGAGAAGCACCCAGAAGGAACTCGCTTCTTATCTCCTCTCACCCCTTCCTCCCCCTTACTGAAGGGAAGAAAAAAAAAAAAAAAGATAAATCCCTTTGCCACTGCCATGCGCTGAGGTGCAGCTCCCTCGCCCTCGGGGGCTCTGGAGCGGGAGGCGCAGGCACGGGACTCGCTCCAGCTCCGATCCCACGCGACGGGCACGGAGTCAGGTGTCACTGCTCAAAAAATGCCTCTGCGCTTCCTGATTCATGATGGCTTTTTCCCCATCTTGGAGCGAATGGGAAATATAATTTGAGTTTCAATAGATAGCTGGGGGTGCCTTTCTGCTCTCATTAATTAGTTATAGCCCTTGCCTGGTGCTGACGCGGATGTCGCTTTAGATGGCTGATATCTGCTAACCACCTTTCTGAAAGATTACAAAAGAGCCATGGAAATGAGAACGGGGGGATGGACGATGGATGGACGGATGAAGGATGCCTCTATTACAAGGAGCAAGCACAGAAAGCTGGGATTAGGGTGAACAGCTGGTGCGGATTCAATAATCAACTGCTCTGAAAGAAAAGCCTATTTTTTCTCATCCCATGGCATTAGAGAACAGGATACCAGAGCTGCCAACCTTACAATTGAAATCTGCCCACACAGAATAGCAAATTCCCCTTGGCTTGCATTTAAACGCTCCTGGCTCATTCTAACTCCATACAGCCTCTAATACACACATGCGGTCTGCACATTATGCTGCAAGGCGGGCGCTGCGCCGCTGCTCCGCGCACAGCTCTGCCTGCGCCCGGCGCCGGCAGCGCGGGGCAGACTGCGGCTCCTGCGCCTGCGGAGAGCCCGGCTGAGCATCGTTCTGGCAGCCTGAGGAGGTTGTGCTCCAGGACAGCCCGGTAGCCCCTTGGGAAACATCCCCGACTTGCAGCATCCGGGCTCTGTCCACGGCCCTGCGCCACCCTGAGCAAGGGCTACATCCCAGTGGACCACAGAGAACAGGCAAAGCCTCCATATAAAGAATGGCGTGGGTTGCTGGCTGCTTCCTTTCCTGCATGCCCTGGTGATGCTAAACACAGCAGGGCTACCAAGACTTTTCTCCAGCCCTATCAGCCAAAGCAGTAGTAACTATAATTCACTCTTGCTCCGCTTCCTGACAGCGGCCGCCACCTCAGCAGCCTTGGGAAGTGGAGATAACCCCATCCCCTTGTCCCCACAGCTTGGAGGTCCCCTCCGAGGCTGCACATACTGCCCACAGGCTGCGGTGGTGGAGATAACCCCATCCCCTTGTCCCCACAGCTTGGAGCTCCCCTCCGAGGCTGCACGTACTGCCCACAGGCTGCGGTGCCGGCTGCAGAAGTCACCTGAACGCGCCCGTGACCAGCGGGACTGAGCAGCCACGTCGGTCACTCAGCTCCGCCAGATGTGAACGAGAGGTGAAGGGCTCCACACATCACGTTCAACCCCACCAGCCAACCAGTCTCTCAGCTTTTCTGTAAAAATAGAGAGAATGTCTTCAGCTTTAAATGCCCTCTTTTTTGGGGAACGTCTGTTCTGGGTAATAGCAGTGGCCAAAAGAAACCTCGTTACCAAGCAATTTTGTTGCATAGCAGGGTAGTGAACATTTAAGGAGAGACAGCCCCGAAGCTTGGACCATGATTTTCTAGTCAAACACCCTATTTATTAATAGTCTCATCAAATCCCTGCTTATTCAGTGGCCTGTTTTTGTTTTTGTTTTTTGTTTTTTTTTTAAAGGAAAGCCATTGCTTGTCCCTGCTGCCCCAAATGCCAGAAGAGAAGAATGGAAGGGGCTGCATTAAAATGTGTCAGCCTGAGTCCCTCTTGTGCTTCTTGCAGAAAGGGAAGGAAGATATTAATGCAGATGATTTTGTTACATAAATACATGTTGTATCAGGGCCATTTTTAGCATTTGTGGGGGTGTGAAGAACTTCTCCAAGCTGCGTATCTATTTCATAGGATTGAGCTGAACTGAGGAAAAGGACAGAGAGTTTTAAGGTAAACTATCAAGATACATTTTATTTAAACCCACGCAATTCTGTACAAGGCTCTGCATGACAGAAAAATAGACTCCTCTAGCACCTCTCTGGCCTTAGTAGTGCTTTTTAATGTTTGCAACAGAGAGATCTCTTAATATAATTGGATAAAATTAAGGACAAATCCATCAGCAAATTTCAAATAAGATGTCTGCCGTTGTTTTGCAGACGTTTTCAGTTGCCCTCAATTCACCTGGCTACACCATACAATTCCAGTGAAATTTTAAAATCCAATAATCTAATATGTAATTTAATCTCAAAGCCACTGAGACTCAGAATAGGTCTATTTTTAGTTAGAAAGGAGCCTATTTCTGAATGAAAAACAAGATCTGGGGGTATTCTGAGCAAAACAGGTTCACAAGATGCAAACCTCCTGATTTCCGAGTTTTCCACTCTCCCTTCCCCCTCAGCCTCATTTGCCTTCCATCCCTAGGGTGGAGGCAGCTCTCACGCTGCCAGACGTGTCCATCCTTCAGAAGGGCCACACCAGCCCGGGACGTGTCACAGCGCCCTCAGAAGGGGCCTAGTTCTGCCCTGGACACGCATCGGGCTCGCCATGAGCAAAGTCTGACTTTGCTGTCCTTGCACTTGGAAGCATCCAGCAACTGGAGCAGAAAGCAGCTCCTCTATGTTTCTTTGCCTGCAAATGCTTCCAAATAACAATTTTTCACTTTATCTCCATAGCCATCTGAGAGCATTTT
The DNA here is from genome assembly GCF_059628265.1 of Tinamus guttatus. Taxonomy (NCBI): domain Eukaryota; kingdom Metazoa; phylum Chordata; class Aves; order Tinamiformes; family Tinamidae; genus Tinamus; species Tinamus guttatus. The sequence continues at coordinate 13,463,419 of NW_028288582.1, forward strand.
CCTTAACAGGGAAGCAGCTTTTGGGGACTGTGTTTTACTCACAGGAAGGCATTGTCAAAGGGAAGTTTTCATGGGATTAGCTAGTGCTGTGCTTTTATTTTATATGCTACAAAAGAAATCTGATTTTGAGAGTAAAGATGAAGAAAAAAAACAGATAAAACATACTTCTTAGAGGTCATCTGAGCTTAACAATTTGGCTAATAGTTTCAGAATAGTGCCTGCATTCTGTTGCTCACCATGCAAAACACATGGCAGATTCTAGCTAGGTCACTGATAAATGCAAGGGGAATGAAACTAGAGGAAGGAGAAGGGGTTACCTAAAAATAATTCTAATTTAATACTTGGCTCATCCATGGCAACCTTGATTCAGAATATTTTACAAATAAATATTATCCAAAACAAAATGGTGAAGAATGTGAGCCTCATTTCATAAAATCAGCTAGAGGTATGAGTCCATTTTATGGACATTTCACATTTTAGAAGCTCAGCTTTTTTGAAACAAGGCTCAAGTCTTCCCAAAACAATATTCTAAATTCACCCTAGATCGTCAGCCACTTTTGAATTATTGGTCTAGGAGACTCATTCAAAGCTGTGCTCTGAACTGGTGGTTTAAGTGGAACAGGCAAGAATAATTCCACTAGTGCTTTTTGGTCGTATAGCTATGAGGAAAGCTCAGAATCCCTCCCTCCCCACCAAATTTACTCCTCAATACCCCAATCTCCTATTCTATTGATTACTTTATCCTGGATTTATTTTGAAGGGACACACTCTGGATGAAAACCTATTCTGCCATTTATGAAGGAAGGGGCTCCTATTACTCAACATTCAACAAAGAAAGAGAAAAGATAAATGCAATATACTGCAATGATAAGGATTCCTGGAAGAAAGTAAAGATCTGAGATCCATGCCCTGACACAAAGAGCAAATCCCTCTTGCAGTAATAACACATTCAGCATGAAAGAAAATCAGAGGAAAACAAGGAAAGTCTCATCCATAGGAACACTTGAACCTGTTTCAAAATAAGGAAGAAGACATACATTGGAAAGAGGAATCCAGTGTGGCCTCTAAGGATGGCTGAATGCCCCAAGACAGATGTTGTCTACCTTTTTTTTCTATTAGGCAGACAGAATTTTCCTTACACCTTTGTTTTCTCTAGCTCCCTTCACATCCATCTTTTGCACTTTTCCTGCCTCAGCACAATATCACCAAAATATTTTTCAGGGTGTAGCAGCAGAGACATTAGAAGCTCATAAAATCAAACCTCACCAAATAAGACATGATGTCAAGTAGGTTAAAAAGTAATAGGAGCTGTGCCAGAGAAAACCAATAAAATTATCCTCTTAGGTTGCCACTCTGCATCACAAAAGTTATCACTTCTAGAAAAGATGGAAAACACAGTTCAAAGCCCTGAGCATGCCCCTGGGAAGCAGAATCAGCACAGGGGTTGCAGAGATGTCACTAAATCCCCCTCCTGATGGGCAGCCCCAATGCCCCCAGGCAGCAGGAGCCACGGGGGCAGGTCTAGCACTAGCAGCCAAGCAGCGGGCACCTCGATGAGGGCTCAGCAAGAGAGGCCTCCCCAAGAGAGGGTCAATGTGGCTTCATTTGCACCTAACTGTGGAAAGGCACCACCTCATTAAGGTGCTTAATTTAAGGGCGCTAAAGTTGAAGTCCTTGGGTCCCTTCCTGTGCAAGAGAAAGATGCTGCTTCAAGATGTGATCTTGGCTTTGTTTCCACGCTCATTTTTCCTGGCAGCAGCTTCAGCAGATGCCTCCACCTCTGCCTTTCCCTTCCCTGGACCCCTCAGGCAGGCAGCTCACAGGGCGACTGGGACTTGTGATCTGGGCTAAAAGAAATCCTGCCCCCCAGAAGCCTATGCTGGAGAAACCAAAACAGTTTAGAGGAGGAAACAGGCATGCCCTGGCAGCTGCATCATTTCTCCTGGGACATAGCTCACCCACACGGCCCTACATTAAGAACACACAGGCGCAAAACAGTTACTGAGCACATCAGAGCCCCCGGAGCTTTCCAAGGGGCCACAAAAGTCTGAACTGCTGAATGAGAAGAAACAGGGAGGAAAAGAAAACCAGGTAAATCTATGGGGAGTGGAATGACCTTCACTCTTCTTCCCTCATCCCTCATCCTTAACAGGAGAGGGAGGTCATTTTTAATACGTTATCCGAGCTCTTTTTCAACAGACACAATGAACGATTTTCTTGCTGTAAATCCACTGCCACCGATGGATATATCTGTCCTAATGTGTTACTTCTCTCACAGCACTGTACAAAAAATACATTATAGGAACACAGATACAGTATCTATTTAATCATTTTAATACATTACTTCCCTACTCTGAGAGGCTTCAACGTATCCTCACAGAAGTTTAGAGCTGCAAAATACTTTTCTTATGTAGATTTCTTTCTCTTTTTTCTGTGCAACTATAGTAGGCTCTTACCCTAGACTTTAATATATGTGTATAAACATATATCATGTTTGTCCATGTTGTGCATGGTTGTATGCACATGCCTTTGCCTGCTCAAAGGGGATCTGCTGCCTAGCCCTATTTGATAAATATTGCCTAACTATATTTGATAAATGCTCCCTTTAAGATCTTTCCTCTATAACATGAAAAGTCAATGCCCTAATTCTAAGTTGCCCTTTGAAAGCAGGCCAGCATTTGGATGGATATCGACTCCAAGCCTGCTGGTTGTTCTACAGCACTGTTTGGAAGGCTGCTGTTTTAATGAATGTGCTAACATTTGATACACATACTAACAAAATCAATAGCGCTATTTTTAAAAAGCATGTGGCTCTAAGTACACTGCCACCACCCTGTTGTGCAGAAGTTTACTAGAACCCTCCCTATATGACTAAATTGATGCATCGGGCTCATTTCTCGGCTCTCTTGCCAGAAAGCACAGCCCCAGCCTTCAAGGACGTTCAAAGTTGGCCTTGCAGCAGAAAAGCTGTGCTCACTTTCCTTTGAAGTGTATGTGGGAGCCAGCACCTGAAACCCCCAAGCGAGTGTCAGTTTTACCTCCTCTCTTCCCTGCTGCTGTCAGAGAAGAGACCTAGGGGACCTAACACAGGTTTTCACATCAGAAACTCCTGGTTCTGTGGTTTCTGGGTGACTATGGGCAGAGAACAAAATGTACTTATAGTCACCACCGGACAGTTTCACCCCTGCTTGTTCACTCCTCATCTCCACAGGATTCACACACTGAGCAGTTTCACACATGGAGAAGTTCAAGTGTGCCATCGTCTGCAATCACCCCGATTTCCAAGAAACTGTGGAAAACATCCAATGCATGTGAGCAAACAGGCTAGAAACCTGCAACAGAGAGGCTACCATGGAGAAGCAAACTGAAAAAGCAGAAGAAATCAAAATGCAATGCATGTTCAAGCATTTCTAGTCACGTTGACTTGATCCCAACTCTGAAAATGTGCCTCCTCTTTAAGGGATTGAGTGAACACTATAGAATGTGTGCATATACTTCAAATGGAGTCTAAATATAGCACTACAGAAGTCACTAGTTAAGGCAAGATAGAAGATTAAACATGTAACACTGTAATATTATATTCAAACATGTCTACTCTCTCTGAGAAGTTTCATAATTTAGGACTACAGAACTATGTGAATCAATCAAAATTAATTATATGCATTATTTGAATCTTTACTGCTATTTAGTTGCCAAAACATGGCATCATGCTCATAGGAAGGTACATAAAATTCTTCACACACATTCATTTATTCCTAGGCTAGAAAAGAATCAAAGTGGCTACATTGAAGAGGAAAAAAAAATTCAACTTTCCTATTCTTTTATCTTGAATAAGGATTAGCCATTGTGAAGAAATATGAACTTTCTTAAAATTTTACCATACCCTTTTTCCACTTTTTTTTTTTTCCAAAAGAAAATATCCTCCTGGAAAATTCCTACAAGACATTAGTATACTTCCAGAATCCTGTAGAACTGATACAGGAAAGAAATAGAATTCTTGTCAGAGATTCAGGAGATATTCAATAAATGGAAAGACTGGTAGAGCAAAGGCTTTCAAAGATGCTATTTTTTCCCCCAGTGAGTAATTAGACAGGGAAGCTCATTGTCACACCAGGTTTTCCAAGCATAGAACAGTATGGAAGTTGGAATTCAAAGAGCGACAAGGCATTTTGATAGGTTAGAAGTAAATAATAAGCACAAATCCAAAGGATTTGGGAGGAAATATAAATTGCATTCCACCTAATATCTCACTCTGAGTATTAGGGATGAATTTTTGTTGGTGGCAGATGAGTGCCATTTACCTGGATTGCTTCTTGTCTTGTCCTCCTAAGCGCTTGGGGGTCTTTGTCAGACAATATACGGGCTCTTTGTGTTGCAGATGCCAATCCATGGCAGCAACTCCTACCTCTTCAAAGCAGCCCCATCTCTTTCAAGAAAGAGACAGTTGGGAATACACCAACAATTTCGACAAATGGTTCTTGTGCCTCTTACAGGGGCACGAGGAGACAAGACTGGTAGAAAAGCCTGCTCCACGGCTGCACATCTGGCTGCAACACAAAGCCATGTGCACACAACCGGCTGGCAGCAGGCATAGGCTTCAGGGCAAGTTATACCAACCTAGCAGGCATCTTTGGACCATACTGGGACTAGAATCTTCAGCCCTCCTAGGAAGGCTGGAGAGCCTAGAGCTGTAAAGTGGTGAAGCCAAGACCTCCCATCTCCAACTGTCATTATTCCCTTTTTAAACAGGCACTTGAGATAAACGCAATCCACCTGCATCCCATCAGGAACCAATCCCACTGTTCTTGATCTTTACCCCTACTTTATAATGCCTTAGAAGAGGCATTATAAAATTAGACCAAAATGGCCTTTCTGAATCTATAAATGTCTGATGCTGGGACTAGTCCACCCTGTGCAGATAAGCAGTATCACGTAAACAGGAAAGAGTGGGAAGGCAATCTCCGCTGCAGGCCTTTCTCATGAAACTTTTTTAACAAAACAGGCCAATAAGGAATAGGCAGGAGAAGACAGGAAACCTCCTGCAGACCCGCAGCTCATTCTGATCCATGCGACTCGAACCCAGACAGCAGCATAACACAAGAAGCCCGGTGGGCAGCAGCTGGAAAGGCTGCCGAGGGAGTGAGGGTACAGAGCTGGGCAGAGGGTTCCAAGAGAGCAGCAACTACATCTGGAGAAAAGACCCCAGGGAGCAGAGAACATCCCGCAGAGGCAGAACAGCCAGAAACGTAACAACAGGATGAAACAGGGCAAGAACTGGAGAAACCCGAGGCTACAGCATCGTTCACATCAGCCCACTGAGATACCGCAAACAGCTGGTGAATTCTTCCCAGCATTTTTCTGACTCAGATTATTTAATCTGCCTTGGTAAATGCAGGCTTTAACACAAAATTCAGACTATCACAGTCTGTTCTGTGGCCTGGGCCTCACATTTGGGTGTTTAGCGCACAGACATTAGGTTAGCTCCTGGGCAGGGATTCATCAAGTCTCCTCTGATAGACTATTAGCTATTTTTTCTCTTCAGCTGACATGCTTTTCCACATATAAGTGATATAAATGTGCGCATTTCTGCTCAGATCAGTAAACAATATCACTTTGCACCCAGAACATGGGCTCTGCTGACTTTCTGAGCTCCTTCCACTCCTCCGGCAGCGTGTCAATCATGATTCATTTTAAGCAGGTGATTTCCACCATGCTGGACAATTTCTTCATTTTTTACAGACAGGATCACTCCAACCATAAAGGATATTTTGGCACCATGAATATTTTTTTTGCCTCTATGGCTACATCTTGCAGGTAGTAACAACACCTCTGGATTATCACAATCAAGGTGATATTCCAAAAAAAGGAAAGAACATTATTTATAGGCTCAGATTTGTATGCAAAGTACGTAACAACTGATCAGTGTTTCTCTCAGGTCTGATACTTTACCCATTGCTACAAGCAAACTAACAACACCAGAAGGCATTAATATGTCCTCCCTACAATCACAGACCTGATTAAAGCACAAAAAAGATTTTTTTCAGGTTCAGTTATGCCCCTTTGTACAAGAAATACCTGATAGCAACAGTAATGGCCATCCAAAACAACAGGCAAAACCTTGAGCCTGGTGGCAAGTTGAGGTTGAGGGAGTCTCTGGCCAAAACGCGAATTCTGTGTGTGTGCAAGAGGAGGAAAAAAAAAGACTTGGGATGTGAAAATGGCCAGGATAATACATTCTGTATATATAGATACAAATATATGAATAAAATATTTATGCTTAAGAACACCCAAAAACCTTCTAAAAAGGGCGGGGGGGGGGAAGTAAAAGTAAGGCTGTGACTACTAAGCAGCTGTTCAGAGCAAAGGGACTGGGATGTAGGACAGACGTCTCGTCACTTCCTTGTGTGACTTGCAGCCACTTTCAGCCAGCAGTCCCGATACCTGGGGGTGAACCGTGGGCCTGTGTCGGATACTGAACTGTCATTAGATTTTGTGGGAGTGACCAATCACACTCTGCTTTGCAGGGGGCAGGGCAGCAGTGCACATCTCGCACTGCGATGCTGACTGTTGAAGCTAAAATCTAGAGTGAAAAAGAAAGGTCTAAGCTCTCACGTACATGAGACATTTTAATTTGCACAGACATGGGTGGCAGACACTTTGGAAGTTCCTCCTTTGTATTCTGCTTTCATCTTAATGAGTATTAACATATTTTTCCATCATGGGAAAACACAGAACAGTGATCAACAGAGGAAAACTAAAGTATTTCTAATATTCCTATTCAAATATTTATATCATATTTAGATGGGCATTCATGTATGTGCATATCATCTAATGACTAGATTTCATCAAAAGAAACTAAATTCATCACTGTGACAATTAAAGACAACTCTAGCAGGGCTACTATACAAGGCTGAGTTAAGCCATGGGACTCCTTAAATTTGCTCCTCACTGCCTTGGAGCAGCACTTGGAGGTTCCTGCACCACAGCAGCCTGCACCCATAATGGTTCCTGGCCATTCTCTGGATGGTTCCTGTCACTTTCCATAAGACCCTGACCAAAAAAAAAAAAAAAAAAAAAAAGAAAGTGAATAGTTTTTTGCCAGTCAGCTTGCTGTCACGGCAAGGCCGTGGGACAGGTCAGCACTCGAGGGAGCAGGCTGGGTGCCGCGGCCTGGATGGGATGAAGGGTAGGACCTTGGTACCAGGGTATAGCTGAGGGCACCTTGGAATTACAGCCTGACCTGCAAAAAGCTTTAGTTTTCTTTCTGTGAAATGAAAGTACTCGTGCTAAGTGATTGGGCTGTGGCAACATTTCAGGAGGCTACCAGTGACCTAAACATCTCTGCTGCAATAACACAATAGAAGAAAAAAATGACTGAGTGTATCTAGCATCTGAATTATTTGTTTTCTTGCTAACTGATCAACTGCATGCAAGATCTGCTTACTTTTTTCCAGAAAAGCATATTGTGAAAAGAAGCATTTCTTCTGCAAGCTATAAAATAGAGTCCCTGCAAATGGGCACCAGCACAAACGAAGCAGTCGGTGCCAGAAAGCATTATATCCTCTCCCCACAGACCCTCATTGACTATATTATATGTTAAAACCCCCAGCTCTCTGCAAGCTAATTTTTCAGAGCACGTAGATTGAGGTTTTGTTGGCGGGTGCACATGCCCTGACAGTGCTGCTATTCCAGCAGAGGAAGCCCAGCACTGCTACTTCACCCTACACCACCCTGCTGAGTACGTGAAGGCCTGATTTTGGATGGGTGGATGCTCACAACTATTGTTAACAGCACCACAAGCAACCCTGACATCAGGCTCTTAGGACATCTGCATCTGCAGACACGCACTACCTGCTCAGCCTCTCCGTTTCCAGCTAAACGAAGATATGTTTATGGGGATGTTCGTTAGAGCTGTTTGTGCATGTTGGATCTTTCTGCTCCACAGACGTGTAGACATCTCTGCAGGGATTCAGGTATCTGAGAGCACCTCATCCTGTAAATGAGTTGAGCCTCACAGTGCCCTTCCAGGATAGACACTGCATCCTGCATCGCTTTCCCTGGGCAGAAAAAAAAAGGCGCAGAGCAAGTCAGTGGCACAGCAGCAGGGGGAACCAGCTGTGCAATGAGTAGGCAAGGCCCCTGCTGCAATCGCCTCTTGCTGCCCCTGCTCCTGTGCCCTCAGAGGTCAGTCTCACGCTGTCCCTGACTGTGCACTTCGATTGGCCCGTTTACATTTACCAGCATGGGATCTGCCCTTGCCTTGTTCTGCCAAAAGGATGCAACAGCAATACAGAAAATGTACAGGAAGGATTTTCCAGACTGTCATCAAAGTAGAAAAGAAGAAAAAAGAAAGAGAGAGTAGGGTGAAAAAAAAAGGCAAAATGAAAGCAAATAGGGGAGACAGGATGGAAACATGCATCTCCTGGGTCTTTCTCACGGGTTCCTCACCATCACATGCAACTGTGTCATGTAAATCTCCTTAAGCTCAATCATTGCACTTGTTTGACTTCTTCTGAAGTCCCCCCACTCCCCTTGGAAAGCTATTTTGGAACCCCACTCCTCTTGTGGCTAGAAGCCTTTTAATTTCCAGCCTAATTTTATTCATAGCCATATGTCCATCTGTTCCTGTGCCAGCCTTGTACCATAGCTTAAATAGTTCTTTTCCCTTGATGGCGTTAACCTCTCAGTTCTGGTTTCACGCTTAGCTTAAGCTGACTCTACATGTGAGCTGCTGCCTAACGGACAACCCCTCAGCTCCCTCCCCTCCGGTGGCACCGACCCACCCTGTGCCTCTGCCCTTGGCAGGATGGTCTCACTGGGCATCCCACAGGTAGCAGGTCTCACCTGAGGGACATCTGCCTTCTGCACACCCACAGGGAACTTCTTCTGCATCTGTCTGCAAAGAGCAGATAGTTGTCTGGGATTTCTGGAAAAAAGGGCATCTCCAGGGAAACCTGGGGGTAGGGTAGCCCTGGACAGTCAAAGCACAAGAACTGTGCTTGTTCCACTGCGGTTTTGCTCTTTGGAATACCCGAAACCTTTCCCTTTCCCCTAAATTATCTCTGCCTGATTATGAAGTTAAGGGTTATTCCATGAAAAAAAAAATCAGGAAAACAAGGAAATAAATAGGATTTACTTCTAATTCAGTTTTAGAAAACCCTAAAAACACGGAAACTACAAATATGAAAGTGACCTAATCCGTAGGTTAAAGCCATATTAGGAGACAAGAGGGATATATAATTGCTCTGCTGTCTGGATTATCCAGTGGAGTGACACTCAAAAGTATTGCTTGCCAACTGCATTCATAAACCTGGTTTATCACATTCGCAACAAAGGAGGTTACGTTTTTGCAGTGTCCTTATCCACACGTTCAATCAACAGGGCTGCACTACCTTCCTGGTGACCTTCGCATCGCTGTTCCCAATTAAGCGGCGCGGCGCTGGGCCCCGGCTCCAGCTGAGATAACTGGCTGCGGTGTCAGGAGCCCAGAGGAGACGGGACAAACCCCGTCGGCGGAGACCTGCTCCTCCACCCTGCCACGCGTCATCCGGGGGACTCAGCCGCTCCGTGCTGAGCACCGGCCTTGCCACAGACGGGACCGGCACCTGGCTGCGTGTGAGAGAAGTAAAAGCAGACAGGAGACTCTCGCAGGGCTGCTCCAGTGAAGCAGGGAGCGAGATGTGAGCTGAGACAGGGCTGCCCTGGTCTCGATTAGCTGCGGTCCGGGGGTTTGAGGTTCTGGTCCTGCTCAGAACAAGAGTCACCATACGGATTTCAGTTCAGGCTGAATGAAGCTGGAAACTTATGATTTAATCAAATAGGATTCTGGTCACAAGTGCCAATTATTTCACAATAATATTTTACCTGGCAAAACATTCATAAGTATGTAAGGGGAAAAGATTTCTGAGATAACCTTTGTCATAAAAGGTTTGTCATAAAAGCAGCAGTGCTGGGCTTCCTCTGCTGGAACAGCAACACTGTCAGGGCATGTGTGTCCGCCAGCAAAACCTCAATCTACGTGCTCTGAAAAATTAGCCTGAAGAGAGCTGGGTTTTTTATTATGAACTAAACTTTATACCCTAGCTAGGCAACACTGAAAATCCACTCATGTATGAATGTTTTATATATATACACACACACACCACTGAGTATATATACATGCACATATACATATATGTGCACAACATATACATACTGTATATTACACATATTTTTTTCTCTATCTTTAAAGGTCTTCTGCAAGTTTAATAGGGCACTTTATCCCCAGTTTATCCCCAGTTACAGCACCCTGTCCCTCCTTGCTAACATTTGGCATTTCAACCTTTGTCAAATCAGAGTCTTCTGTCTTCTGCGTATTAACCCACCTCCCTTTGGTAGGCAGCAGCTTTCCCAGGGCAAACCTCAGTTCCTAAGCAGAGACCCTGCCTACACAGCTGAGTCCTGACAAAACGACTAACTGAAAATGTACTCTATTTACAACATTTTATCATGCATTCTGTTAATATTTATTAGAGAAAAAGATACTTTAATTGAACCAAAACTATTAAATATTATATTAAAGATGTTGCAGTTACTTATGACTATCTCATAACAGAAATCCCTAGATATTTTTAAACACTAACCATATTTTCCCAGCTGTATTATCCATAGAGAATATGATACAGCTGTGTAAAGCTCCTATGATTGCTAAGTACATTCAATTATATCTGCTAGTTTTATCCCCTCCACATACCCTCCGTTTGTCTCAACGTTTACTAAATATTTTAAGCTTGTTAAGTGAGGTCAGGCATGCATTACAAACATGCACTTTGGGGAAAAACATGGCTATTTTATCTACCTCAATGTATGGGCATGAACGTACTGCTAATCTGTGCACAGCTGTGGGATTTCATTCCTTTTCGTCTTGCGCTCCCCTACAGAGAGCAAACTTTGGTCTGTGGGATCTATGAATGCACAGGTTTCTATAGGGTGCATAAGGGACTCCGGTCGTTGCCCCAGTGCACATAAAGTTGCCTTTACTGGTAGGGAGGCTCAGTGGAGGATGAACGGATGGATGGTAAAGATGTTGTCTGGAGAAAGAACCTCCTTATCCTCCCATTTCTTTCAAAAGATTATGCGTAGTAATTCCCTCCATTGTGATATACGTGGCCTATATATTCATGATATGCTCACTGAAGAAGTCTAGACTATGGTCAGCAGCTGAGCCTGGGATGAGTCTTTATTCCTGGGAGCCCTCAGTGTTCAGAGAGTTTGGCATCCAAGAGTGGGGAACAAAACAGCAGCTCTTGTGTTAATGAAGATTACAGTGAAGAATGATGGGGATGGAAGCCCCGCTGCTCACCCACTGACAGCCACTCAGAGGACCTCCCCGCAGAACCCTGGTGTGTTTAGGTATAGCAAGGTCACATCAGAACTTTCTCTATGAGCCATTTCAGAGCTTTCACACCTGGGCTGGAAAAATTTACATAGGGATAAATCCTTCATATCGAGCCTGAAAGCAAAGAAAGAGGCCTTTGTTTCTGTGTGCAAGATGCAGAAAAGAAACCAGTAAAACACTGTAAATGTAATTGTAAAAATCTATATAACTAGAGACTGAGTTGCTGTGCAATCAAAGAGCAGCACAGAAGTCATTTAGATTAAGTTAATTTGCCCCAGCTGATAACATGGCTATGGAATTTAGCACATACCTCTTTTCTGACACTTTCAAGCCCTTTTATAGTGAAATGCAGAAAAAGAATCATTTTCTGTTAAATTCTGTGGGATGCCTCAAGAAGTCTACAGGGAGGTGATCAGTTCCCATTCACTTCCAGAAGACTTTCTGCCCAGGAATTTGAAGTGGCAATCAGCAGCCATGCTAGTTCCTCCCGCCCTCCCTTCTTTCAGTCTCCTCCACAAGCTCTCCAAAAGCTGTGGGATTTTAAACACTCCTATTGCTACAAGTGGAAAAACAAAAGACATTGATGAAGTGTCACTTCACAGACCGCTCATCAATCCTCAGTGTATTTTTGGTCTGTGTTAAATAATAATAATAATTCTGTTTTCTCTTGACCTTTTGTTTTTGTAACACCTCATAATAAGATCCATTCCAAGCTCAAAAATTCATTGGAAAATATAAAGGGTATATTTATAAAATTATTTGGAGAGTTTGAGCATCTAGTACCAGGATAAACTGTCTTTGACCTGCACGTCCTCACCGGGTTGACCCTGAATTGACAGTGATGGAGCATCTTGCCTGCCCGAGGCCTCAGTGACAGCCCTGCATAAAGCGACCTCACAGCCTTCCTGTTTGAAGACAAGAGCCTCAAAGCTGGTTTCACTATGGAGAAACCAAGGAGCACATTCAGGCTGAGATGTCTCTTCACTCACACAAACTGACCCCTCGATGGGCGAGGGGAGACGGGGTAAAGCTAACGGCAGGGCACAGGCTACTACCACAAGTATTAAACCTGTCCCAAACAGAGGAAATGAATACCAAGCACCTCATTTAAATGGCATTTCATTTGGGCCAAAAGCCAGGAAATATAACTGCTGGTTTGCTCTGCTCCTCGCTCACGTGACGGTGCTTTTTGTTCTTCATTGTGATGAGCAGCACGGATAGAAAATCGGCTGGGGCTCTGATTTCCTGGCTTTTGTCACTCTATGTCACACCCAGAACGTTATTCCAGGGTGGTGGGGGGGGTTGTGTGTTACAGATAAATGTCGACCAAGCTCTGCCTAGTGCCTTTTAGGTTGCTAGGAAACGCGGCTCTGTAGCCACCACAGAGCTATCTCCGGCTAGGGGCTCCGATAAGCCCTGGCTTGTTTTGATGAGGTGAGCTTTATTACAGAAAGGACAGCAGCACGCTCGACATCACAAAAATACGACCTGCTGCAGAAACGGCGTTACAAAGATCATCTATTGTTGACTGTGGCCTTCACGAGGGGGCACCAAGAACACCCTGCTAGCCTGGCAAATCTTGTCCACCCCAGCACCTGCTAATCAAGGCTCCTCGTCGTCCCCTGGGACGCAGGTCTGTTGCTGCCAACACCTCTCTATTACATGGTATGGTGGTGGAAAGTCATTTTAGTCTGGCTTTAACGTCATGTTGCAGGAGCACCGTGGTATTTGTCGTCTCGTTGTCAGAAGAGATAACTAGGAATAAAATCATGCCGGTTCTCCTCTGCTCTGCAGTTTCACCAGTGTGTACAGGCTGCAGATCTGAACAACGATACCTGTGCCAGACAGTGATTTATGGAGGGGGGAAGCAACATGAGCCTTTCCACTGCTGTTAGTGATGTCCTGGGGTCTGCTCACGGACTCTTCTCCCTTCAGACTGAGGCCATCGCTACCTGTCCATGTTACGTGGATCCTCTGCCCTACGAGACATCCTCCAGGCATTTGGTAAAACACTGGAAATGCTGTGTCCTCCTGAGATAACCTGTTTCAGTCCCTCAGAAAGCTTTTCCTGATCTGTCTCACCACAGTTCAAGCATGTTACATCTTGTCTTCCCCACAGCACCTACGGCAAACATATTACTCCTTCCTCTCTGCAGCAAGCTGTCATATACTTGAAGACCTTCTTCCTCCCCCAGTCAGCTTTTCTCTAACAAAAGAACTTGAACATTTTTTGTGTTTCCTCATAGGACCTATTTTCCCAAATTACTCTAACTCCATGTCCTACTGCCTGTAAAGGCAGCCTGTTATAGTGCAGGCTATAGATAAGAACATCAATAGCTAGGTGAAAGCGCCAGGCTGACCTCAGATTTAGGCATGCTGTACCTGTGAGCTATGCAATTTCTGTCCATGTCGCGGGCTGTAGCTTGGGATCACATAACGCGCACTTCGGTCAGGAAGGGATTAGGCAGATACGTCTGATGATGTACAGGGCTGCCACAGGCTAGTCATGTCCCAGCCAGAGCAATTAAATGATACAAGGGACACCCTGGGATCATGTTTGGATGTAAGCATGCTCAGGACTTGCAGGCTCATCTAAGTTTACATTTATATGTTTACATTTAAATAAAGTGCATGGCTCTATGCTATGACCTCATGTGATAGCTGTAAATCATACCAGCCAGAAGAGACAATCTAGCTGAATTGCTCATGGATTTTTAAAAGGCTCTTCCTAAATTTGCACCCAATTAAGTGAAAATTTATATTCATGCAGGCAGCATCATTGGCAGATAGTCATAGCATTGTTAAAGAAATTTTTGAGAGCCTATCTCATGTAAAAGTATTGCAGGAGTTAAAATGTGGTCCAAAGACATAAAGACAACCAGACTCTTTCCAGTTAATTGGGAAAGCAAGTTTTGGAATAACAATTTCTGTGCCAAGAACTCTACCGATGAAGTGTCTTGGTTGGTAGTTTTGGTATGAACAGGTACTTTCCAAAGCATTCAGTTTATAGGTTATATTAAGATTAAGCATTGAACATTTAAGTCAATCGTTTGGGAAGCAGCAATCTCATCTGCTTTCCTGTATCCATGATTAAGCCTTGGATTTGTGTGCTGCATTCAAAAATACCCTTATGTACTGGAATCCGATCAGCGGATACAGAAGTTGTATTTACATTGTCTTTGCCACTCACATCTGGAGCAAATCCTGGTGTCCTGGCTGACTTGTATGATTTGGCCACTGTCCCTTGGGGTCAGGTGAGCCATGACCACACTACAATGCCCTTGGAACGGACCTGGCATCCAACCAGTCCCCACTGCTCTTGCACTTAGGGGCAAGCACCTGAGACCTCCTTAGCAGCACCACCACGCACAACGGAGGACCAAACCAGCATCCTCTGACAAAGTAACCAAGCCCTATAAACATGTGCAGATGCTGCTGTATTTGTTGCAGGGAAACACAGTACCTGCACCTGCTACAATTGCTTCTTCAACAGTGTCAGAGTCCCACCGCAGAAAAAGCCTCATCCACTGGGGTATAGGCAAGCCCAGCTGAAACTAGGGCCAAGGACGGCTACACACAGATATCTGTTAGAGCCAAATCTGGCCAGATGGTGTTTGTGCACTACTGTTGCCCCAGTTATGTGCCTGGCTCTTTGCTGCCAGCAAGCCAAGCTGTGACATGGCACTTTGTTATATGGAAGTGCTCTCGGGGCCTGGATGTGGCTGTTGTCAAACAGCGATGGAAGGCTGCTGGTAAAAGAAGCTGCTCTTCCCTCTGTGTGTATGTGCACACATCTGTGCTACCCAAGGTGAGATGAGTCTTTTCCGTTCCTTCCCCTGAGCAGTCAGCCTCCTGCCACCATCGCACATATCTTTTTTAAACATTGTCATACATAAACATAACTTTATTCTTCCAGCTCCCAAGCAAACATAACTTAAGCAAGACAGATGCCAGAGCTAGGGGCATTCCCAGAGTCACAACTTCATGTCAGGCTCCCTCCACTTGTTCTGAATGTGGCAATGATGTTTCTTGTACTGATCTGGACATTCATTGGTCCTACCTAAGAGATTATACAACTCCTTAAGCCAGGAGAAAACTCTCTATTTTGTTTTTGCCGAGTTAGGTTTCTTCTGCATCAAGAAATGGCTGTGTCACAGATGGGTCTGCCAGGGACCAGACCAAACACCAGGCAAGTGGCAGGTTTACACAGCTGGAAATGCAAGAGGCAGGGGGAGCAGGGGACCTCGGCCTCTGGTGACAGTGAGCCATTAGATCGGCTCACATCATCTTCTGAGGTTGCATCTTTCTGCACTGAGCAGGGGTAGTGACAAGAAGTAGTCTAGGTCACATTAAGCAATTACCCCTCCCAAATTCTAGTTCCTAACTGAAAAGACCAAGACTGCTCACAATTCATCTTTTTTAATACCAAAGACCACACTGAAGACAATGAAAGTCAATGATACAGTATAAACTCTGCCACAGCTAAGAACATGGAATGTCTTTCTCTGCTCTTTCATACATCTCATCCACCAAAATAATGCAGCCTCCCTATATTCCTTGAGACTCACAGAAATGTGGAAAATGGGGTTGTTCCCAAATCCATTTCCTAGCCTCCTTGCCACTGTCTCACATAAAGAGCTCTGGTGGAGAGGCCTGTTGTCAAAAAGGTTGCAACATTAAGAGGTGATTTATCAGGCCCACTGATTTGGCTCTTCCTTCCCTAACGTGGGTATCAAACACAGCTCAATAACAGGCCGGGTACCTTCCCCAAGCCTAAAAGACAAACACCTGGTACACAGTAAATGGCTGAAGTTCTGCTAGAGTTAGCGAAGAGTTTGTCCAACTAAGAAATGGAGTTTTCCTCAGGGAGGCAAGTAAGCCCCATTCAAATCTGGGAGAGCATATCTAATTTACACGCTTTCTCTGTTCCTGTTATTACTTCTGTCATGAGCTTGAACTTTTTAATGAGATTAATGATCCATGGGTCACAGCGATCAGTGATTGATGAGGTTCTCACCAAACCAATTTACTGTTTCTTTCTACCAAAGCTGCTGCACTCTGGCACATCCCAAGCCTGTGGTTAGGACCATATAGCTTGATCTGGCTTTCCACTGACTAGGCACTTAAATTCAGGGGCAACACTTCATTGAACAGGGCTTTCTGATAACCTCAAGGGAGTCTGGTGGTAGCAGCACATTAACCCACTGATGCTAATCTGCAGGATTGGGTAACAGGATATGCAAATGATTTAAATTAGATCTTGTTTTCAGAGGGTATCATATCATGTCCCTTGAGCTTTATGTGCTTTTGGACATGATTCAATGTATTAACATTTAATTTCTGACAGGTGTGGTTCACCTTCCTTTGAGGTAAAGCACTTATAGGGTGACACAGATCCTGCGCTTCCTTTTGTCCTTTAATAAGAAATACAAGATCCAGTTTCCCTCTCCTTTTCCCCACTCCTTTCCTCCCACAATGTTTTAAAAATCTGACAGCAATTTGAAAAAAAAAATGTTGCTGTGCTCCCATTAGGACTCTGTTCTTGTTCAGCAGCTCCCAGATCACATTCCCTGCCTTCATATGTCAGTGCCATTGGGATCTACACAGAGAGGTTTTTCTCCTGCTTTTCTTTGCCCTCCTACTGCCCTGGGACAGCTACTTCTCCACCTGACCACAAGAATAACTAAGATTTGTGCCCAAGCGTGGGACCCAGGCTTCTGCTGACCCCCGTTACTGCTGGGAAAGCATCTGGGCATATTAGCCAGTGCAGTGGGAATATTTGCTCTGTGCAGGCCCTCCATGCAGTTCACAGCTCTGCAGCTCACTGGCCTGTTTGATATATGGAGCTCCAAGTGACCTGGGACACAACCACTGCTGGTGTTTAAGATCATAGATTTTAAAGGTCAGCAGAGACCACTAGCCTTCATTATACCAGAAGCCAAGTAATTTAATCCACTAAATCCTTGTGGTTGAGCTACAGCATATATTTTCAGAAGCTATTCCAAACTCAATTCAGAGATTTCATTTTAATGAGGTATCCCACCGAGGTCTCTGCACCCCTTAACAGTCCTCGCGTGCGACCCTTGGTGCCATGTGCTCACATCTCCCATCTTACACTAGAGCTTTACTTGAAGCATCCATGGGTTTGGTTAGAGCAGCATTATTATTTACCAACTGTACTCTGCCCTGCTTAAGTCATGGTTTTATGATGTAAATTAGACAGATAATACTATTCATAAACCATACTGCATGATCAGATGGCAGACGCAGCTTAGCGAGATAGAGATTTCCTTTTTAATTAAAACTGCAACACTTCTGTGTGGTGGATTAACACTGAAAGGGTCACTAGAGGAAGAGAATTAAAGTAGGATTGAACGATGAAACGTGGCCATTTTTGAGCAATTTCAGAACCGTGTCACTTCCCAATGCCTTCCTTGCAGGCCTCTTCAGACTATACTATCTTTATTTAACCCTTAAAACTCCCTAGAGGTAGCAAAATATCATCCTCATTTTGTTGGTAAGAAAGCCAAGATGTGCATGGTTAAAAGAGAAACAAATCACATTTATTTCTCACATTTGTTGCGGCCTTCCTCTTGAGAAGGAGGCTTCTTTTTTGAAAGTACTTGGTACCCAGAGCTGCAGGAATTGAGGGTTCTTCAGCAGCTCCAGAAATCAAGCCCCAGTAGCTCTTTTCAGGTTAAGTTGTGTTTTTCCCCCGGTCAGCAATGAAATTGCATATGAGCATTGAGCTTTAATTCCCATGGTACTTAGGCCTGCTGGCTGCCTCGTCCCAGGAGGCTGTCACTAACCTGTGCATCTGCAGATGGCACGTTTGCACTGAACCACCCTGCCTTTTTGCTGAAAAGGAGCCTACAATATTTTCTCGTCCCCATACTCTCACAGGCAGCAAGCTCTTGATTTGTGTTAATGCAAGCCCACCTTCTCCTAGGCCCCCAAACAAACAGCTCTGTTAAGACTGCTGCTCATCTGACACGCTAACAAAGCTGAATACGACTAGAGGGTTAACTCCAAATCGAGAACTTGTACACAGGTCCTTTTGCTAAATACTCTGCAATTAGACATAATCTGAGTAAGCCAAAGACTGCAGTATTATATCACCGAAAAACACGTAGGGAGAAGAAATCTGAGCCATCTTTGCTCCATCAGGAAAAAAAGAAAAATCACTGACATGTTTCCCACTATATTTCTCAGGTATGTAAGAAATCCTGCATCAGCTGCTCACAAAGAATAAAATTATTATAATTAAATTTCCATGTGTATATTTATAGCAGTAGATTAGAATTTGCCTTAAGCAAATACCAGCTTTCTTCTAGAAAAACTGTCTGTGGAAAACAGCATATCCAGAGTGGTTACAGACCTTACAAAGCAGCCCAGCTATTTGGTATTGAACCTCAATAAATGATTAGGATAATCAAATATCTCTGTACTGGCACAAAAACATAGCCCTCACAGATGGGTATGTTGGGGGAAAAAATATGAACTGAACTCATCACCTCCAATTCACCAGAAGAGAATGACTTCATCCTGATCAAGCTTGTATATGATACAACCTATAGGAAAACCAGAAGCCTGTAATTCTCAGTCAAAAAGCTCTTTGAAGGGGGATGAATTTACCCTGACTACTTCAATAGCCAACAGCACAGTGCAACCCTCATCGTTACAGAGGGCCTCTTGACAGAGGTGAGGTAAGTCTGCGACAACAATAAATAAAATTATGCTCTCCTCCATCAAGTAAAGGAAATTAGTTTCTAGAATATAGAGAACTTACAGAATAACCCTGAATGAAAACACATTGAGCAGCACATACCATGTAGCAAAGCCAGATACCCAGACACTTAGGAACTGCAGAGAGCCCCAAACGTGCACATCTTGCCCCCAGCCCTCTCCAAGCCCTGTATGAGAGACACCCATGAGACTGCAGCCCTGGCAGGCTGAGGAGCCTCCACCTGTGCTTACCTCCCCCCATCCCTTTATGCCAGTAAACTCTGCAATGCAGCAGCGAGCGCTCTGCACTTGGGTGCGTGTTTGCTCGCCTCTCGCTGTCCGTGCCAGGGAACGTGTGCAGGCAGCAGGGAGCTTTAATAAAGCAAGCGCTGCAGCAGACTGCAGAGCAGCCTGATTAACAGCTCCAACGTTGCTGGGGAGCGAGCGGGAGCTCTGCCTCACCTCCCCTCCTCCACGCAGCCCTCAGACCTGATGGATCAAAGCTCTGACCAGCATCAGGTGGTTAAAACACAGTTCATTAGCTCGGGTTGCTCTCTGCCTGCTTGCTGCAGCAGGGCTGCAGGAGCTGCTTATGATGATCACATACTAAATGTGTTTACTGGAGTTCAAAACAGCTTGTCTCCCTCATGCCAAGACCGCCCTTTAAAATGATATTAATTAAGAAAGTAGCTTTAATACAACAGGCAAATGGCATGTAATCAGTGATTACAGCAGCAGGCAAGGACATGATTTCACAGAGATACAGAGATGGGGACAAAACAAGACCTTGCCTTCTCTGCACACCCTTGCTGGGGCACTGACCTGCCCTGCTCCCGTCTCCCTCTTTTCTCGCAGGGCATATTGGTGTTCTCATGACTTGCAGAGAGGGGATCTGAATTGGGGAAGAGGCGGTTTTGCTTTGCCTTTTGTAACAAAATGCTTGGGGAAGTGGTGCATTCCCTGGGGAGGTTCTTCAGGACAGGGTGGAGGAGCTGAGGGCTCCAAAATCCGACTGTCAGGAGCAACACGGCCCCATGGCCCCATACACACTGCAGCTGAAGGTACCTTGGTCCAGCCGAGCTATTGATGTCGTTATTCCATCCATGTGTTATTCAGAAGGTCAAGGACCCTGGTGCCAGCGATCGTACTGGTCTGTAGGGTTTTGCAGCTTCTTTGCAGCCAAAACTGGGCTTGCTGAGGTTGGCTTGGAAAATCCTTGGAGGCTTGACCCAAAGGCATGTCTCATGTAGCACCTGCAGGATACAAAAGCAAAGTGTGAATTTCTGGTACATCGCACCACTCTCATAGGGCAGAGCAGCTCCCAGCCACCCACACTCAGCTTTTTGCAACAGGAGAAAGAAGGGTGGCCACCAGTGGAAGGGCCACTGGTAGGCAGGACAACCAAAGGCAGCCTCGGGCAGATGCAGTCAGCCAGGGCCCAGCACTAGGTAACACTCCTCAGACATGGATCAAAAAGAGAATCTACCCAGCTGTAGGTTGTTTACCAGAATGAGATGGAAACCAAATTAATAAATTGTCCCAACTCCTGTCCCCACACTCCTACTCAGTGTATTTGCTTCTTTCCCTTCTGTCTTTGCTCCTGCCCTCCCACATGAAAAAAGCAAAGTTATTTGTTTATCTTCCTTGCAGTCCTGTATAATGCTTTATAAAACCAGCACCCAAGCTTATGGGCCAAAACCCCATTTTACAGCTGTAGAAAATGCAGCTCAGAGAGGCAGAGTGACTCAGTCTGGATTTTATAGCCAACCCACATCAGAACCCATTTTCAGAACACATTTTCTTTGGCTCTTAAAATGTACCTTACTCAGCTCGCACCAGAACTTTCCACTGGAGACCGAGTTACCCATTGCGCTGAACTTTCTATCTTTATCCCATCAGACTCATATTTATTCTTTGCTCTTCGGGCTCCTGGACGTTGTGGGATGTAGAGCAGAGTGTATGCTATTGTTCACTTCAGCTTTGTGCTGGTGAAAGGACAAGCACAAAGGAAGGAGAGGAGAGGAGAAAAGGGGGCACCTTCTTGGACAAAGGGCTCTGAAGTCCTGTATGGAAAAACTCTATAGAAGTGAAAAAATGTCATTCTAAAATCCTACTGAATTTAAGAGCGAATGATCTCCTTCCCACATGGTTTTCAAACACCATATAGACTAGTACAGAATTTGGGCACCTAGAGAAAACAGATCATTCTCCTTTCAGTTCTATGGATTTATCCATATAAAACTATTGCTTTCATTTCCACTAAGTACCTTATGGGAAAGGCCTAGGGACAAAGATGAAAGATAACTATGAAAACAATTTTGGTAGGTTCGTTCTGGCTATTAAAGTGGTTGTAGCAAACATTACTATTCCTTTCTTCTCCTGATTCTCAATGGCATTATAATTGTTTATTTTGCTTATAGGCTGCTCAGTGGCAATTTCCACTACAGTATCAAGCAGGGAGCTTTTAAAATACTGTGAATGGTTGCCTAGATGTTTTTTGAGCTGACTGACTTGCCTGCATATTCATCTTCACTCTACATGGAGCAGGCTGTGCTCGATGGAAAACAAAGTGAGTCTTCATGACCGTTTATCTTCCTGGATGAGAAAACGGTAGCAAATGAAACAGTGCTATGCATTATATCATCCAAAGCCTCTTACGGAGGGAGAGGGCAGCAGAACGCAAACAGCACGCCTTTTCCACCGAGCTGCTGCAGGAGGCAGGTGCTGGAGGGCTGCCAGCGAGGGCCACAGCTGCGCCAGATGTGCAGTGATATGAGTGCAACGAAATTCAACATGGCATTCAGGTAAACTAATTTCCCACACAGAATCCACAGAATTGCTCCCCAGTCCTCCTGCACATATGTGCATGTGCGTAGGTACGTTACATAAGAGCAGTGTTTACCCTGGAAGCCCACAGGAACCATTGAATGACTGTGTGCATTGCTGACGGTCAACACAAGAGTGCCCAAGGGCAGCTTTTCCGTGATAAATTTATGTCAGATTTTATATGCTGTAAAATCTGGGACAAAACTTGGAGTTAGCAATCCAACAGGACAGCTTGGCTATCAGCAGTCACTCCGGGGACTTGACCCTGGTCATCATCCTTTCGGCAGACGATGGGGCTTGGCCTGTTCGCTGTGACCCGAGGCCTGACTGGTAACAGAGGGAGCAGTCTGGGGGCTCCTTGGCACCACACCTCCCTGGAAAACATTCCCTGGTGACCCATAGGAACCAGCAGCCCTCTGTCTCCCCATGGTCAGCTCCCAGATGCAGCTGTTGCTGCTGGCGGTGCTGAGCCCCACGCACTCCCGCTCTCTCAGGTGCAAGCGTGGCGCTCGCAGCACCCGCCTCCTCCTCACGCCTTGCCCCATCCTGGGGCCTCTACGGAGGCTGCCGAGTCCCAGCGTGGAGACAAGGACTCCATCTCTAGCATCATCTCCCACATCATGTGCGCCCGAGACACATGGACTTGAGCGCCTCAGCGCAGCTTCCTAATTAACAGTGTGTTTCTCAGGGTTATTAATTAACTCCTTTCAGTGTTCCACATATTAAAGAGAAAATCTGAGTGAGAATTTGTGCCCTTGGTACTGGCCCTGGCTCCCTGCACACAGGAACAAGCTGCTGTGCCTTCCCGGGAGACTGGACTCAGAATTTTGCACTTGGGCTCTCTCCTTGAGAGGCAGCTTTGGTACAGTCATTCTGCCGCTCACTTCTTCCCTTACCTTGGTAGGTTTTATGAGAGACGCTGATGGAGGTCGGCCAGCTTCCTCCATGAGCGTTGGCAGCCCACGGTGTGTCACCGTGTGCACTTCTCTTTCCATCTCTTTGCCCCTCTGGTGTTCTGCTCTCTGCTCGCAAAGGCAGGGGTTTCGCTGTAGGCGCACGTATTGCTGTCTCCCTCTTGGCAAACGCTAAAGGATGGCTGTGTATCTCATCACACAACCTGACACAATATCCTTCCCAGATGGTCCAGATACTGCTCAGTTTCATTAACATGTTTCTCGCTACTGCCAGGGCCCTATAGAGTTGTAAGAGCTGTGGCTAGAGAGTGCAGTAATGAGTTTTTTTTTTTTTTATGTGCATTATGTGTACATTAAAAGTGCTTTATGTATCATCTCCTTGAGCATCATTCTTGTTCAGTTCGCTGCTGGTGAACATGTTCTGCCTGGTTCCAGCATCAGCCACAGTCTGTCTTGATTTCCACTTAAATCAGTCTCCTACCATTTTAACCCTGGCAGCCTTTGAAATCAGGCGGCCATTGGAACAATAGGCAGAATTTATACTGCAGTTTTCATCTTCACAGCAATTCTCAAACAAGAATGAATCAATCTTTAATGCTCCCCTACACAGGACATGACAAAAGGCTGATTTTACAGACTGGGAATCTGAGGCTTGAGACTTGCTGAGAGCATGAGAAAAAATATGGTCTGAACTGCAAAAAGACGAGATGAGTTTGTGGTGCGCTGTACTACTAAATTTTTACATTCACACGATGTTCCCAGATGATATCTTTAAACTTACTAGGCAGTTTATTTTCTGTGTCCTACATGGCATCGCTAAAGGCAGAGCCAGGACATCCACCACCACCTCACTGTGTCAGTGATGATCTAATATTTTCTTTCAGGGGAAAAGGAAACAAATTGTTAGAAGTTATAGGGCATTTGATGAAGCTGTGCTTGCTAATTTTGAATGCTTCGGCTGATTTCAGGACACGTTCAAGGCTGTACACAAAGGTCTTTGTGTCGAAAATGATTCCTCAGGCATCCCAAATGCGCTGCCTCCCTCCCCCACCATTGCAAAATGTCACCGAGTGGCTTCCTGGGCTGCCAAACCCGCTGCTTTCTGCTCCCGGGTCTCCATCTCTCTCCTCCTGTTAATACAGCCAAACAATTGCAGTTTCACCACTGAACCACGATGCATCCTGATCTCAGTCTAATATTAGTAGAGAGCTTTCCTATTTTGCAGAGCAGGGTACATACGCACCTTCGAGATTGCTCTATGGTTTAGAACATCCTTCCCCAAAGCTGTCAATGGAATGGCCCTTTGCTGCATAATCATCCACTTTGTTCCTCTGGAATCAGGCTAAATTGGGAATAAATGATTTAAACTGTATTTTCCTGACCTGAATCTGTTGCGCTGTGATAGTGTGTTTGAAAGTTTCATTAAGGTAATGCACCAATATAAGAAATCAGATTGCTAAAATTTGCTACCAAAAATGAAGAATTGCTGGTAATCCTGGGAGGCAGGAAGGGCTTAAAGTCTAAGGCAACTTGGAAGGAGCCTAAAGACTGCAGTCTCAGCTCTGACACCCATATACCCTACAGTAAAACAATTTTATGTTTTGCTGTTAAACACTTCTGAAAAAAAAAATCTTAATTTTTCAGGGGTCTTGAGGTGAAATTAGTTAATGGTTATTATTGCATATTATTATATAATTAATTATTATATAAACTGTTAGTACTGTGTAAAATGAAGAGCAGAGAACTGAAAACATGGTTAGCTTTCAGGCCAATCGGAATCTCTGCAAAGACAAAACCTGAAAGGCACCACAGCAAGCAGAGTGTCCTAATGCCACTTCTGTCTGCACCTTGTGCTTGGGAAGTGAAAAGACCCATTTAAAGGCCTCTCCCTAACCCTCCAAGTATTCCCTGCATATTCCCAAATATGCCCAAAAGCTGCAGGTGCATCTCACATGCTGGTACAAGTGGAAATAGTCTGTGTAGCACTTTGTCAACACTGTTTACTTCAACATATGTGACCCCATATTTTCATTTGGGCAAACTGAGTCATTCAGCAAAAAAAGGGAATTTAAGAAATGCATCAGGAAAGACACATAGCATCTAGAATAACTTGCTAGAAACTAATAAATGGCATACAGTTGTGCTTCATTCCTTTTATTAGTGTCCACACTAGTGGTCTACCTTACTTCAGTTTATTAAAGATCAGAGACCCTATTCTAGCTTCAGAGTCAAGGATATTAACAAGGTGTTGTTCTTCTCCATTTAAATTTTCACTTGCCTTTATTTTTTTTTTTAAATTATTTTTCCTATTCTGGTCAAAGCTGTGGGAGGCAGTGATGCCTTTGGACTATTGCCCTATATCTTTTCATTCTGCCTTTTTCTTTCCTTTCTGGCCCATTCTGGAACAGGAAAACAATGTGGGTGGCAGGAGGGCAGCTTCCACCAATTCATTAACGCACTACTTTTTTAACTGAAATGTCTTGAGGAGGCTCGCATTACACCTATTAATATACAGCTTCTCACCATTCTCTACAGCATTCAGCTATTATTATTTTATATTCAAATCCATGCACTCTTGATTTAACATATTAAACCTATCTAAATCCCCACATATATATTATTGCTAGCTAGTCAGTAGCTGAGAAATATATAACTACATCAATGATGTTTTAATGATGCATTGTTCTAATACATCACCACAGAGATAGGGTTCTCATGATAGATTAGTGCCATATATCACCATAGCAAGGCATTTTTATGATGCATTGCCCAAACAATGTCACTGAAAAGGAGTAGGATGCACAGAAATATTGGTAGATTTTAATTTACTACATTTTAAAAACCCTTCTAATATTGTTAACACAATAGTATCTGACCCAGTCTGAAGTGGAAGAGACAGAATATTAAAAGCAGATATCTCAAGTGCAATCCAGTGGGTCAGAAGGCATCATACAGACTCTTATGCTTATTCATCCCAGCAGACAGAAATAAAAGAGAACGGAATGAAAGGGGGATACTAATTTCTTATTTTCACAGTGAACATCAGTCTGGTTAGAGAGGTGGAGCATCCTCAGCTAATAGCCCAACGCCTTGGTGTTATAAATTCCAGTTGACTGCAACTGCATTGTTCCCACTCTCATTAGAGCTCCGAGGGGAAGAAGACATTGTTCTTGACGGGGGATTTTTTTTCCCAGCCAAGTAATGCTGATTCAGCAGAAAACAACAACAAAAAATGTTAATAGGAATGTGACTGAGTCAATGAGAAATAATTTCAAGCTAAACATTGCTGTTTAAGAACGATTGATATTTGGGAAAAAGTTTCTTGCCAAAATCCAGCTGGCCTGATCCAACTCTCCCACTGTTTGACCTGCAGTGACCTTCCATGCCCCAATACCATGCTTGTTTCGTAGAGAGAAAGCAATATGGAGCTTCAACCTATTCCTGGAGCTTCATCTTATTCCTCTAGGTATTCAAACTATTCAACTCACGAACACTTGTGAAGCAAGATTCAGAACTAGTTTTGTTGCCATGCACTATTGGTTAAACCTGGTGGAGCAGATGGACACGAAGTTGCAAAACTGCACCCTATACTTGCTTTTGCAGACACATAACAGGTTTGACAAATATAGCCCATTGATTAGATTAGCAGTCGACCACCTAGAAGAAGAAGGAGCTTACAGCACGATGGTGGTTTCAGCAAAGCCATTGTTGAAGCACATTTGCTGAGGGCTCTGATTGCTGGTCGCGTGGACCAAGAGTGCACGTTGTCTCTGGTGTGCTTGGGGCAGCACTGACACCAAACAAAGCAAGAAACACCCCAGCGAGCTGGACACAGGTGGGAGGAAAGTGCCCAGGCTGGCTGTCCCTGCCTCCCCTGCAGAACTCCCCTGCAGATACAGCCCCTGGTCTCACAGCTCAACACCTGCCCACACAGATGCTCTTGCAAAACTGAGGCCTGAAGAGGAAAAATCCACATCCCTCTCTGTGAAAACTCACACTGGCTAATTGTATGCCAAGTGTGACTTCTGAAAGTAGTTTCTTTCATTCCAAGGTTGCATATACCCCAGTGCTCCAAAGGAAGATACTGCAAGACACAAAACCATGTAAGCCATCTAAAAATTAAAACTAGCATACAAAAAGCATTTCTTGCCTCAAGAAAAATACTACTTTGCAAAAAATATGAAACGTATTGAGCTTTCTGATTATACTTTGCCTAAATACATGTCCTTCCACTGACATCAGCTGGAACAGTGAGTGAATATTAAAGGAAAGAATAGCCTTATTACTATTAAAGAACAAAATCTCTGTTCACTGTTAATATCCAGTTATGTAATTAATGTGTATATAATGTAGAAAGAGGTACTAGGTAGATATTGTATTTCAGGCAGAAAATACTAGACTTTAATTAAATGAAGTAAACATCTCATTAAATGCCTATTTTACAGACACTAATAAACCTTACTGCTGAAGGGGCAAAAGAAATATGACAATGTACAAAGTAAAGTACATTCCTTCAACATTTTGAGTAGTAATATTTTCTGTGATCTAACAAGGCATAATAAGAAATGTTACTGTATTAAAATATCTTTAAGGATATAAGAAAACTGATCTCTGATCAAGTCAGTTATAAATTAGACCACACATTTCCACTTGGCTTTCTGAAAACCCCTATTCTGATTATAATGCACCATTTGAGAAGATAGTCTTATTTATTTTAGGGTATTTCACACTAGGAGAGCAGAGACTCTCAACTTCAAGGCAACCTTGAAAAAAGGTATAGAGAAATTTGAGCAATAAAGACATCATTTATAGAAGTTTTCTTTAGCTTATGTTAGTCTTTTCAAACAGAATAGACTACCTTTTATCTTACCTCTTCCTGCAGGTTACCTAGTGAGATTTGTACAGGTCATGTTCTTCTCTACTTCTAAAATTCAGGGCATAACGCATTTTTGCTCAAGGCTGGCCTGCCACCGGGCCTGGGCTTTTTGGGATACTGGGGCTTGTCTGTCTGTGGTGGGCTTCGACTTACTCCCCCTTGCCCTTGATGCCTCCCACCCAACACTGACGTATCAGCTGTGCATCTCCAAGGGTTGCTGCTCCTCTCCGTGTCAGTTATTGGCACCACTGATGCTTTGCCTGGGCTCGCACCGCCTGGCACCGGGCACCTTGTGGGTGACAGGAAACCATGGTGGCCCCCGCTGACCCAACCCAAGCTTAGGGCCAGGCCTTTTAGGCAACTCTGCCAGGAGTACCTTGTGAGATACATTAAGATAGAGTCTATGGAATCTCCTAAGATGCTACTTGATTTTAGCAGCTGAATCATTGAAAAGGCATGACACACGCCCTGGAAGCTCCAAGAAGCTGCCAGGAGTGAGGAGCACTGATTTGTACCCTAAATGGTGCCTTCACAGCTGTTGTTACCTTCTCTTATGCCTTCCAGCAATCTTCTCTTCACTGTGTGCCTCAGTTATGCAGAACATGGCTTTTTCCTGTGCATTTTTCCTGACATCATACTCAGCACTATTCTCTGCTCCAGCTATGGAGATTTTAGAGATTTTTAAGGCATCAGTCTGAAAAAGCCAGGGATCTTTGTTTATCCCAATGCCCTCCTTCAGGCAACCAGTCCTCTCACTGCCCCAAGCACAACACCGCCATTTTCAGCACTGCTTCTCTGATTGGCCAAAATGGCGGTACAGATTTGTATTGCTCATCCATCAGAGCTCACCTATGTGGTGGTTGGTTATTTACAGGAGACCCTCATTCCGTCAGGTCACAGGATCACAGGCATCACAGAAGGGTCGAGGTTGGAAGGAGTCTCTAGAGATCATCTAGTCCAACCCCCCTGCTCTAGCAGGGACCCCTAGAGCACGTGGCACAGGGTGGCATCATCCAGGTGGGTTTTGAAGATCTCCAGAAAAGGAGACTGCCACCTCTCTAGGCAGCCTGTTCTAGGGCTCTGTCACCCTCACAGTAAAGAAGTTCTTCCTCACATGGAGGTGGAACTTCCTGTGTTTCAACTTGCACCCATTACCTCTTGCCCTGTCACTGGCCACCACGGAGAAGAGTTTGGCCCCATCCTCCCTACATTCACCTCTAAGGTACTTGTATATGTTGACCAGATCTCCTCTCAATCGTCTCTTCTTTAGGCTAAACAGGCCTAGCTCGCTTAGCGTTTCCTTGTATGATCCTATGTCCTATGCTGCTTTTCTCCGAAGCATCAAATATAAGGCATTTCTGGAGGCAAGATGCCCAGTGTAGGTGATCAGACCCTCTTCTCTTCCTGTGCATCCTATGGCCCTTGAGTCAAGATCTCTCATGCTTTACCATCCTGTGAGCCAGATGGTTAGCAGGGCTGTTGAATTCATTTCTCGATTTTTTATGTGCATAAATCCAGCAAAATGCTTTTACCTTCCTACAGCCAGCACATGTGCCTAATGACTTGATCTTTCACATTTTAAATATTTATTCAGAATTTAATTTAAACCCCTGAGACTAATCCTGGTGCCTTAACTTAGCCTTCAACTAGTTTCATTGAATCATCTCTAACACTATTCAGTGATCTTCAACAAATTGGCTTCATATACTAATAGGGAACAATCCTTTTCTATTTGTATTTTGGGGGTATTTTTGAAAGAGCTGCTGCCGATTTTTAAAGTATTACAAGACCTTAAACTGTTGTTTCTGTCTTTTAAATTATAGATGGTCTCCATAGAGACACTGAAGTTCTACATTGCTCTCTTGAATTGCCTGAAGAAGTGGCACTTAGAATTACATTTGGAACAATGCTAATTAGCAAACACTGAATTTTAAACAAGTTTCACAGCAAGGTTTTTGTCTGATAGGAACAGCAAGTAGCAATTGACTGACCAAACCGACAAAGCTGAATTACAGACAACATGCTATTTAATTATTCATTAGACATTTTACAGGGTTAATGACAATAGGAACCATTCCCTTTCTGAGGAATCACCGAGCCAAGTGTAAGTGCCTTAGAAATCCAGCATAATAAACAGTCAAACAGAATCAGCAAAATGAAATCTGCTTCCCAAATTACTGATTTATCGAGGACGAGAGAGGCAGAAACAAACCTGTGCAGTCATTTGATAAGAATGCCCCAGTACATGTGTGGAATAGAAATAACTTGCCATGAACCCAATCCTGAGCCTGCAGACAGAGCTGCCATAAAAGGTTCTTGATGAAGGAAACTGTTACTGAACAGGGAGGGGAACAAAGGCCTCATTCCTAGCCTAGAATTAGGCCTGGATCGTACAATTGGGCCATGGCCAACAACAGCTAGGTAAAGGCAGAATGAGCTGCAGTTGCCTGCTGTTCTCTTCCATATCAGATGGACTTTGTTTGTGTCTCAGTGACCGTGCTCTCAACATGCCCGTAAATCTCCCATTTCTTCCCAGAAACAGGAGCCAGGGACAATCCCTAACTCTCGTGTATGTGCATCGGAAGATGTGAAAAAGGTCCTGGTCACTGTGCTTTCCTCCATGGACCTTCTGTTCCTACCTACCCTGCAGCACATACAGCACTTTGAGAGCTGATGAAGCGGTAAAATAGAGTGTTATTTTGGCCACCACCAGAAATCAGTAACTATCAGTAGCTGAACAAAGAAGCCAGATGGTGATGCTAGAACTCATTAACCTGGCAGACGGAGTGTAAGGAGAGAAAGAAAGTTTTGGAGAAGGCTTTTATACTAGGTGAGACCTTTCTACCTGCAGAATAAACCATGGTGAAAAGAATTGGTTTCAAGAAAGTGAAAGAGTCATGAATCTGTGGAGAAGCTGAAGACAGTGGGAAAAGATCTTGGATACTTGAGAAGATGCTAACTAAGCTCAGACAATACTTAGGATATGGAGACTGGGAAAAATATACACCTATTCCATTATTTTGCTTGATTTATCTACTTCTCGTGCAAGCTAAATCGAAGAATAGTTCTACTCCAGTAAAGCTAGTGAAAGAGGACAACACTGTACCTTTCCAAAGCCAAATGGAGAGGAAATTAGGAAGCAAATGCAATACGTGTGTTGAAATCCAAGTGCACACAAGCCCCTTGCAGCACAGCACCAGCAGGACTGTTCAGGCAACTGTAGTTACCTATGGCTACAGCACTGGATAGTAACTGTCAAGTTTAATTTCAAGGTGCATCACAGGCTAGGAGAAAGATTTTGGGCCACGTTTTGTGTAACCCTTCGAGGTGGCTTCAGGCAGTCTGTGCATAGTGCCTGTGTCTGTGAAGTTGGGGTAATAACCATTGCTTGTAGTGCAAGCAGGAGGCTCAGCTAACAGGCCTGTACTTGTACATTGGTGTAACTAATGTCTGCAGAGACCTTTGATTCTTAGAGGAAAAGAGTTTTAAAAGAGTAGCAAAGTGATAGTTTCAGTAGTAAAGGAGGAGAATCTCCGATTGTCCCATATCAGCCTTCATTGGGAACACCTTGGTTAAATGTAGGGCACTGAAGGATCCTAGGATCACCTCTGAAAGCCTTGATTTGTGCTCAGTCTCCTTCTCTTAATGCATATATTGCTTATACAACTCTGTGTAATAATTCCTGTGCATTAGGCATGGCACCACCATCAATTATGTGTTCATAAATAGCAAAATAAGCATTCAGTAAACCAGACTCTACTGCACAGGGACACCTCTGTAAGTCCTCCAGGATGGAAGCGATATCCCCAGATGCCACCCAACTTTGTCATAGGCACCTTCCAGCCATCTGCTCTGTGTGGGGAAAAACACAGATGCAAAATGTGATGACTTTGAAACACTGCGTGCTCCCTTGCCCAGGATGATGCATTATATGTCAGGAATCAGTATACAGGGTTTATGTTTTTTCTAGATGAGACGAGTGAGTAGGATGAAACCTTCTACCTAATCAAATGAAATCAAATGGAATTTGTAATGCCATTCACAACTATGGTGATACTTCATCATCCTTGTTATGGTATAACTACCTACATACAGGCTAAAACTTAATTTGGTATTAAAAAAACCTATCTATCCAACATGGTTCACAACCTGTAGTCAGTTATTTTCCTACTACTGCTTTTTTTCATCAGCTCTCACTGTACTTGCCACAAGCATTTGAATGATCTGGCATAGGAGACACTTGCTCTGAAAACAAACTCTGTACATTGTAGTTCTGGTAAATAATACCTTTATTGAACCTGAATGCAAGAATGATCTCCTCCTGCGTATTATTTTCCATGTTATGTCCACTGTTATTACAACTGTACATCCTACAATGTGAAGAAGGCCTCTCATAAGAATATAGGCATTCCCCCTCTTCCTTTCAGCCTGTGTATTTTAATCTTGCTAACTTTATTGGTGGATTAAGAAAAAGCTGGATGCTGAAGGCATCCTGTAGACTTCTTGCTCTGTCTTGGAACTGTGGAACTCACACATGTGTGAGAGCCATCAGTCTTCTTTCATGTGTTCCCTGAACACAGCACTGTATATACATAAGGGAATTATATACATGAGGTCCTAACATAGGACCTTTTAATGTGACAAATGGGAATTACAAAGATGCAGGGTTGCTGCTGTTGCTGGAAATGACAGCTATGCTGAAGGACATCTGGGTTTTGCTGGGGTCAGGCCAGTTACACGGGTTTCACTGAGAGCAGTTTTGTCTAGTCAACAAAGGGTTCATAAATGATCACATGAAGAGAAAGAAAAAAAAAGAACCTGATGTCTACCCATAACTTTCTCCTTTTGTATGGTGCCAAGTATATAAATACCCGCTTTTCCATGATGTGATTGTTTTCTAGCCTTGGGCGGGATCCTGCTGCAGGGGTGGCCTCCATATACGTATTCACCCTGCTCACATGCAAAGGTGGTTAGACACTTGGAAATCACCCGAGTCCTCACATTCCCAAAGCTATGTCATGGGTCAAACTCTTTATAGTGGAAAAAGAGATAGACTCTGTGGAAAAAAAAAAAAAAAAAAAGGCCTGCAGATATGGATACACTTTCAGGCCCTGCATTGCAGTCGCTTCAGAGCTGAGGTCTTTGGGGTTTTATTACTGATGGGGAGATGTCAGCAGAGCAGCCTCTTCCATGTCAGGAACAGGCAACAGGTCTCGCAGAGAGTGTCAGGGAGGCAGAGGAGCCACCACAGGGAAGCTGTGCCAGCTAGAGCTGCATAGATGGCCAGAGCAAGCCAAAGCTCTGAGGTTTTAGGGGTGCAAAACCCCAATGAGGCTCAGATGCCATTTTTCAGATTTGGGATTTTGCTTGTTTTCAAAAAAAGTATGAAATGAGTAGATATGAGAATTAAATGTTTGTTGCATAGTTTCATTCACTTTAATGTGTTTTCCTGTTACCTAGGAACAAATCAGCAATTATTCCAAATCTGATATCCAAAGAATGCATCTCTGGAACTGACCTGACTGCATGAGTTCTGGCTCCACCTCCGTCTGCATGTATTTTGAGCAGTTGGGGCTGAATACCAAAGTAATTTAAATCCAAACAGTCCTTGTTGTTTTATGAAACATTTATGATTTATGAAATAAGAAGAAATATGAAAAATAGATGAAAGTGAGCAAAGGAATTTAGCTGCAATATATCCAATTGGAAAGTTCATTCTTCATTATTGTAGTGGCTCATCACTTGGATCATTTCAATCTACCTTGGCCCAAGAGCTATGAAGCAAGAGTGTTTTGGAATTAATGAGTAAAATAGAAATATGTAATTTTGCTATCTACCAAAAGTTGCATTAAAATACTTTAGCAGGAGAGCTCACTCTCACAGCTGAAGGTACGTCCTTAGACTAATGCTCAGCTTCTGTATTTTCCAGCTTTTGGCTGATTTATCCATGCAGCCATAACAGCACAATGCTTCAGGCTTTTACGTTTCATTTCCCAGCTTTCTTAAGGAGGTAAGAAAAATAAAAAGCTGATTTAATGAAGGCCACAATTACTATTTAAGCACTACATCGTCAGAAAGACTGTCACTAACTAGTAAGTGGTCTCAGTGACAAGACAGCATTACCTAGCAACTGCAGAGCACACATTAACCCTTTGGGGAGCACCAGATCCACCCATGGGGATGGGAAATCCACTGTAGGAAACAAGTGTGTACACACAGCTGTCCGGAGTTTGTTACCAGAAAAATAAAACAAACAGAAACACTCAAATTAATTTCTTTTATCTTCTGAAAGTGGTGTGAATGTTTTGCGCTGTAACTCTGAATTGGTGTCCAATTTGGTTTCATGTCAAAGCATATGAAGACCAAACCGCTGGGAACGCAGCTTCTGAGAGGGGAGGGAAGCCTGATGAATCACACCAGTGCTCTGTGTGCAGGCGCAGGGGAGACCGGCTCTCTGTCTCCAACTGGAAGGAGTAGAGCCAGTTAAAATGCCACTGAGTTAAAATACCACTGCCCGGATGCGTGGAGTTGTCTGCACTGCTCATGGGTCTTCACTGCCCTCCCAAACTTCCTTGGATGTTTTAGTGAGCATGCTGTGTTCACCCCATATGAGTGGCAGAAAGAGGTTTTTAATTTAAATAAGCTTTTAACTTAAATGTTTAGAGTTATTTTAGTTTTGTTTGAACAACACTGTGCCGTGCCTTGTAGGAGGACCAGCTGTGCTGGGGGTTGAGACAGCCATGGGGCTCCTCCCATGTCCTCTGCAGGCAAACATCCTTCCTGGGAATCTGTGCAAACCCAGCGGACTTTGGGGGTTCCTCTTGCTGCATGTCTAGACTTCTGCAATGTACACTGGAAACCAATGCACACTGAAAACCAGCACCAGGACCTCCACTGCAGTCCAACTGATACAGCAAAGTGTCAAGAAACTGGAAGCAGAAGCAGCCACTGCAAGAAGGAGCACTGCATGCCTTCCGTGCATCCACAGGATGCAGGAAAACAGTGCTCTACAGGTGCTATACAGGTTCCTAGGCCATTGGAAAGATCTCTATGGATGCAGATAAAGAGTCCGCAGGCTCTATCTCCTTTCATGTCATTTGACTATTGATATACAGTAGCAAATACAACAGTCCAATCTGTGTTTCTCAAGTTGCATAGCTTGCAGTAGCCAGTAAAGACTACGAAAGAGCCTTAGAAAACAAATAAGAATTAAAAGCAGCAAAGAGAAAAAAAATCATAGAATCATAGAATCATAGAATGCTTAGGGTTGGAAGGGACCTCTAGAGATCATCTAGTCCAACCCCCCTGCACACGCAGGGCCACCTAGAGCACGTGGCACAGGACTGCATCCAAGCGGGTTTTGAAGATCTCCAGAGAAGGAGACTCCACAACCTCTCTGGGCAGCCTGTTCCATTTTCAAGTCCAAAAAAATGATTTGGGCAAATGTCACTAGCTGGAGCAATTCTTTAGTATTTTATTCAAAATAAATAAACTGTCTAGATCCATTATATAAGACATTGCATATTTGCTCCCAAAACCTTTAAAAGGGCACAGGCATGAGCCCATTTATACAGTTGGGTTCCAGATGACTAAAGCAAGATTTGTGAAACCCTCGCAGGAAAATGTATGTCTCAGTGAATCACTATTCAGATATGATTACAATAATCCTGACTTTGATTGCCTGGTTACTTTGTCATATGTGATATAAAGCAGAACAATAACTGGCAGCACACACACACATCCCTCCTCTCCCCCCCCACCCCCCACAAAAAAAGAAATTTTTAGAAATAGAAAAAGTGCAGAGAAGCAGATGGGCCCTAATTTGTGTTCTGCAAAGGCTCGAGCCAGCCAGGAGCTGACATGCTGCCTCGCACTGACATAGCTAGAAGTCTCTCAGCGTCAAAAGAACCACTGAGCATTAGGTAATGCTGAACCTATCGGTGCCATTCTGAGTAGTCAGCACCCAAATCACCTGCTAACATAAAATATAATCAGGACGGTGCAGCAGTTATAAGAATTGGTCTAAACCCTACTGCACACCATCACTGTTCCACTGAAATCATCAGCGTCGGTGCCACTAGCGTCAAACTATGTAGGGTGATTTTGTGGTATTTTGTATCATAAAATGTGTGCAGACATTGAAGCCTTCACAGCAGATAGAAAGTCTTATTGCCTACAAATATTGCCGGTGACTAAGATTTTGCTGAATTGTCTATGGAGCTTTGGGAATTTGTCAGAGGAGCTGAGTCAAATCCCTGAGTATGATCCTTCTTCAATGCTGTGACCTCTTATAACACCAAATGCCAATTGTTTTCCCTATTTTAATTAACACATTTTTTAATAGCATCAAGATGTTTCCTGCATTTTACTGTGAGATTTATTTTACCTGCCAGATTGTTAAATTCATTTGGTCTATGATCTTGCATCCACTAACACCATCCAAATACACATCAGGTTTTAGGGAACAGCACTGTGTTGCCTGTAGTGTCCATCCCTTAAACCCTTGCAAACCCTCACACACACACAAAAGAATCATTTGGAAAACAATCTGAAGGAGTAAAAATAAAATTATAACAAAACATAGAAACTGTTGTTGCAAAGTAAAAGGGTTCAAAAGAAGGTAATTGCATGAATGTATTTGCTGTCATAGGGTGAAATTGCTTAAGGTGTAATGGTGACTTTCAGGAGAAACCATAAATGAGCAACGAAGATAGTGGTCTTTCTAAGCACCACATGGATCAGTAGAGAACTCACAATCATTTAATGAGCAAATTGTTAAAGAAAAGAGAAGAGGCAAATTTTGGCCTCAATTACAGTCAATGGGACTGCATGTATACGTCAACTGTAACTCAAAGTGACATTCTTGTAATATGAAATATTCATTGGAATCCTGCATTAATACATGTATTGTTCTAATGGATCGTTTTATTCTCTGTGAGTGCACAATTTCCTTTTTTTCAGCACATCGCCCTGTATATTACGTAATTGCACTGAGAAAACATGCTCAACTTCAGTGCATTGTACTGTAGAAAGTACTAAAAACTATCGATGCTCAAGCAATGCTCTCCTAGCAGCTTCACACGGAGGGGCAAACTGTTGACCACATAATACCCTCCTTCAGGCTAAGCCCTAAGTAGCTAAGAAAGAGGCCAGATTTTATAACCCATTCTGCACTCTGCATTTCCTGCTCTCTTTTCATCTGAGCTACTGATGACTATGAAAATTTGCCTTTCTGGATAGCCTGTGAGGTATGAGTTAAGCCATGGAAATTATTTTATTTAATTTCATATTAAACCTAACAAAGAAAAATGCAAAATGTAGTGTCAGACAATGAGGCAATTAGAAACTTCCCTTTTGTATATCCTGGCATTTGTTGACTTGAACATTTTGAATTTAATTTCTTTGCTTTGCTTTGTTTCCTTTTCAAAGAAAAAAAGAGACATTCTGTGTGAAGGCAAAAAAAGTGATCATCAAACTTCCCCAAAATATTAACATTGGGGAGAGACCAAACCAAATATCTTTGCTTCCAAGTTGTTGTTTATATTTTTATTTTATTTTCTAAGTTAGGACTCATGAGAAAGAGAGGTTATAATGAAAGTTGTTTTTCATTCTTGAACCATATCAGGTCCTGGCAGGATCTCACTATGATTTATATGCATACATCTTCTACTTCATTTCTTTATCTTTTTAAATGAGTTGTAAATAATGCACACAGAGAATGGCTGTATGGATAACAGTTTGTGCATCCCAGAAGATTGAAATCTTCCAATTACCCACTACCAGATCCAACTTGGAAGTGGCAACCTGAGGTTTCCTTCCCCACCTACCCATGGCCCAGAGCTCATCCCTATGCATGAGGCCTTCAGTGTCCTGCTTCCAATTAGCTCTCAGTTTGTCTTTTGAGGCATCCAACAAGACTGACAGCGAAGATAATGTACATAAGAGACCACTTGCCCTGGGAGAAGTCAACTGTCACCATCATAGATGTGCTTTAAAAAAAAATAAGCATTTTGCATGGTAATTTCTTACCTGACACAGTTACTTGAGACTGGGCTTTAGCCTCGCCAAAAGATGATTAATAAATCCTTACTGTGCTCTTCAGTCATCTCTCTCTCCCAATAAGTGCAGATCTTCAAGCAATAGATCTTGAGCTCATTGACCTAAGCACACACTTAGGAAACTTGGTTAGTTATCTAAAAAAAAAAACATAAAATGAAGACAGGTAGAAGCTTAATCATCAAGTTAATTATTTGGACATATGGAAATAATGGGATATTATTGCATATATGCAGGAAGGCAATTCAGTAACAACATCTTTGCAATAAAGATTGAGGTCTTTAGCTGAAAAAAACATCAAGAGAACTGTACAGGATACCCAGAATACAACAAATTTGACTGAAAGCTCCTCTACTGTTTAATTTGTTGTGGACATAATGAGCAGGATCTGCAGTTGCTAAACAACATTAACAACAAAAAAGCCTGCAGCAAAATGCAAACCAAAGGATGAGGGAAATGATCAGTTAGGAGCTGGATGGGTCAGAGAGACTGACTGGACAGTTGGAGGCCCCTGATTTTGCCAGGAAACTCTTCCTGAACTACATTGTGATAAAACAGCAGCATCACTTCAACACTGCTGCCACTGCCCACGGAGCAGGGGAGACAGGCTCCGAGGAGCCCGGGGCATCACTGGTGTCATTTTGGGATGATTCAGGCAACTGCTCTCTGCCTTTTCGTACAGCATGAGCTAAAACCAGTTCCCTTTCTACCATGGTTACTAGGGGAAAGGCAGCTCTAGACCTACACTGCTCCAAAGCTACGAAACCTTCTTTAATTTCTAGATGAGCTTATCCTGGACCTGCTCCTGCCCACCTCTTCTTGTAAAAACACTGTCCAGTGGCTTGAGTAGCTCCTCTCTTCTGGCATTTGCTTTCCAGACATTGTTTATAGGGAGCAATCATAAAAATCAGTGAAGGTCTTCGTGTTGATCTAGAAAGGAGAAGAAGGGACAAGGTATAGGCCATGCTACACGGCACTGGGGGAGTCAAAGATGTGACATTTCTATCTGCATGCAGCTTTCTGACATGCTGCTTTTATGCAGAGAAACAAGAAAATGGCAAACACAGCTCGCGCCAACTGGCTTGGTCCAATAATAATATCAACAACAACAGCAGGTCCCTTTTCCAGGGCAGCCGTGCAGAGCAGCCAGAGTAGATTTGGGAGCTGTAATCCCCAGTGGCTGAAGCTCTGCACGAACGCTTCCCGGCTGGTTTAAGCTGGGCTCATCCGCCACCATCCTTGGTCAGAACAGCATGGGGCTAAGCGCAGACCTGGGGTCTGCCTGAGGGAAGAGGGTGACCCTGCAGCCGGTGGGATTTAACGTACACAGCTACGTGGTGCCAGCCCTTGGCACCCAGCACTTCTACTTAGCAGCTGGAGGAGCTATTAGGAGCCCGCACACTGTCCCCCGCAATAGCAGGATCTGTGAGGTGGAAACCAGCACATGGCAAAGTTACAAACACTGCGCTTGTGTGTGCTGACAAACGGGCAGCACCGGTGATAATTTTTGCTAACTTCTTGCAGGTCGCATCTGAATCAATGAACTTGCGCTAAATGGCTCCACACTCGGCCCTTTTCTCTAGACCGCTTGTTAAACTATTTAAAAAGAGGAAAGTGTTTGCATTTGATTTTGCTGCTAAGTGTTAATTTGGGGCCTCTTATACCTTCTCTGTAGTCTCTCTCTCTCACTAAAACTGGCATGATAAACTAGAAAATTAGGGCTACAGGCTAAAGAGAGGAGCCGAAAACTCTCCTGCTGTATCTGAAACCATTTGGAATTGTTCTAGGCATGCCTTAAAGCTCCCATATGGCAATCTTTAATCAAACAGCTCATGCTGAATCTTGTAGTCCCATTTAAGGTCTAGTCCTAAACTATGAACAGCTAATATTTTAAAAGTTGAGGACAACTGCATCTGGCAATAGCAGCACGGAGAAAGAGTATCTTGTTGGTGACAGGGCCTGAAGCGCAAGAGCTAAGGCCAGGTTTGAGGTCAGACGAAAGGCCAAGCCACTTCTATGTCCTGCTATATCCCCCCGCATCTCCTGGTGGCTTCTGCCACCTCTGTGTCCCTCTGCTTTGGCAACGGCCAATAGCCTTTCCGAGTCCATTGGCACAATTCAACTTTTTTCATCTGTTTTGGATGTCCCTTCAAACCCTGTTGTCCCCACATGCCTCTGCCCCACAGGGACCTCTCCAGCACTCACAATGCAGCCATCTCTCACCCTGCCTAGCAGAGCTCTTCTGTGCAAGTGCTTTGCCAGACGCTCATCTTTTATTCCTCCCAAGTCTATCAGTCTGGCCTTCTGCCTTTGCATACACCATTAACACCTTTTTCCTTTCATATTTTTTAATTTTTTTAAGAGAATAATAAAAAATTAAATGCAACCACAAAGCCTCATTTTGTAAAACCTGGTCTGACCTACATCTTCAAAATCAAACAAATTCTGATCTAATGACAAACCTGCCTTGTTCAGCTAATCGTGGGCATTGGACTAGCAGCCCTATTTGCAGGAACAGAACAAGGTGGTGGTAGTAAGCCTGGCTTGGTTTTCACTGGAAATGGCAGTGGAGTTTTCATATTTAGAGATACGGATCTCTAATGGACAAAATTTGCTGTAAGATAATAACATTCATAAAGTGGGTCAAATCCTGAACTGAAATATTTAACAACAACCAATTCACTCAAAGCAAAGTGAATTCAACTTACCAGAAAACCAGTGTGTGAAATAAAAAGAAAAGAAACAATAGAGAAAGACTGCAGAGATGAGTTATGGTCCAAAACCAGCATTCAAGAGTATGCAGTCAGCAAGAGCCCTCAAAAAAGGTTCAGTTTTCTCACCCATACAGCCATATGACCTAAATCCTGCTCCCATTATTAGTTTATTAACTGTTGAAATTAATTTAATTTAAAATTTGCTCAAGACAATGTCTGCTAAATTTGTAAATCACTAAAAACACCTATGTTGCCATGCAAGGAGACTCTATAACCTCTGGACAGCATAGGAAACAAAGCTACATGTGAGATCCAGCACTGCAATTAAAATATTGCAAACTGCTTAATTCAGTAGTTCATCCTTAAAATAATAGCACTGATTGACCGGCAGTTTGAAGTCACTTGCATATGACAGATATTAATCATGAACAAAAGTTCTTCCCTATTCTGCCAAAACTAAAAGCACCAAACTGGGCTCCATTATTGCACAGTAAACGATGTACTGCAATGTTCTGCAAAAATCTGGAAAAAAAAGAAATCTAACTAGCTATATGTATTATGAGATTTCGCTTTCTCATTTATACATATTCACTAATGGCAATTGCTTGGCTTTGAAGAAGCTCTTTGACACATCAGTAAAGCAAGATTATTTTCCCCCAGATAGCAACTATCTACTATATGGAAGCAGGTCTAATGTGTCTAACTACAGAGTACTAAAACGGCGTCATTAGAACTATTGCTTCCCAAAACTTCAAACTACCATAATAACTTAATACCAGTGCAATCAGGGTTTATGTGACTTTTTCTGAAGGCATATACTTCTCCAAGCGGGAGTGTCCTACTTGCACTTTTTGCATGTGTGTACTCCTCAGTAGTTTAGTAAATATGAACTGATCTAAAACTGTCTATTAACAAAAATAAGCTCAGTTTTGTGCTCTTGATAGAACAGGTAAATTGCAGCTCATAAAGCCTAAAGAGCAGAGACGGAGGCCGTGGGGTTGGCAGATTAGGAGAGATGACTTGGAGGAAGAGGCAAGGACGGGAGCAGCAGGAAGAGAAGGGGACTGGAGGGAGCTGGCGGCCCTGGAGAGCCAGGGTGCTGCTTCCCGGCTGTCTGGGACTTCTGCTCGCCCCGTGCGACACCACAGCCCCCGCTCCAAACTGGGGGGTATCGGTCTTCGCTGGGAGCAGCCCCGGTGCAAACAGTCCCTTTGAAGCTGCCGTACATTAAATTCAAGATGGCTGCACAGTACTCGGAGTGGGGGGAGACCGACTCTGTAAATGCACATACAGTCCGACTCTGCTCACACATTCATAGCGAGTCGCTTCTTGCATATAATAAGATACACGTATACATATGTGGGAGAGAGCACTCTGCATCTGGGCAATAGCAGGATGGAGAAAATGTTCTAAAAAAAAATGGTTCTTTACATTTTCACAAGTGAGAACTCTTTTGAGATGACAGCAGTGTTTCTGGAAAGTGGTGAGGCAGTGCTGTGCATCTTAATAATGGTGCTCACTAGGAAACTAGGTTTTTAACAGCTTCATTGCACTCTGATGGGGTACAGTACCAGCCTGACGCTCGGGCAGACTTGCTCTGTTTCCTCTTCTGCAATCACAGCTCCCTGCCACGGCAAACCACGTGGGGCTCACAGCTCTGTCTGCACCTTGGGGCCCGAGCAAAGCGCAGGTGGACTTTCCTCCTTCGGAGGAGAAAGTCATGTGGTGGGAACTCAGAGGGTCGGAATAAAAATGTTGATGGCTGTGGAACTGCTGGAGAGAGTCCAGCACAGGGCTATGAGGATGATCAGGGGCCTGGAGCATCTGCCCTATGAGGAGAGGCTGAGGGAGCTGGGCCTGTTCAGCCTGAAGAAGGCTGAGAGGGGGCCTAATCTGTGTCTATAAATACCTCAAGGGAGGGAGGGAAGAGGATGGTGCTGGTCTCTTTTCAGTGGTGGCCACCGACAGAACAAGAGGTAATAGCCACAAACTGAAACACTAAAATTTCCACAGGAACTTAAGGAAAAATTCCTTAGCTGTGAGGGTGACAGAGCACTGGAACAGGCTGCCCAGAGAGGTTGTGGAATCTCCCTCTCTGGAGATCTTCAAAACCCGCTTGGACGCAGTCCTGTGCCACGTGCTCTAGGTGACCCTGTGTGTGCAGGGGGGTTGGGCTAGATGACCTCTAGAGGTCCCTTCCAACCTTAACGATTCTATGATTCTATAATGTTGAAATGTGGGACTGGAAAACAATGCGGAAGGTGACAGGGAAAGTGAGGCTGGGACCTGATCTGGGTTGATTATGTGGGAATGCCTGGGCAGAGGGGCAGCTCTTGAAGGCCAAGAATCGAAGTAGGGCCTAGGAGGCAAGATCAAATTTAAGAACAGGTCTGATGAAGAGCCAGCGCACGAGGGCTCATGGGGGAAAGATCCTGAGGAAGGATCTGAGGGAATCAGAGGAAATCACCCAGTGACCTCGAGCAGTTACGATCTGTGCTGATTCTAAAGGCAGTAGCTCAAATGATGACTTAAGAGGATGTCTCTATGATGCCACATGATAGGATTTCCCATGAGTTTTGTTTTCACTTTTAAAGTAGTAAATTACAGGATTGAAACAGTGGGGAAAATACAAAGCTTCTAAGTTAGGAAATGCCAGAATTGAGTTTCTCTATGCTACTTCGTTTTGCCTGCTTCCTCCTTTTCATCCCTTCTTATATACTTCATGATGCAATCTTAACATTAATTCAGTTATTTTGGGTCACTCCTTTCTATAAGACAAGAGAGTATTGTAACATTTAGCAATCATATTTTCTACAGGCCAAACTATTGTTTCACAGATAACCCTAACTGGGTATTTCCTAAATTCTGAGCACTTAGTTTTGCAACCTTAACACCATTCTTTTGTTGTAATATTTTCTGTTTGTACAAGTGAGCAACATAATATAGAAAGAAATAATAACCCAGGTGAAGAATAGTGAGGAAATTACTTCCCTTCCCCTTTAGATTAATTTGATGGAAAATAAATCAGGTAATTTTCACAAGTTAATTACGCTCATGTTAACTGTGCTGTAGAATACAATATCTTCTTTGGTAGTGCAAAGAGATTTTATCTGTTGATTTGTTTAACTGATGAAATTAACTTTAATTCAGCTACACAGGGTGGACAGCAACATGTGCACTATGAGTACGAGCAATTGTCAGGGTATCTGGCATTTGTGTATAGGAATTTTTACACTATCAGTATCTAAAGGAAAGAGTAAGTTATTTAGAAGATAACCATCCAATTTTCAGTCAAAATCACTGAAAAACAGATTTTCATGCCACTCGCACAGATTCCTAGAGAGTTCAGTATTCTGTGATAATAAAACATTTTACTGAATAAAAGAGATTCAGGAAAAAAAAATCTGAAATCATGCTCATGTTTTGTCTCCTACCAGAATGTCTGGAGGAAACCTTTCTTTTTAATGTATTGTAAAGATGGGCGAGAAGAGACAGAGCATGTTTGGCAAGTTCAGGACTGCAAGGGGCTTTAAGAGCCTTCCAAAGTGTGTGCATTTACATATGTACAGAACTATTGTGTGGATTATTTTGTTTTGTTTTGCCTTTTTAATGAAAAATTGACAACACTGTTGCTGGAAAAGACTTCTTGCCTAGAGAACTGTCAGTCAAATACCCATAGCTTTCTGGACAAAAAATACTCCATGAGACAATACTACAAACCAGTCCCATGCTCAGGTATTCTCTTTCTTGCGCTTTATATTCATCTTCAGTATAATTATTATCCTGATGTGCTGTCAATATTGTTACTGCAGACCACTAAAATGGGGAATACTAAAGACCTTGATTTTTTTACGGCTTGCTGAGATGATCCAATTTGTTCTTATTCAAATAACATGTTCA
Organism: Tinamus guttatus; assembly: GCF_059628265.1. Lineage (NCBI taxonomy): Eukaryota > Metazoa > Chordata > Aves > Tinamiformes > Tinamidae > Tinamus > Tinamus guttatus. Next base: position 13,507,807 of record NW_028288582.1, read on the forward strand.
TTTTAACTGCTTGTTTTAAATGTTGTTGCTAAGTCACGTGGGACTTTCCCTCAAGCATGTTTTGCACATACTTCATTATTTAATCTAGAGATCTAGAAATATATATATATATGTATTCAGGAAAGATTTTGATTCACTTTTAGGTGACCAGCCTAGATTTCATAACATATTTGAACCAGTAATTACTTTAAGAGCTATCTTATTGCCAAGAAAAGGCTGCACTATGATTAATTCTTTCCGCATTTCTGCAAATGTTGCTTTCTGAGGCAACTGAAATTGAAGTGTTTTTTTTTTTTTTTTTCCCAAGGAGAGCAATACAGGATTTCCCAGATGTGCCAAGGAAGCTTCTACGAAAGACCAGAATGAGAAGTTCTTATGCATACGGCAGCAGACTCACTGCCATCTACAGCCAACCTTGCCCAACACCTACAAGGAAGCTGGGAAGAGTAACCTTCAATCTCTTTATCCTAGTCATCAGTGGCAATGCTGGGGTGCTTGTTTCTAAACACTTTTTTTGTAACGTCGCCATATAGTGTTAGTGTCACTCAGCATCTCTGGTGCCACAGGGATCTGGGAGAAATCCCTGTCATACTATACCCCTTTTTCCCATGGAATTTAGTCATTTGGTGTTGGTTTCTTGCTTTTACAGTGGGAAAAATATTACAGGGAAATGCATGAAGACAGAGTCCTCTTCAGCCCTTCGCTATGAGAAAGTGGTTTGCTCTGCTCTGTTCCTGGATACTGTTTGGAGTAGACACAAGTGCAACACGAGCACTAATTTATTTCTAGCTACCTGCTGGGCTTACTCATCCCTGGGACTAGAAAAGATTCTCTTAGCATCTATCTAATCAACAGCTCTGTCATTTATGATCATATTTTACCGCTTTCAATCCAAACCATCCAATTCAAAACTGGATTTATTCATTAATATTATGCTTAAAACAAATTATCAGTGATAGCCAATATACTCTAAACACACCCCTAGGATACTTACTAAGAAGGGTTCTTAGAAAACAACACACCAATCCTTAAATACTTGGGCCTTCATACAGATTTTCTATAGCACTAACATCAGGAATCTTTGGAAGTCAAAATCCTCCCACAATTCATTATCTACTTCATTACTGGAAATCCTGTATTTGATTAAAAAAATATATATATTCTGGATTTGCAAAATTGTTCTGTAAAAATCCCCAGACATTACATGGGTTTGTCTAAACTGATTTTAAAGGTTCACCTACTCTGTATATGCAAGTATGCCACTGGCTTTCCTAAGTGCCAAGGGGAAGACAGACGCCACCCGCCACCATTGCCCATCTTCACTCAGTTACGAATGCCACCATCGGAAGACAAGCTATGGCCTTGCCACAGCACGCACAGTCTGCTTGTCATCGTGCCTAGAATGGAATAACCCTAACTGGGGTGTAATAAGGCAGTTCCAAACAGAGAGGGGGAAAAAAAAGAGCTGTAATTCAGTGATTTCTTTGGTTAACTGCGCCAAGATGTGGCTGAAGCAGTTGTTTTTAATTTAGAAGTGCGACCTGGAACCTAGGATCTGTTTTCACACTTACTACAGCGCAGCGGCCAAGCCGCAGCCTCGCTCCCCGCTCCCCCGCGCACGCGGGGCGTGCGGCCGGCGGCGCCGCGCGGCTCACCGGCCCGCCAGCCCTGCAGCCCGCCATCCAGCCACTCCGCAGATCCGTCTGGGGAACACCAGAGCTCCCAAAGCTGCAGAAGTGGCAAAGCTTGGGGGGCAAGACAACCTTCTATGATATCCGTTGATTAACACACCCCTTCCTCCTCTTCCCCACCAACCCCCTTCCCCCGGCAAATGCCTCATACCTACAGGCAATCTTCCAGGACTTATGTTCCAGAATCAATTAATAAAATAAGCATGATAATGAATAATCTATGTTAAGCATTTTCTTACCCTTTATTTTTTCATTATGATCAGAAGAGGAATATGATTAACAGCAGTTTAAACTTTAGCAGTACAATTTCAGTATTAAATATAAAACTACACTGCAAGTTGATGTATTTTAAAAATGGTTATGTATATTCTAGCCTTAAGTTTATGTATCAAATACAAGTAACTCAATTGTTTCTTGCCTTGACAGTTAACATATCTAACAAATTTCAGCAAGCCAGACATCCATCTTTTCCATTTAAATAAAAAAAAAAATAAGCAAGCACACCAACTCTTATTTCATAGCAAAGGGGTGTAAAGATTCAACACTTTCCTGAGTGTTGTGCAAAGAAAAACGTTTAAGAAAGTAGGTTAAGCCAGTGTAATGATAAACCTAGAGCTAAGCTGGAGGACCTTTTGATTAACTTCATATTTCATATGCTACTTGCATCAGTTGAGAGCAACATGAGTTACAGAACTTCCATGAAAACAAGCCACTTACAAGCAGGTGGTTAAGCTTGATCAGTTTATTAGAAGGATTATATGACACGGTTGCCTGCAATAGCAGGGGACTGGATTTGGTGACCCAGGAAGTTCTTTCCAGTCCCATGTTTCTAAGCCATGCACCGAGTGTATCCAGCCCACACTTTCACATTTGGAAAAAGCCAAAGCCACACACACACGCTCACGGAAATAAAATAAAATAAAAATCCTGGGTGACATTTTATTTCTCTAGATATTCACTATGCAGAAGGGAACAGAGCTAAAATCCTGTACAGAGGATACATTTACTCAAGGTTGATGTGGTACTGAAGTCAGTTAATAATTAGATACCTCCAGGCAGATTCAGTTACAGGGCATACTAACACTGCACACTGCCAGACAATTTCTAATCAAGCCAAGAACCTCTCGCAGGAATGAGGTCTCTTTGCTAGCAAGCACAGAGCACACTGGATAAGCTAAAAGCAGCTGTTCTTAAATGAACTACCCTACCAACCGTGAGTGAATGACAGATAGATGGTAAGAAGCATTTACCTGCTAGACAAGATCTCTGCGCACTCAGGCAGAAGAAGTAATTTCAGAGCAGCAACCATTGCTCCTACCTTGCTCGTCTCTTGAGTACATTTGCTTTAAAAGCTGGTCTACAGAATCAATACAGCAATTCTCAAACGCTACCCAAGTAGCCATTTGTGGCTGCCACACAAGATCTTTCCTGCAAAAAGTAGCCAGGCATTCCCATCATAGCAGCAAGTTTGTTATGACAGCATCTGCAGCCATAGCAAAAGCCTGTACAAGAGAGCTAAAGTCACCTAGATTCAACCCATCTAACTCTTAGGCACTTGGTTAAGGTGTTTGGGCACATAGTCACCCAGAACTCTCCATGGTCACTAGCGGCAGGCAGAATTGCCTTCTGGAGGTGGCTTTTTTACTGGCTCCATGTCAAGCAATAAGGTTCTCAACACAGGCACCTCAGTTAGACAGGATGAACGGAGACTCACATCTCTTCCAAGAGATAGTTCCAACTCTCCAACTCCAAAGGCATAGCAATTAAGGTTTGCAACTCCAGTTATGTTTGGAAACAAACTTACAATCAAGTAATTAAGCTGTAGTCCCTCCCTCCCAAATATAAAAGCCTTCCAAAGGGAGGCTCTGTAATTTAAAAAATAAAAATAAAAAAGAGGGAAAAAGGAAAGAGCATTCTTCTTTCAAACAAACAAGAACAAAAATGGCTGCTTTGCCACTCATTCACAGGGGAGCTGAAGGACTCAGAGAACACTTTACTCAAAGACCTGGAATGACTAAGCACTGCTAGTGCATGCAAAACAGAAGGAACAAGATGTTTCTTAAATTAACCCTAGTCCTCTTCTCCACCCCACAAAATTCATGCAAGTGTTTGATAAGTTAGTCAAGAACAATAGCCCAAGATTCCAAAAAGGCTTTTTTTTTTTTTTTAATACATCATAAAATAAATGTCCTGTTTTCTTTCTGTGGGTAGAGAAATGCATTTTTGGCATGTTTGAGAATCACAGATCTATAAAGTCCATGCTGTTTAAATTCTCCAACTCATTTCTATAACCTGTCAAAAAAATCAAAAACCTACACGTTTCCCCAGTATTAACATGCATGCTGAGAGCTCTCCACTCTAGTGAAATGAGGTGTTACTTCTATGCTGATAGTTGACGAGTCAGCATTACACGACTTTGAGACCAACTAAATTAACATTGTCGTAATATGAAAGGCAAGCACAAGTTCATTTATTTATAGCAAAGGTCTTGGGTTACAGGAGGTCAGTTCTTGCCATCTTGAAAAGATAGGGGATAACTTATTGCATACATGTGCATTATAATTTAGCAGCAAGTCATTCATAGGAACACTTCCCTCCTACTGCTTTTTTGGTTTATTATCTCAATTCTATATATATTTCAGCTTTACAAAGCATTTAACACCACCTTTAAGTTAATGGTCTTTTATTGGAAAAAAAGACTAGCATTTACAACTTGGAATGGACATAAATTGTATTATCTTGAACAGCGATGTTGATAGTTGTGCTGAAGTCCACAGGCTACTCCGCCAGCTCCAAGTCATGGTACAGAAGGTTTTAAAAATATGAGAGTCCAAAGATGCTCCCTTGGTGAAGGTTTCTTTTAAAAATTTTGTGAACGGTAACAGCCCGACACCCGTTTCACTATAGTGCAATGCAGACAATGTTAAACCAATATTATAACACAGACATGCCATCCATAGTTAAGATCATCATATTTTTGGAGCACACTGCTACGTACAGGAGAACCATTCGACCTTTAGGGCATTTTCTCTAAGTTTTGAATCCTTCAACCACTTTTGCTGCATACCATCCTGAGGTATAAACCAATTTTAGAGTAAACCAGCTATGACAATTTATACTACAAATTGAACTAAAATCCACTGTTGAAGAAAAGAGTGGATTTGGGTTTTTTTTTTTCCTTTTAATACAAATGTCTGACTGTGCTCAATTGTCAAGCTGCATGCATGAAAAACTGGCCAGCCCAAACAGTGTAATAGTCATTAGCAAATGGAACTTTTGAGTTCACTAAGTGCTTCCTTTTTTTATTTTCAAGGTAGTACAATTATTTATATTGTAAAACTGATGTTTAACTTGATCTTTTGGGGACAGGACCACCAACCATTACATGCAGTTTGTGGACAGAAGGTATTTTGACATTCAGTTTTGCTATACAGAAACAGAATGAATAAATGAACATTTTTTTTTGCAAGAGGTAAGTAAAAGATTCAATTTGATTCTTCTAGAGGAAAAAAGGTGTAAAGGAGGTCTCTTCACTTTGCAGTCATCATCTGTACGAATTCTGAAAAGATAAAAAGTCACTATCAGCTGTTAGTTAAGTCTCAACCACAAGCAGTGCAAAAGCTTTCATTGAATCAAGGAGTTTGCTTTTGCCCACACAAGCGGGGAACTGAATAAGCTTAGAGAGTTATCTCCGGAATAATTTAAAGCCAACAGACCTTCACTCAAAATCTTTGAGACCGTTTCAAGTCAAGATGAGCATCTTACCTTCATAGTTGACTTGCCCATCACCATCAATGTCTGCTTCTCTGATCATTTCATCTACTTCTTCATCTGTTAGCTTTTCTCCTAAGTTTGTCATAACGTGACGTAGCTCTGCCGCACTGATATAACCATTGCCATCCTGTGAGGGAAAAAGTGCACAAAACCAAGATCAACAATCCTGAGATTAACCCAACCTCAAATCAGGTTTCCACAGACTGCTTCTGAATTAGCCTTATGAAACTAGGGGGATCTGGTGAACTGCAGTCTATATATCCCTACACTAAGCAATAGTCATATCACTTTGAAAAGGTTTGTATTACATAAGACACTGCTTCTGTAACCAGAGTGCAGATAGCCAGGAAGCCTAGCTAAGATATTCTACAAGTCCTGCACTTGGGGGGTTGAGGGGGAGGTAAATTCTACTTAAATGTAGTTGTGAAAAGCTTACAAGTATAATTCCTTTTTTGCCAGTTATGTCTGTATTCCATTAGTTCCATTAATAATATCCAAACTTAGAGCACAGGCACAACCATTTCTGAAGTTGTCCTCTTCAGTCAGCACAGAGGATCAGAGTTTAGTTTAGGACAGTAGTTTTTACAGCAGGAGTTCAGATGGTGTCAAACATACCATCACTAGTCAACAAATGGTCTCAGTGGAATTAATAACAAAAATCTAATCTGCAGAAGGTAGATGAAGTACTATCCAGTCAAAACATTTTCTTCTAGCACATATCCCTGCAAAGGACCAGAAGCTGGCACTTTTACATGGAAAATAGGAGAAAAGTGAGACCTCCTTGTACACATGTGTATACACCAGCTTAGCAGATGCACCAGTCATTGCACAAAATCGTTCTCTTGTTACAATTGTAGAATCCAAGCAATCCAAGGTGGAAAACTCCTGTTTGATAAGTTATCTTAAGAACAGCCTCTTCATCATATATGCTCAGGTGTCCTTAATGACCATGAAAGGAGTTGAGCTCTTAAGGTTTCTGCCACAACCTCAAAGTCCTCATCTTGGAGACACAGCATGTGATGTTTTGTTTCCTGTAAATACTGATGACATGACTTCAGCTTCGAAAGTCTTCATAAAGCACAAAGTGCTCTGCATCCATGCAACTATTTCCCTGTCCTCTGAAGTGAGAAGGTTAGAAGGGAACATAGCAAAGGCACCACCAAAATGAAACCACTCCCCCTGCAAGTACTACTGGTACCCACTTCTAAGAAAAGGCCAAAAAAATCTTTCTTCCTAGAAATGCCTTAAGCTTAGTCCTGCAGTCCTGCCATGTAAGCGGGTACAACCAGCCTGCTCTGCAACAGGCCTCTATTCCCCTGCTTCTAGCAGGGGAGACTTCCTCAGTGCTTTTCTCTCCTTGTCTAGAAGGAGGAAAAAAAAATGCTTTACTGCTTCTGAAGAATGCTTGCCCTTTTAGGAATACCTTGTCAAAGACTCGGAATGCCTCACGGATTTCTTCCTCGCTGTCTGTGTCCTTCATTTTTCTGGCCATCATGGTTAGGAATTCAGGAAAGTCGATAGTGCCATTGCCTTAATGAAAAGAAATTTAAAAATTAAATGCCTATACTTTATAAAGAAAAAAGCTGTCTTAAATTAACCAGGGACAAGAATCAGGCTGACAGATTCTCTGTAAATTGTTCTTATGCAAGAACTTGATCTCCCCTAAATTGCTTTTTTTTTTTTTTTTTTTTTTTTTTTTTGCTTTTACAGTGTACAGTAGCCCTCGTCACTGCAGTGTTTCAGTGCCACAGAACTCATTGTTGCTTTCTCTCCAAGTGAAACCACCTCATCACCACCTCAGCTGTGTAAAACCACCTATGCTGAAAGGTTAGCAGATGCAAACAGAGATCTTTGTGTTGCACCACTGCCCAAAGCTAGCTGTCAACTAAAAATCTAAACTGCTGCAGGAATCCCAGAGATCTGGGACACCTCAGATGATGTCCTCATGGAGAGAGAAAAAAAAAAAAAAAAAAAAAAGCTGCAGCTGCTCAAATAGTTATTAAAAAAAGAAAAAACACAAAAATCAAAACTATCAAATATTTGCTTCTCGTTTAAAAAAAAAGAAATATTGAAATATTTATGCTGCATACCACAGAAGATACTTATTGCCTTTCAGAATTGTGTATCTGCAAATTCAACTGACACAAGGAAAGCTGCTATTACTTAATATTTCTGGAGAGGAGAAAACAAACAAACAAAAAAAAAAAAAAAAAAAAAACACACACGACTTAAGAATCCACAACAATGCTATTTCACTGACAGACTGAAAATCTCCAGCCATGTCCACAGCCCATGCCTAAGACTTGCAAGTTCTCAACTCACAATAAAGATTCAACTTTAAGGTTGTCAAAAGCTGCAAGAAAGATAATATGGTAAAGCAGTTGAGGTTGTTAGAAATGGTATAAATTAGATTAGTAAATCAGGATACAGCTGTGTATTCCAAGACAATGCCTTAAGACAACCTCTGTACAACTAAGAGCTGCCCCCTCCCCCTTCTCCCCCTTCCCCCCCCCCCTTCTTCCAGGAGGTAGAGGTGAATGGTTCGGGATCTTGCAGTTTAGGGATCACCCGTTCAGAAACATCCACAGCTATTTATACTCATGGCCAGCCTTATTTACTAGCTTAATTGGAATACAGGTCTTATACTCAGCTTTAAAAAGAAACAACAATGAAAATGCAGAATAATAGCAAAGGACTCTACCATAAAAACAAGGCAGGGCATACTAATGTGAAGTGGCTACTGAAATAGAGCCTAGAAACATCACTATACACAAGGGCTATACAGCACTTCAAACCTTGAGTATCAGAAAGCTTCTTGGTACCAGCACCCAAGAGCTGTAGGTTAACTACAGTTAGGGTCATCTTACACTTTACACAAAATAATTCTTTATTAGTGTAATCTGTAATAAGCAATCCATACCCTTGCCAATATACTTTATTCCCCCGCCAAGAGAAAATACAAAAACTTCATTATCACAACAGCCAACGTTCAAGATTGAATCTCTGGCGCTACTGAGCAGGGGAGGCATTTTTATTTTTGTAACTGACAGCCTGACTAGAGCCTCAAAATACAGCTTCCAGTTAGCTTTTCTGGCATCCATTTAAAATGATTCTGATCAACTTTAGTATTTGAGCAGTTCCTTGCTTTTCCAATCTAACAGCCTAAGAACACCCTTCCACATCTATTAATAAACCAGTAAATATTAAATGCAACAAGCAGGACACTTGCATTTTCAGCTTTTCCTAGAGCAAGAGTTTAGTATTAGTCCATCCTCACCATATTTTTGGCCTTAAACATAAAAGTACATTAATTCTGGTAAAGACCAGAACAGGTTGACTAAGGGAACAAAGAAAAAGCTGTGTGGAATATGGGTTAACTGCAGGTCAGGGCAAGCCAGGTAACAAAAGGAAGCTTGTGACTCATAAGTATTAAAACCAGGGAAAAAAAGACCTTTTCAAGTATTAGTTTGCCTCTGTCAATCCTCTGTTAAATTTAAAATTACTGACATCCTTCTGTTCTGCACAGAAAGGAAGCAGAACACTAACCACCCTGTTTTATACACATATGTTTACATATTCTTTATATTCAAGTTTTTTTAAAGCATTGCTTCAAGTAGAGAGCAATGTCAAGATTTTCTTTGCACAGTCGAGGCCCAAGCATGTAGAACATACACTCTGGATGGTCACAGCACTAAGAATCATGTTTCCAACACTTACCATCAGCATCGACCTCGTTGATCATATCCTGCAATTCTGCTTCTGTTGGATTTTGACCCAGTGACCTCATGACAGTTCCAAGTTCTTTTGTTGTGATAGTACCATCACCATCTTTATCAAATAGGGAAAAGGCTTCCTTGAACTCTAGAGACAGAAACAGTCCCATGGTTTAGTAACACCACCACCACAAGAAAGCAGCATATAAAGAAATGTGTCCCCATGACTATGCCTTGCAAAACTAACAACAATCTTTTAATCTAACTTGTCCATGTACCAATAGAATTAACGGATTTCTCATTAACTTCTAACCAGTCTATAACTACGTTCACTAAATTCCAATGTACTGTATTACTGCATGTGCATTATACCTGTACAAAGCATTTCAGCATCTCGCTGTGCGACTCAGCTGCACTATAAGTAGCAGTTATTTGGGGCAAGTGAGAAGAACCCAATATTTTAAATAGCTTGTGGGTAACTCACCATTAACAGTTATAGCAACAACAAAAATAAGCGATAAGTGACAACACAAGTCACTAGAAAGTAAGAACTGGCACTGACCACAAGTGGGTGACTGGTCTCCGGAAGCTCAGGTAATATTCTTTCTCTCAACCAGTTTAAGTTAGAAGTTACTTAAAAGTCATTGGTTTATTACTATTAATAGAGGTCAAATATAGGATTATTTGTTGCCATTTCACTTCAAGTTTATTGTTACTTGCTCACAAAAAAGCCCCTAGGTCTGCTTTGACTACAAGAGGCTCACTTAAAGAGTCTGGCAATTTCTATTTTTGTTTGTAAAAAAAAATCCAGAAGTACTTGGCTCAGATCTGAAAAATCTAGAAAAAATTATCTCGAGTCCAAGAAAGCAGCAGTCTAAACTTATAAAAGAAGTCAATAATCTTCTGGAACTTTAAGTGCAATAATGTATCTGAAGTTTTTGGTAAATTCATTTTGTTATTATGTTTGAGATAAGTATTATATTTTAGCCACAAGGAACTGCCAACAGAAAATATTTCTCATCATTAAGATACTTACCAGCAATCTGTTCTTCAGTCAGCTGATCAGCCTACATGAAGAATAGAACATTTTAGAACATTGTTTACCTCTGGCTATGCCAAACCATGAAACACCTGACTTTAAAATTTCAGCAGTAATGCATTATTATATTTACAAAGCAACTCTTAACCCCTCAAATCCTGCCTCTGAAAGACAAGATTCCACTAACCAACAAAAGGCCATGTTTCTGGAACCAAATAAACTAGCTTTTTCCCCCCACCCGAAACTGCACATTAAGAAAGTGCCACCAGCCCTCATCTCAAGGGTCCAAGTTGGTGAAGCAAAGGGCACGTGGCAAGCGCCTCGTCGCTGCTCAGGGAGGCACGAAATCCTTCGTGACGCGTTTAGGAGGCTCACATCACATCAGATGTCATTCCCAGAAGGATACTGACCCCAATACAGCAGAGGGGCATTTACACATTGTTGGGCTAGTGCCACCTAGTGATCCAACACCACTGACTTGCCCGTTCCCCCTCGAGCCTCCCCAACATCTTCACCAAATACCACCCTACAGCACAGGAAATGGGAAGGACTAAGGAACTGCAGCAGCACAAGGCATTAATGCTCAGTATTAGAGACTTCTGCCATCTCGGAGAAGAGCGCTGTCATGTACCATCACACTTGTTTTGCCATTTAAAAGCCTTAGCGTTTAACAAGGCTGTCTTCTACCATACGTAGGCTGCTTTAAAACTCATTTTAAGTGGCAGAAGTTAAAATGCTTGCCCATGACCTTCTAAATTAAGAGGCCACTGCTGCATCCAAAGATTTACACATGGGGGGCAATTAAGCAGGCTTATCCTGACACTAGCCATGATCTTCCAGAAGTCTCTCTTCTTTAAGGACACCACAACAGCTCTGTTACATGGATTTAAAAGTGCTAAACACCTTTAATACAACAAAATACACATTTCCTAATCACTTAGAAAGAAAGGAGGGAAAAAAATACACACATATTCCACATACATACTTGAAGATGCTAGAGAATACAACATAGTATCTCTTTTTAACCTCACTTTATAGGACAAGTACCAAGATAATTTTATAGGTCAGAAGGCAGGGATCCTGTAACCTCTCTTTTGTCCTAACACCAAGCACAAAGCCCATTTGGTGACGCTGAATACCAACAGATACAATGGAAGAATTAACAGGCTATATGATCTGTTGGGGTCTGGAGCAGGGGAACAGGGTAGCACTGAAAGGTCGGTGAGGGTATTAGATGACACACACAGTTCCTCTATCTGGAGGTTTTCAAAATATCTTTTAATTCCTGCATGTAGTGATTAAGTAACCCCCACAACCTCACATCGATTACCAGCAAGAGAGAAAAGATGGGTTGGCATTTCTCAGCTCTTATTAAATAACTGCAGAAAACTCGGCTCTGAAACCCGATGCGGGTTTACGCATTTCCGCTTCCCCGTAAACGGGCGCCTTTCCCCCCCGAGGCTACCGAAGGGACCGACATGACGAGCGGGAGAGGAAGGGCCGCGCCTCGCCAGAGGCCCCGCGGGCGGCGGCTGCCGCCATCGCCGCGCGCCCCGCACGCGGGACAGGGCGGCACGAGGCGGGCACGGGGGCGCCGCAGCGCTCCCCCTCGCGCCGTCCCCCGCGGCCGCCCACTGCTGCAGTGCGGCCGCGCTCCCCTCCTCCCGCCCGGCGCGGCGGCCGCAGCGCGGCCCGTCCGCCTCCTCCTCCTGCCGAGGGAGGGAGGGAGGGAGAGGGCGGCAGCGCCGCTCGGGAAGGGGCGGCTCTTCCCCCGCAGCCTCCCGCTCCCAGCGGCATCCGGAGGCGGCCCGCGGGGAGGAAGCGGCTCCTGCGGCGGCACCGACAGCGCCCGCCGCGGCCCCCCTCAGCCCCCCCGCCCTCCCGCCGCGGCCCCGGCGAAGCTTCGAGCGCGGAGGAAGAGGAGGGGACATGATGTAATGCGGCGCGAGGGCTCCCGCCGCCTTCCCAGCGTGGGGGCGCAGCGGCGGCGCCTCCCGCGGGCGCCCCCCTCCTTGCGCAGTGCAGCTGGTGCGGGCGGCGCGCGGGGGCAGGGCGGCGGCGCCCCCGCCCGCGGGGCCGCGGCCCTTTCCGGGCTGGGGGGAGCGGCCAGGGCGAGGCCGGCGGCCGCGCTGCGCCACGCGGCCCCGCCAGGGCCCCGGCGCGGGGGGAGTGGCGATGGCGGCGGTTCCGTGCACCGCGGGGGGGGGGGGGGGAAGGAAAGGAAATGGCTGCGGCAACCGGCGCCCCGGGGCTCCGCGCGCGCTGCCCCGCCGCGGCCTCCCCCGCGCCGCCGGCTGCGGGCGGCCGAGCAGGCGGGCTGGCTGCTGAGCCAGCTCGGCTGGCTGCTACCTACCATGGCGCGGCGGCGGCGGGCCCGACGGCGGCGGCACGAAGTGCGCGAGCGGGGGCGGCGGCGGTGCTGCCGGAGCGGCGCGGCGCGGGCAGTGCTGGCGCGAGGGCTGCGCCGCGCGCTATATACGGCGCGCTGTATCCCTCCGCGCGGCCGCTTCCCTCCGCCCCGCGCGCCGAGCGCCAGGGCGACTGCGGCGGGAGGCCCCGCCCCTCCGCTCGGCCCCGCCCCCCTCTGCCGCCGCAGCCGCCGCGCGGCCGCGGCCCCGGGCCCGTGTCGGCCCCGGGAAGCCCCGAGCGGGGCCCGCGCGGCGGCCGCGCCCGAGGGGGAGGCTGCAACGCGCGTCCGGGCGCGGGCCACCCCAGCGCGCCTGTATCTGCGCTGGGATGGGCCTCGCTCGCCCCTGGCCCGGAACGTTCCGGCTAAACACTGCAGCATCCACCTCGCACTGTTCTTACAGGTGTGGGAGCTCAGGAGCAAGTGCGGGCCCACGCTGGAAGCAAAGATCTTGGTGCCTTTCACTGCAGATCCCCTTCCATTTTGAACTGCCTTAGAGCTGAAGGTTTTTTTTTTTTTTTTTTTAAAGATTTTAGTTTGGGCCTATCTCTGGTGGATTGGAATATTTTCAGTATGATCTTAATCCTGATAATCTGCCTTGAACTAAATGATTTTAAACACACTTTTTGTTTTTTTATTATGTTTGGAAAATGCCATTTACTTTCAATGTTTTAAATACAAAAAAACTGATTGGAATGGTTTTTATCTGACAATTTATGGAGGCCCTACCAATGACATCACAATTTATTTGCTTGCCTCTCCGGAATGGAGGGATGGGTTGGCAAACTCCACTATTACGTATTTGCCATCTAGAAAGATTTCTCACAGCAAACAAAATAGCATATAGAACATGCCACAATTTGGGCTCAGAACCATGATAGAATTTATGTAAGAAACAGTGCATGAAATAGTGTCAGAAATCCTGTTAGCAACTACCTAGTCTAAAAATCATAGCTAGTTTTAAATTATTCTTTATATGTAGGATGCTTGGCCTATTATTTTTAATACTCTTTTTTTTTTCTGACTACTAAGCAGTGAGGTTGATTTTATGCTAGGGAAGAACATGTAAATTAATCTTTTGTTTTGAAACCAGACTAAGAATTTTAAGCTGTCATTTTCCTAGCTTAATTTCTTTCCAGAAAACATGGTACAATGTTTGACTGATGTTGGCTGCAAGAGCTTTTGCTTGGGTAAGTGAATCTTGGAGCTTCCCGAGTCTCATAGGATGTTTGAAGAATAATGTTAATGTGCAGATCATTTACCTCATCTGTTCTGATTTTACACAGGTGAAGATCTCATTATTGAAACAAAAATTCTGTGCAAATATTGGGCTAAGAAATTTATGCAAATATTTCAAAAAGATAAATAGCAAATGCAGTCCTGCGGTCTTTGGCCAAAATGCTTGTAATATGGAAGGCTGCAGTTGTCAGCAGAATAATCTTACCAACATTATTTTAATCTCTTTAGAGTTGCTAAGTGCACGGAATATGGTCTTTCATTGATACAAAGCCTTCACTCTTGTTAAAAAGTGCAGGGATTAGATTTAGCTGTTGAGGAGGGACAAAGACATGTAATTAAACTTGATGTACATACTCTCACAAAATACCACCATTGCCCTGTTTGTATGTGGGTGAAAGAATTTGGAAACATAAAGTAAAACGTAAAGCAGCCGGTTAGTGGCATACAATGAATGTTGCCAAAGATTAACAGGACTTTTGACTGAGAGATTGCTGTATATTTTTTCCTTTTTTTTTTTGGTTTTGCCTTTTGGTGTCTTACTGACTGTTGATGATTTATGTTAATTTATACTAAAGACGGAATTTTCAAATAAAGTTACTTTTTGTGTAGTGTGGAATATAGGTATGTTGCTTTATTTAAGAACAATTTCAGCATGATTAATTAAGATGCCACAGTTAAAATTATGCAGTAGTTTGTGTTAAACTGCATCATTCTGTATTCGAAAATATTTCAAAGCTACTGCTTCAAAATAACATTCTGACTAAGGGGATTTTTTTCCTAATTTTGACATATGGTAATGATAAATGTAAACAAAACAGAATACTAATGTTTTGTTGCTTACTTAATGGAGAAAAAAAATCAACTAAACTCTGGCATTTGCCTGCTCCTTGTAAATCTGCTTTCACTCAATTGTATAGCTAGATTTTGATCAGTATTCTTTGTTCTCTTAAAATTTACATTCAGTTGTGGGCAGGCAAGAAATGGCCCTGTCATCTCAATGACATGCAATGTCAAATGATATGCCAGGATCTTCCACAGTCTCATTCAAAATCTCCTGGATCTCAGTGGGAGCTGGACTGGGCCACAGAATTATTCAGTATTTGTGCCTAAAACCACAGAATTTAGCCATCCCATTGCTGCTGAATTTTTGCTATGAACAGAGTTATTAATATGAACACAGCATTTCTACTTGGATGAGATTTGCTGTTTTAATTTATCTTACTCTATATCATTAAGCGTGTTTCTGTTCACTTTTATATTGTATTATTTTATAGACCTATTAGATCTAGTAAAAGACTTAAGACCGTCCTGCCTAGTGTGACACTTCAAAATTTGTCTTAGCATAATACTAAGGTTACAGTATTACAGTGTTCCTGCAGGGTTTATGTGCCTGTTCTTTGGGAATGGCCTAAGGTGTGAGAAGGAATTCTGTCAGGAACTCAGAAAAATAATGAATTTTATCGCTTACATGCAAGATGTGTTTCTCCAGCCTCAGCTTTGTTAGTATAAGCCACTGAAGAACATGGGTTCACATGTACAATTTGTTTTCTTGTATTATAGATACATAACTAAAAAGAATCAAAATCAAAACACTTTAAACACCTGTCCTTGGAGAAAGGATGTGAGAACAGTTGGATAAAAGTTTATCCAAACCTCCAGTGCCCAGGCAGGAAGCTGATATGGCAATAAGCAGAGATAACCACTATATAATGAGGTAGACATATAACAAGTCAAAATCAAATATATAAGCACATGCAAGACTGGTGCAACAGGGACAAATTCAGTATTAGTTTTAGTAAGTATGAGCTCACCAGTGATATACTTCACCTACATAGATAGGGGCTGAATTTGTTGTACTTATTTTCAAGTCAGTCAGAATTCTCCTGGTCTACCAGGTTGGTTACCCTCTCTGTAAAGCTGTGCTCCTATATCCAATGTTTCTTTGGGGGGACTGTTTCCTACAAAATTTCTAAATGCCCTTGGCAGCTATGATAATCTCAGCCAGTATCTTTATATAATTACTCTAAGTTTCATCAAGATTGCAAAATAAGTGGGTGGAAGTCCATTGAACCAAAAGAACAGGCACAGAAATGAATTTGACCACATGTATGCCAGATCTGGAAATGAAAATTACTTTATTTCAACTTCTACATTTCCAGGCCCACTAGCTCTTTTAAACTGGAGTCATGCTCCTATGGGTTACTGTTTCTTGTTCGGAAAAACACAGAATCTCCCCAATCCTGTATATGCTCATAATTTCTTTGTATTCGCCTCCTTCCTACTGGAATGCATCAAAAATCACAGGGAATTACGGATTTCCACTAAGCATTAAGAGTTAAAAGGGCCTTTTGAGTAAATGAGTAGTAGTAGTGGTTGCATATGTTGACTATCCATTGTCCTGTGAAGTTTTAGATGGTGATCTAAAACTGATTTATTAGTTGTTAAGAACTGAATTATTCACACATTGTAATTAATTAGTGAATGTTTCTCTACATAGCTATGTAAATTGTCATCCCTGAGGACTAATAATTTTAAGTTTCATCCTCCAAACTTAGGGTAGTTTGAGCTTGAAGATCCTATCTTAAAAAGATTCAGGCAGATGGGAATTAAAGAGCTGCTCCCATACATAAACTCAGTCACACATCTTGCAGCTGAAACATTATCAAAAATTCTTTTAAATCAAAGTACTTTTCTCTATTTTTTTTACATTTGAAATGTAAAAGAAATTAAAAGATAACCCAGTCTTAGAAAACAATCTTTCTTCACACTACTATGAAAAATTCTCTAGGAAGATTTGAGAATGTGAGAACAGGATTTTCCTTCTCAGTTCTTTTAACTGCCAGTTCCATAAAAAGGTAAACACTGGATGATTCATGATGACAATAAAAGTTACTCATTCTTTTTTTCCTGTTGTTTATGTATTGTTATTGTTAGTGTTTTATGGATAAAAGCCAAGTAGTATTCACTCTATTTCAAGAATCAAATGCAGAAGAAGACAGAATACTTGGAAGTATACGTGTATATTAAGTATGTATTTCACATTTCAACATAACACTGTCAAGCGTGCTGAATATTTCCTAGATCATCCTTCTTTGTTGTTTGTTACATTTATATGAACGGACCCTCTGAAGCTCATTACAGTTAATACATCTGCCAAAGAGAAGTGGTGTGGTGTTTTTTTTTTTTAATGACAAGTATATTTAAAAATATTCTGTAATGTATGGAAATGGTCTTTCTACTGAGAGTAAAAAATCTGTTTCTAATTTCAATAGACATAGAACCCTCAAAATTTTAAATGGTACAATACAACAATAGTAAAACAGTTTTTAATTGGCTTTATTAGCTTTTTTTTCAAGAATATGCTGGAAAACCAAGTAGTCCACAAACTATCTTACTTTATGGTTTCAAATTTCTGTGTTACAACTAATAGATAAAAGCTGAACAATTGTTGCTTTTAGCTGCAGATTTGGAACCCATATGTAAGTCAAAATGGGATAATAAGTAACGATAAATAATGTTTCAGAATTTCAGAATTTCCAGCCTTCAGAAGGAAGGCTGGAAATTAGTTCATTCTACTCTAGTATCCTTTCTTTCTCACTTTAGTATGTCCTATTTAACATTAAAATAGGAAGAAAAGGGTCCAAGTTAGTCAAGATTGCTTTTTTACATAACAGAAATTATTAAATGAGCCTTTTGTATTGTTTTTAACACATCCTCTTTGTCCATGACTAATTTATTTTCATCTGAATATTCTCATGGGTCAAACCAGCACATGAATTTTGGAATAAAAGTCACAGTTGAATTTAATGAGGAATTTTTCTTAAAAATAGGATTATTTCAGTAAGCTGAATATATGTAATGTAATAGTACATTTAAATTATCACTAAATGATTGCAGAATCAGACCCACTAGTAAGTAAAAATGTTCCATGAAAAATTGCTGTTTGGAATACCTCATTGGCAAACCAATATGAACGTATATGACAAAATCCACAGATTCTACAAATCTGCAAAGTCCACAAATATTATTTCTCACAGACAAGTTTTCCCTACTCAACCTCATGTAATTCCGTAGTAAATATAAATAATACTTTATCCCTTTTGGTAAGGTGGAAGGGCTGTCATAAAACAACTTGCTAGAGATACAGGGGAAAATACAGCTATTTCAAATACACAGTTCAAATGTGATCATACTTGTAAAATCACAATTGTAATATCTGATATAGATTTCCAGCAACTGCAAATGGGCCCTGTTGTCAATAAATCCATGTTAATTTGCATCAGTTAAAAATTATTTTTCCTTTCTTTTTCCTCACATACTTAAAAGAAGGGGTTTCTATCAGTTTGTCAGATTCCCTGGGGTAAGAAGGTAAGAGATTAAAACCACCTTTTTGATGTCAAATCCACCTTGCGTGTCAAATATTGCAGGCCAAGAGACATCTGGTACTCTAATCTACCATACTACGGAGCTGACCCAAGGAGTGTTATACATACATCCTAAATTTCAGATGCTGGCAGCCAGAATCCTTGACAGGTCATACACTTAATTTGTCTAAGGCTGGGAAGAATCTGTGAAATCTTTGGACTTCTTTAGACAGCTATTTTATGTTGTTTGTGCCTACATCAATAATAAATAAACCTACTTGATAATGAAAAAAAAAAGTCCACTCACCATTCTGGAGTAAAGGGCACACATCAAGCTTTCCAACAACCTGGAAGAGAAAAGAATTTCTACTATGAATTCTTAGAGATTATTGAAATAAACTCCAATCTCTGCAGCCTATTGCTGGAGAACCAACAGACTACCTCTCCTCTGGTGTTTGGCCTGGCAGTATGTAGGAAATCCTCTGCTGAAAACGCATCTTTAAAAAAATCTTTTAGTGAAAACATTTTTTAAATGACAGCAATTCCAGAATATAGGTTCTGATCTCCCTATTAAGGATTTTCTTTGATCCATGCTCTTCCTTCAATTCAGTTCTTTGTCTAGAACTTGAGGTTCTTACCTTTGGGGACACGAGCAGTATGTGCAAAATCCTGCCTCTTAAAACATCAGGCCCTCAGAATATGTGGGCATCCCAATCTTAAAACACCTGAGATCATTGCTGAAATTTCAGAAATAGCACCAAAAGAGAAAATCTGTCATTCTTCATAAACCAAAACAGAGCTGTTTCATGGGGCCTGCTCTTCCTGCCAGTGTTTTTGTAAGGGTGCAGTTCACAACAGCTACCTAATTAAATCTCTATTCTGCCTGCCTTACTCTGCCAGCTTTTGTGAAATGAGAATATGCCTAAAATTCTGGTCTGTCCCAGATATCCAGCACTTTGTGCATACCTTTCCTGGCAAGCAGCATCGACTTTCCCCATAGTATGGCTATTTGTTATTATTTTTATTGTAGCAGAAGTATGCTAGATGCTAATGAAGTACTTATATTTAGTAAGTGTACTGTTATGTGCTGGCTGTGAAGCTGTCAGCAGCGTTGTTATAAAGCACATGTCTAACACAAAGGTGCATTGCAGCGGCAATGGGATTTTTATGCTATACAGAAGGGAAGTACATTTAATGAGTTTATTTTGGTTAGCCTTTGGTTTAGTTTTGGGTCTGTCAGTACTGACATCATTTTTCCAAGCAGGGAGTACCATCTAAGGCTTTTCTGCATCACTATCCTTGGGGTGGGCCCGTGTGTGGGCTGATGCAGTGCTCAGCACTCCAGATCATTTCACTTTGGCATCCATTCTGCTTCTGCTGTCTCTATCTCCATATTCTATTTTAGGTGTTACAGAGCACCAATCTCCTTCACTAAAATATAGCTAAAACAAAATACAATATAAGCAAAAAATGAAAAGACTCAAAATAGACTATTTTGTTATTATTATAGGGTTAAGTCACTTAAGCAGATAACCTTCCTACTCCTCCTCCCACTTCTTTGCTTTGCCTCATATTATTCTCTCTTCAGGGACATGCTGCTGGTCCACAGGCTTTTGCAACAAAACAAAACAAACAAAAAAAGAGACTCCATTCCATGAGAAGTCCATCTATTCATCTAGCTTAATTCCTGCAAAATTACCAGCTTGGGCATTTCACCAGGCCTGAGGTTCTTACATGAATCCCTCCACCTGAAGTGGGGCCAGAGGAACCTTCTGGGGAGATAACTGCATATGTGCCCTTCCTAGGGCCTTGTGCAGATTATTGCAGCTGTATGTTCCAGAAAGTGGCACCTCAAACTGCTGTGACACCCATCAGCCACAACAGGAGCACTGCTTGCCTTGGCACCAAAGCTCACCTACATCTGAGCCTATGTAAATTTTAGTGCATTTGCTGTTCGGAGCGGGGGCATATATGGAGGCAGGGCTTTAACCACCAGGAGAGATGCATCAGGATTACTGTCAAATGTACTGGGAACTTCTAATTTGGATTTAAAAAATCCAGTAAACCAACAGTTTCCCTATCCCTCTGCCTAGCTGCTCCCGTGGGTGCTTTCTGCTCTGCAGGCAGTACTGGACACATTCCCTCCCTTAGGGGAGCCTGTAGTTAACACTGGAAATTGAGCGAAAGCCACGCTCATCTTTCAGCTTGTCTCTAGCTCGAGCTGGACACTGGCAGTTCTGCTGCTTTCCTGAGGACGTTTAAGCCAAAACCCAAGGGAGGTTCTGGCTGCACGCTGGGTGACTCCAGGCTTGCATGTCCTGCACTGCGACTGCTGCTAACGCCCGTTGCGCTTGATGTAACCAACGGCAGCGGCCTGAACTGCGGGCAGCACATCACTCTGCACCCCCTTCCTCCGCGCCGGCATCTCCTGTGTGCTACTATAGGGACAAAAAAAAAAAGGCGTTTTTGTTTGTTTGTTTGCTTTTCTCTTTCCTGAGGACACGGGAGCTGGCAAAGGCTGCGGCGCTGCCGTTGGGTGCCTGGGGGCGGGGGTGGCCCGCAGCGCGCCGTACGCGGCAGAAGCCGGCCCCGCGGCACCGGGGACCGTGCCAGAGCGGCGGTTGCCACAGCGCCAGGACGGCGGCGGCGGCCAAGCCGTCGGTGGCCGCTCGGGAGCAGCCGCCGCAGCCACGGCCGCTCGCGCGCGCGTTAGCGGGCGGCAGGGCCTACATCCCTGCGCGGAAGGTTACCCTCCCGCGGCGCGTCGCGGCCGCCGAGGCGGCTTTTTGTCTAGGGCTCCCTGATTGGCTACTGGGACTCCGCAGTGCTTAGCTGGTAAGAGCCAAGGCCCGCGATTGGCTGCGTTGTACCTGCAATGCGTCAAGCGGCGGTGCTGGAGCGCGTGTGCTGGCGGGCGCCGGAGGCAACAGCGGCGGCGCGGCGGCGATGGCGGCGGGGCTGCTGCTCGCCCCGCGGCGCTGCCTGTCTGCCTGCCGCGGCGGCCCTGCCAGCCCCGGCACTGCCCTAGCCGCCTCTCATAATGCTGCAGCTTGCAGCAATAGCAGTTGCTTGGCTCCCGTGAGCCAGAGCTGGCAAGAAGAGGCTTTTTGCAGTCGGTTACATCTTAAAAGCTGAGTGTCTGTATCAAAAAGCAGCAGAAAGACAAAGCTTTTTCCCCGCATTACCTTGTCTGCAAAACACAGCGCCAGAGTTAGAAAATGTGGCAGCACAAATGTGCTCATTCTGCCCCTGCGCTCTCAGTGTGAGCAGCGTTCCTAGAGCTGCTGCTCAAAATGACAGTTTGAGTGGCAGTTGGAGGAGGATGTGCACCATGAAGTGATGAGTGATCTCCTAAATATCTCACTGAAACACTGCAAAATCTTTCAGCGTGGAGAGATGCGCCTGCAAGTAAAATTAGCCCCGAAGCGAAGAGCAGCAGAGGAAGGCGAAGCTGGCTGGGCTCCATTGGAGGCTTCTGGACATCGTTGGGTGTCTGGGAGCCTCCAGGCTTGGCCCGGTCACGCTCCAGCCCCGCCGCGTTGCATAAGGCGCTGCAGCCCAGGGCCACGGCCTGCTGCACCTCCAGTGCCGTTTGTGCTGAAATAAACCCCACAAACCCCAACCGAACAAACCAACAGCAAAACCTGCTTTGAACCATCGAGAGAAACTGCTCTTAAACCATAAAGAAATGATGGCGAGTTCTAAACCAGGAAAAAAATAACCACCACCAACAAAAAAACTTCCTGGCACATCTGCAAGGCTAGATAGAATTAGTGCCTAAGTGCAGAAGTAGGTTAACAGGCACTCAGAATATTACTTCAATTCTTCAATATTTTTGTGACTGGTATGCCTCGTTGCTCTTTCCAAATCCCATTCTTAAAGAGTGAGTCAGCAACAAGTCTGTGAATGTGTCAGGGAGCAGTATTTTAACTAAGATTTCACGGCTAAATAATCATTAAGACTATGTTTACATAAAAAAACTGCAACTCCGAGCATGAACATGGACCCTAATGGATCCTTTTCATGGCTTTAGTGGGAGTTTTTTTTTTTTTTTTCCCTAACTGCAGTTTTCAGGGTAATATTCCTGATATGCTCTTGTAAGGGTTTTGAGTTAAAATCCATAGCAGTTTATTTCCTTTATTTCCTTTGCTCACGGGGAAGTAGAACACTTTTTATTTTAAAATTATTGTGATTTCCTTTTCACGGCCTTCCTGAATGCAAACTACTTTCCTGCTGGCACTAACACTTCTTGCTGCCTTTTTTTTTTTTTCCAGAAGAATTCTTGCAAAATATTAAAAACAATCCAGGCACATTTACTTGTAGTCCTGGCCAAGTGGAACAAACAGAGTGAAACCTTTATGGGAAAATTATATGCCTTTGTAATTATAATTATAACATTTATGAATGAGGTTTTGCTAAGCTAACATAAAAGCAGGACTGCAAGCTCATTCCCTTTCTTACTTGATCATTTAAAGTATAACAACATTTATAACATTTCCATGTTTGGGATATTCAAGTTTAAAATTCTAGGTTTAAAATAGTGTGGGGTCATTGCAAGTGGCAAGGAAAGCAGTATAAAGCACTGGTAAAGGCATCACTGGTATTCTCTTCTAGAACAATATTTTAAAATTGTGCATTAGTCATAAAACCAATTAATTGTTTTAAATTAACACAATGATTTTTAAAATAATAGAACTAACTGAATGTCAGAGGACTTGAGAAACGGTTTTAAGTGACATCATAATTTTTAATAGGAAGTAACTTCAGGGGCAGCATTTAAATCATTATAGTCCTCAATAGAGTTGCAAAAGGAACTGAAAAGTTGTATAGCAGATGACTGAAATTTTCTGTTTAAAAAATAAACTCAAGAGCTTTTAGGTGTTCTCTTATGATAATAATTACCTTGTAAAAATTAACCTACTTTAAGTTCGAGTTGCTAGAATGAATCAATGGGAGTAATTAACAATTATATGTTTATAAAGAAGAGTTACATTGCTCAAATGCGGGTAGTTCCAAATTGAGTGGTAATTTACATTTTATTTTTATGCATGTGCTTCATGTGGATTATGTCCAAAGCCACTGCTAGACATAGGAACAGTGATATAGAAAGTTCATTATTGTTCTAAATACATTATAGTAGAAGCATCCTGAATAAAAACATGTACCAAGCATTTAAAGCAACCATTTTAAAGCAATGTACTTGGAGCTGGACCAGCACACTAACATCTGTTAAACATATGCAGGTCTGCCATCTTATGGAGCCCAACTGGTACTACCATATACAGAAAAGGGAATTCCGTGTTGGGAAAAAACTTGGTTTGAACTTTGCCTGTTCAGTGAATCCTTCTAGAACTTGCATCATTTGATTCATTGTTTTTATTTCACGGGTATATTTATTGCATCTATGTATGCAGTGCAAGTGCAAACACATAAACACAGTGAAATAGAAACACTCTTACAATTGCAAATTCAAGCATAGAAAGTCTGGGAAACACTAATGGATGTTTACATTATGACAGCCTTGAATAACATCAAGTGCTATTTTTTCCCTTCAGGACATAGTGAATAGCTGTTCAAAAATTTGTGTTAGCCTCATTGCTCAGAGCATGACCCTGCTGCAGTTCAGTCAAACGCTATTGTAAAGACAAAGGTATTAATTTCTTTATGGGCTTTTCTGTAGCCGTTAGTACTGTTATATGAGAGGCTTCACAAATGCTTTTTCACAACAGGCCTGCTCTGTGAAATGGCATCACTACTCTCTTCTTGAGTACAGGGGACACTTGACCATGATGGAACAAAGACTTGGGGCATCTCTTCTCTTCTTTCCACATTAGATTTGTCACCTTTTCCCAGCTTGTTTTCATCTGCCCTGCAGGTTCTTGCTGCCTCTTGCTCAGCCATACCCGTTCCTCATGGTCATGGTCAGGGACTTACCCAGGACTTGTTCTTTACTTGCAGCTCCCACATCTCTCTCTTTCTCCCTGACTCCTTGCCCAGATTGTTCTGAATTATGTTTCAAGGCCCTACTCCAATGTGCTGGGAGTATTAAAAGCCTCCAAAGCAAACACCAACAGATTTCTCTACTCTTCTCAGAAAAAAAAAAAAAGCAATTTTGGAGGAAGTTTATACAGGCCCAGGCAGACAATCTACATGGAAATTTCCAGCCCACATGATTAGGATTTAGCAAAGCCATTAAAACTGCTAAAAATGATGACATTTTATTTGTTTTTGTTCTGTGTTTTAATATAAGCTGATGCCAGATAAACTTGCTAAGTAACTTTTGGGATTGCCAAGAACATATACAATATTTTTTCTTTAACTGATACAAAGTTATTTTTAGTTAGAAAGGATTCCTCAGGAAGACCATGTTTCTTTGCTTTTGAAAAATTTGAGATGAGCTAGGGAAGTGTTTTAAGTGACTGTGATATTGTCAGTTATTATACTAGTGCACTTAAACCAGATCCAGTATTGAATAAAGTTTTGCAAAGTTTTCACAGCTGTTGAAAAACCTGGTAGCTCTTGAAAATTGAAGAGTTAGGTTCACTGATTTCACTTAGTTTTGCCTGTACTCTACTCTATAATCTATGCTATACCTTCTCCACTCAAATCCTTTATTTTCTCCACTTAGTCACCGTTGCAAACATTCACATCTATCCTGATACTCTTGCTGGGAAAAAAACACTAAGTGGAAACTGCCATTTATGCCATTTCACGTACTGTGAACTGAACTGGATGGTTCCACCGCACCACAGTTCACAGCTAGCACAACTGGTCTTCATAAGAATGAACAGTTCTTTCCCACTTACCAAAAAAGTTTCCTCTCCAGGAAATACACATCCACACCTCCCTTCCTACTTGTACCACTTAGGCAACTCTATCCATGCATCTCATATGGAAATCCCAACCATAAATTTAACCTGCTTGCCTCGTCTCCACATAAAGAAGTCAGCTCCATCCCCTTGTTCCCTCCACATTTCCTTGCTGTCACAAGCAGCTCCTGGCGTAGGGGTGGGTTCCCCTTCACTATTCCAGTGCTGCTCAGTGCAGACCAGAGGCATGGGGAGCGTTTGCAACATGGGGGGCTAGTTATTGCTTGTAAGTAATTTTTTGGCAGGGCTTTTGCCACGATCGGGTAAGTTGGTACCACTCCTTAGGTGTACGTATCTTCTGCTCGCGGTGCTCCTTGCAAGGGATCATCTATGTGCAGGTAAGGGAGAAGGAGCTGTGAAAGGACTGACCACAAGTAGATCTTGAGGGAGTTTAAAAAAAATAAAAAGAAGGGTTGCTAATAAACAGAAATACTGATTTTATTTGAATTTGTGAGTACTCAGTTGATAATTCAATGTGTGCTTAAACCCCCACTTTATTCCACTACATAAATTGATCAGAAGCTGATCCCAACAGGACTGGGAGCAGAATGTGGATCCAGCTTTTGTGTGAAACTGCATTTAAAAACTCTGACTGCAGAGATTAAAAAAAACAGTTGAGTTGGTGTGCTGATCAAATCCACAAACTGGTACCATAGCTTACACACATCCTCCTTGAAATGTTACTAATAAAGCAAAATGGTGAAGTAGTAACTATTTTTTTTTTTTAACTCCCAAACAGCAAGAATGTCATGGGAAGCTTAGAGGTCGATACACAGGAAATACCATCCTGGATCAGACTGGAGATTCTCTGGCCCAGTATCTTTCTACAGCTATGGCAAGATCAGGTGCTGCAGAGGGAATGCAAGAATTACTCACTGCTGCGAACAGGAGACAGTCTGTCCCTTTAAAAGATCAAATCCTGATCTTCGATAAAAAGACATTTTCTTAAATGTGAAGCATGAAATGTAATAATCCTTCCAAAATAATTAGTAACCACAGCTCTGAGCATTTTGTTACTTACATACGTTCTTACAATTTACTAAGTTCTTGACCTCAGTGGGTTTCTGCAGTGCTGTGGTTCCACCATGTAATTACTCATTGATCTGGCAAACACTAACGGAGAACATTACCACTTCTACAAAAATGATACAAATTTTTTATGTATCATTGTAAAGGAAGCAATATTTCAGCTTTATATATACTTTTTTTTTTTTCTGAAAAATGTACACGCAGTACATTTCTAACAGTGTCTTTTAGCTTAAGACATCATGTCAGGATTCAGAAGTTCAATTGCAAAGTCAAGATGTCTTAAGCTGGATGCTTAGGTTTTTAGTCATGTGTACTATTTTGTGCATTTCCTCATCATTCAAAACATTTTTTTCTTGATATTTACAGCTTTCCTAATTCTGTGTATTTTTATTCTACATAAACGCATACATAAAGGAATATCATTTTGTCCAGAATTTGTGTTACTCCTGTTTAACGATAGAAGGCTGCACAGATGGCTGCAAAACAGAACCTTCAAACCCAGCCAGATTTGTACATTTGTGCTGATTTCTTGCTTAAGGGAACCCGGTTAAAAATGCTGTCCTGCCAAATCCATCCCTGCAGTAATTCTCTTGGCTTTGCTGGATAGCCACATGGGATTGCCTGCGATATCTGGCTAAGCAAAGAGATTCTGTGCAATCCTAAAGGGATTTGTTTGACAGTATGTAAAAATGAAGTGCAAAGAACATTTTACTGTTTTGAGATTTGGACAGTTCAGCCATTTTGTGGAAAGTGTGAGCCACTTTCCATTCGGAATACACAAGGAACAATTAAAAGTAATTTCAGTTTAAATACCAAGCAGGAGAAGAAGCTGCACTAATACTGGTTCAGATGCGGGTACAGATAGTAGGAGGCTCAGACAGCCTACCTGGCCGTCATAGGATTTAGAAACGGTTCCTGACCTGAGGGAACAATCTGAAGGCTGCTGTGATCCTGTGTGTGGCATCGTAAATGCTGAGAAAAAAAAAAGAAAAAAAAGAAAAAAAGTTTTTTAGAATAGAACTACCTTGACAGAGTTTGGGAGCTAAAGGTAAATGAATTGCTTCTATTAACTTCTATTAACCTAAACCTAAGGCATCCCAAGGAAATTGGCTTGCTTTTCGATGGCAGAATCTTTATTTTTTTATATTGATCTGTTCATATTTTATACTGATAAACACATTTAGGATGCAGTATAAATAATGCAGAATAGTCAGCTGCAAAGCCACTATCTAACACTAAAATATATTCCCACCGTGAGAGCTGATAGCTCCATTATGGCTTGTAGGAAACTACAGTACTTGTGAGCTTTGGAGTAGTAGTATAAGCGGAAACCAAAAAATAGCAGCTCACAGCTTCAGCTGGATGCTGAGTGTCAGCTAGCTCCGTGGCCTGGGGCTGGGCCAGGGATGGAAGGCTCTGAACAGCCTGCTTGTCATTGTAATGTTTCCTGTTTTCTTTTGCAAGTAACACTTTGTAGTGTAAATGCCTTGCTAGTGGTGTCACCTATGACACTTTGGCCTTTCCATTCTGCTCCCATGCTTCCCTCCAGAAACTGGCCTGGCTTGTTGCTGATGCCTCAGTGCTATCTATCTCCTTAGTTCCCTCTAGGAGAGGTTGCTGGGTCAGATATCCAAACTGGATCCGTGCATGCGTATCGTATTCGCCTGACCTAAAAGGCCTCCCACAATCCTGCGTGACGGGATCGCTTCAGCTGTCTCTGCATGGAGTTGGCTCCAGCTGGCCCGAAGCCCGCCTGGATTGGATGTGTTTCTGAGGGAAGCAGAGAGGTGCGACTGCAGCACGCCATGCGGAGAGACCTCCGCCGCTTCCTTGGTGTACTGCGGTCCCACGGTACTAGTAGAAGCACTACTTCCAAGATCAACAAACATGTCTTTTCTGTGCAAGTGAAACGTTAAAAATGAAAAACAGTTGATGGTAATGGAATTTTAGAGAGAAGGCTTCCCCCCATCACCCTCAAAATTAAAATTAGGGATGGCATTAATAAATAGAATGGTTTCTTTGGTTTATTTGTAGCGCATGAAAACTGTGTTATCTTTGTTTTATTACATATTTGCCACTTTGCAGGCTTGCAAAATTATAAACCACACAGAGTGTGGTACTTTCCAAAATACTATATGGCTTCAGCCAGACACAAAGCATTTCATGTTGGGTTGGAATAAACACTAGGGAACCTTGGCTTTCTCACTCATCTTTGTCAACGACTTCAGCAAAGCAAATAAAATGGCCATGGGGGGTTCTCTGCCCCACAGATACAGTGTAGGTTGTAGGGCCAGAAACTGTGGCAGAATCCCTTCTCGGCCTTGTTTCCTCCTCTTCTTGCTTTGCTCCCCGTGTGGAGGAAAAATAATTGATTGGGTGGTGGTGGGGGAATAGAGGAGGAAACGGAAAAAGATGATCATCAGGCTCCAAAGGTCAACTCAAGGAGTGGCGTCTGGATAGCTCTAGCCATTCCTTAAAAGGGCAAGTGACCTTATGTGCAGAGAATGTCATTGGAAAGAAATCCAAAGGAAAGGAAGAAATATACAGCAGGAGCTTTGCTAGGGATCAGGAAATTCCCTTGACAAGCAGAGGAAGTGCCGGCTGTTGACCTGCTTCCCAGAGAGGCAGGAACGATGTTGGAGTCTGTCGCTGGAGAAACCTCTCACCCAATCTGGCTATCACAACACAGCTGGCATGCCAAGGGAAGAGATCCCTCAATATCAGAGAGCACCTGGAAAGACTATATTTCTCCTGACCGGAGTAGAACAAATTCTATTACCAGGAACCTTCATTTGGCTAGAGCTGTTAATTTAAAAACAGCATCCAGCAGCTCCCATATTTTAACTCTGGCCATCCTCATTGCTTTCTGCCCTCCCTTTCCTCCTCTACTACTTCTCCATGCCTCCCCCAAGTCATACATGTCCCTGACACCTCACTGAACATACTGTGCTGATTATCGGAACACACTTATCTCCAGGCTTGTCTCTAACTACTAATCTTATTAATTTGCCTTCCTTAGTTATTTACTGAGCAGCAATAAAAAATTAATTACTTTTACAAATCCGGAATACCGATGGACCAATACCAATACTCTGGAATACCAATGTATAGTGTTCTCTAAAATTAGAAGACTGCTACAAGCATCCTTTTCTAAATGAAAAGGTGACAAGTCCTCTGAGCAAAAAGGACTTTTTTATGGCCAGATGGAAGATAGAGTTTCAGATAATGAAACAGAAGATGCAAAAATGGTCCCAGGGTTCCCAAAAGCTCAGCAGCTTTGAACAAAACTGATAAGCTGAGAGAAAATAATTATGTATTATCAAATATGGTTTACATACCATAAAATATGGTTTATAGTATATAAACACACACATATATATATTTTCAATTAACACCCCGCAGAAAGTATATCGACATTCAAATTAGTCAGGCCTAGCCTATTTTATTTCATTAAGAATTAGGTTAGAATTACCATCATACTTGATGCTTGTCCTAAAATGTTTCATGCATGCAAAGCATTTTTTTCAGCCTTCTGAGCCAAAAGAACTGGCTTTTATGCACTTCGACGGGTGTAGAAATACATTGAGGGATAGGTAAGGTGAGTGGGAAGTGTATGGAAGAAGCATCATAGTGCCTTTGTGGAAAGATCATAAAAATAAAATGAATGTCCTGTCTTATCTATATGAAAATTAGATTTCCAGATGCTGTTATACTGCTTACCAAGTGCACTTGCCTACACATTCTCCTTTGCTTACCCATTCTCCTATTCTCAAGGTTGTACAGCCTATTGTTGACTATCCCTAAAGTAGATGCACTTTAATAGAATAATTGCAGTGAGTATAAATGCACTTTCACTGCTTATCAGATAAAGGGCATTTCTTTTTTAATAAACATATAATTGATTAGTCCTAGTTAATATATTATCACAACTTAGTGGTGCCATCAATAATTTAGGTATATTAAGCTGACATTCTTATAGGCATAATAATGTTTTGTCCTGAAGGGAGAGTATAATAGTTCAGGATAGCAATACGCCAGTTCATTATGTTGCAGGCCTTTTTTTTCTTTTTCTTTTTTTTTTTTTACTGCATGTGTATCAACTAGTTTCAATTTGGGTCATATCAACTGTCAGCATTCTGTCAGGGAGAGGATGCTCCATACAACTCAAGCATTATACAAATTATCTGGTATTAAACCTTCTTACTACCAGTAAAGTGATACTACTTACAAAAGTGAAATTTTCTAGCAGTTTCTGGAGGAAGGCTTGCTGTCCTACTCACAGCTAAACTAATGGAATTACTTTAATGGAATTAGTTTTGCAGTGCAAAAAGACAGTACAAATGAAAATCTTCCACAAGCATTTCAGATTGATGGTTGGTGAAACATGGGGATGAGGGAGAATTCTGAAGTTGAAAAGAGATTCAAAAATACACCTAACCAGATAATCAGTGGACACTCATGCGTGTGACAAAGCTTTTTTTTTTTTTTTTTTTTCACTGAGCACTAACTGATGCTATTTTAGACTGATTTTAGTAGGTAGCAAAAGTGGGGAAGGAGATAGTTGCATTTATAGAACAAACAGAGCAGTTGCCCTTTTATCTCCACTTGGATGATAAGTCCAAATGAAACAGAGGAATAAACAAAGCTGCTTTTGTAATTAGAACTTTGGAGGGCTTTTTCATTCCAGAAGAGCAAATTTTGGTATACATAGTAATTGATGTAGTTGCATGGACTGAATAAATCAGACTTAAACATGACAGAGATCTGGAATTTGTCTACTCAGAGATGCAAAAAATATCTGGAATTTACATTCCAAGTATAGAAGCAGGATGAGTAATCAACAGTGAGAGCAGAAACAAGAAAAGGGCCTATAAGGAGTGGAGAAGAGAAATGAATGTATGAAATGAATGAAATGAATGAAGAAAGCTATGG
This sequence comes from Tinamus guttatus, assembly GCF_059628265.1. Taxonomy (NCBI): domain Eukaryota; kingdom Metazoa; phylum Chordata; class Aves; order Tinamiformes; family Tinamidae; genus Tinamus; species Tinamus guttatus. The sequence continues at coordinate 13,538,864 of NW_028288582.1, forward strand.
CTTGGAGGCTAGGAGGTGCAGGTATCAAGGAACATTTGCCAAACATAAAGCATAACTAGATCTTGCAAAAGAGCAAGGCAAAAGAAAAAGCAATATAGGTAAAATTACTAAACAAAAGGAGATGAGGAGGAAAACACTGAGATAATATATAAGGTAAATCCCCAGCGTAATTAGTACTTTTCCAGCATTTAGGAAGGACAAAAATGTAGAGAAGAGCTCAAAGATGCATTTTTTTGCTAGAAAAGAATATATATATCTGTATACATTTATAAATGAAAAGAACCATGACTTGGAAGCTAAACTAGAAAAGCTCATCTTGCTCAAGTGGGGAGCATTACTGACTAATGGAAGAAGTAGTGCATGAAGTTTTACATAGTAGAGATTTTAATCCATGTCTTATGTTGGGGTGGAGCTATGCAACAAGAGAAATTGAAAAACATTTAATATATTTGCAATTATTCTGTCTAGTCTAAAATAACACACAGAGCTTTAAAACAATTTTGAAGAAAATGAACAATATGGATATATAGGATATATTTGATATGGATATAAATAGAAGATGGAGTAAAATTCAAGTTGGGGTAAATGCAAGTTTACTAAAGGTAGACCGTGCCTACTCCAATAGTAATAGAATTTTAACAGATGGAAGCCTGATAGATCCAACTGATTTTATGGCAGTTAAGCTCCTGCAATGCTTCTGAAATTGTTACTTGAAATGGTAAGTAGTACCAGAATTACTGGGTAAAGAACTGGCTAAAAGAGAAATGATAGTGAGTCTGTGTTGAGAAGAACTGTGAAGCTGGAGGAATGTTTCAAATGGAGCTCCTTATACCAGTATTTAGACCAATCTTATTTATTAAGGCAGTGGCAAAAAGAAAAAAAAAAAAAAGTGCTAGTTAAACTTGCCAACGACAAAAAACAGGCCTTGTCTACAAAATGCTGTCTCAAGAATGTCCTTCCTAGAGAACTGGTGACCTAACAGCCTGGAGAAATAGAATAAATTTAACAGAAAACACAAGGCTATATCCTTAGTTTAATAACAAAATTATAACAATTAATAACAAAATTTTCTGATAAAATAGAGGTTTCATCCAGGGGAAGTGAGAGACTGGAAAGTGCCAGAACGTAATAATTGATCACTGGGTCATTACGAGTCCATGGTATTATTCAGCCACCTAAAAGATAAATGCAATTCTGTAGAAGATTTTCAGTAGAGATTGAGAAGTATGATGCCACTCTGTCAAGTATCACGGAGCCTTGGATATAGGGTACAATTCTGCCTCTGATTATGAACTGAGAAAAAGTGCAAAAAAGTTGAGTGGATTGAACAACCAATCTATGTGAAGAGAACGTTAATGAAAGAAAGGCTGAGTGGTATATGATTACTGAATGTGCATAGAGTTCATCCAGGTAAACACTCTGGGGAAGGAACAGCTATTTTAAGCCACAGGACAATGCTGGCAGGAATACAAATGGATATAAACAGAGCATGAATGAAATTAAACAGGAAATCAGGATGCTTCTGACCCTCAGAAAATGGAGGTTCTGGAACTCTCTTTCCACACGAGTTGTGGGTAGAAAAGACCAGCAGATTTCAAAATGGCATTTATGAGCAGGCTTATATGTAGGCGTATATGTACTATACCCAGTGACCCAGACCATCTCTTCTAGACCTATGTTAAAAAAAGGCTGGATGCTTGGGATAAATGGCTAGATAAATTTTGCTTGAACACAGGCTAATGAGAAAAAGAGAATGCATTTCACGTAAGAAATCATGAAACCTCTGGGAAATCCAAAACAATTCCCAAGTGCTTCTGAAGGATGAATGGATAATAGAAACTTGAAAATCCTTTCATTTTGATAATGCCCATTTATTTAAACATGCTAAATGTGTTTCATAGACCGCGTTCTGAAAGGCTTGTCAGGGATATTATTACCTCTCCCTCATATTAAAACATCTGATTCTACAATCCCAGCACAGAAAAACCAAACAAGAAACAAACTAACAAAAAAAGGCATCTAGAAGCTTTACCCGTGGCTTCAGACGAAGCCACAAAGTCTCCTCAAAACCGTGCAATGATTTAAATGTTTTCTGTCTGAATAGCATGCAACACTAATTTGTTTTGATTTGTGAATAAAAGAAGTATGTCAAATGCACTTTTCTTACAGGAAGATCTATTCCTGCGTTAAAGGGAATGATAGTGGGCCTCCTGGGTACAAGATAGAAAGGCTGGAAAGATGGGATGTTTTTCTTGCAGGAACCAAATTAAACTTCTTGCCTCTGTTGCTCTACAAACAGCAACTGGCTAAAATTGCATTTTGGATCTATAGGGAATTCTCACTGTTCAGAACTTTTTAAAATTCAATCTAGTCCTGTTTTTCACTCTGAGAAAACTTGTATAAAATGCTAGTGGGGGATTTTAGCAAACAGAATGTTCTGCCTGTGTCTGCAAAATACCTCCTTCCTCTTCTGGGCTTAATTCTGTTCTCAGCAGCAAAATTCCCTGTAAAAGTAATATCAAGAGTTTTTTTAAAATTTTATGTACATATATCATTTATACTATATACACATATATGCAGCAGAACTAAAACCATGAGATAGAGGTTTGTGTCTAAAAACCTAGCGGGCCTATCTAGATCATGACCTAAAAGCTGAGAGTTCTTGCATTTATTTGATTATTTTTGTTTTATTCTATTGAAAAGTATTTTATATTTTATACACAAGTACAGGGCAAATCTAACCGTGATTTTAATGCAGAGTTAAAGGCCAGCACTGCCTTTCAACTTGAATAATACAATGCAAAAATCTCCCTTAGGGATTTTAAGTGTAGAATCAGAATGCACATCTGAACTGAACCAATAATGCTTATTGCATATGTCCATCACAAAAATACCTGTTATACTTCACCTACCCAGAAGGCATTTGATACAATGCTTGTCATAACTTAAAAATTTATAGATAGAACTTGAAACAGTAAATGAGAACCAGGTTTGCTAAAATAAACCTTTAGGAAGATAATTCCTAAACTGCATGACAGCCTTTGTAAAAATATTAGCAATCGTGAATGTACAAAGACCAACTTATATAGGATTATTCTCTATATAATTTTTCTTTTAAAGGAAAATGTATGTACCACTTCCATGAAATTTTATACCCATTTTATTAATGATTTAGACTGCTAGGATTTTATTCATGTATTATTTAATACACTGTAAGAAGAAAACAGCAACAAATACTGTATTTTCATGAACGATAATATGACTTTTCAAAATCTCTGCATAAAAGACTCTAGAAATGACAAACTGACCTTCAAAATGGGATTACTTTGAGGGTAAAACACGACACATCAAACGCGATAGCAGTATTATACAATATGCTCATCTACTATATTAAATATATACATACAAACAATGCATAATTAAAATACGAAGAGAAATTGAGCATTTGGATTTTGTTGCTAAAGATGACTCAGGTCCCTTCTCTTTAAAAATACAACAGAAGTGCACTTGAAAGACAGATTTAAAGTTATTATACTTTTGCATAAAAACTATGTTCACTTTTGATCTGTCAGTTTTGAGGACTGAAAGAACAATATCAAAACATTTAAGAGGATTTTTTTTTCTTGGAAGTTATCTTCTTGAGATGCACCGGTCAAAAAAGCAAAAAAGAAAAAAAAACAGCAAAAGTGTGAGATGTGGGTGAGCTCTATAAAACGTTCCAGCTGTGTTACACTTGGTGCTTGCAGTATGAATATGTTTGCCTAGGGAAAGAAAAGAGGAAGGGAGGAGAGCGGGCTCTGCGGGAGCTGTGACTGTGGCTCACATCTGTGTTCAGCAAGGTCTGGTCCTCTTCCTCCCCTGGCAGCAAGGGCAGGCATGGGAAGCAGAACAAGAGCTTTGAGGGAGAATGGAGTGGGTTGAGTAGCTACAAGGACCATCAGGGCATCACTGAAGGCCCCAACTCGTGATGGTCCTGTGTGTTCCTGCAGGCGAGCTTCTCTTCCCGACTGTCCTGGTGGCCTGGTCTGCTACGGGATGGGGCCGCGGTTACCACTCTGACCGCAGGTCTGTGCGGGACCTGTTGGAGCTGACACTGGAGCTCCGACATTGCTGCTTACTCAATGGGTCTCAATAAAAAATTTGCCCTTATTAAAATTGCTCAGTGGATCTCAATGCATCTGAGCAGCCTTGGCACAGACAAAAGGATTTCCCAGTGAAAGAAACCTGATAAGAGACTGGGAAAACATAGAGGAAGGCTGGAAACTTGGCACACTCTCAGAAAAGGAACTTGTGTTATTAGAAACCTCATTGTGTCCCATAGACCTCACTGCAGAAAGATAAAATTATAGTGCCCTCCTTTTACATTTTCCCAGTTTCTCTCATTGTTGAACGTATTGAAACCACTTACCTTCTCCATTCTTACAACGGTACCTAAATGAGTCTTGAGAAGGCTGGTGAAGCTGAAAAGGGGAAGCCTGCTCACCTATCCCAAAGAAGTATTAGTTCAGGAAAGCCAAAGAGAGTGCATGGAAATACACTAAGTCACCTCTCTAGCTCTGTAGTCGACATTCACTTCCTGTTCTTAATGCACCTAATGCTCTTGCAGTCTTCCAAACTTTTACAGTACTTTTTCTTTTTTTTTTAATCTGTTCAATGCAGCCTGTATTCAGAAAGGTTGCCTTTATTTCCAGTGTCTTTGTTCAAGATTACCACAATGTATGATGATTACAATGTTTACAGCACTTTCACTGTAAGGCCTATGCTGTAAGCCTTTGTATGTGAATGTATATTCATATGTAAGCCTTTGCATATGAAAAGAGGTCCTCGTTTGTAAAGAGGACAGTCTCTCTTTATCTTCTGGTGAGATAAACCTAATCCTGCCATGGACTCCTAGATGTAAGAAAGAACAACTCAGCATGTAAGAAAGAATGCTACTTCACTACAGAAGTACAAAATACAGAGAAAGCAACAAGAAAAATAGGAAAGAAGTGAAAGACACTAACATGGGCTGTATGGTGAGGGTATGGAGAGCGTGAAGAATATAAATCGGTTGTCGGGTGCCAAGAACTAAATGGCCTGCATGTAGCCCTTCAGGCCCTGGTGAGGGACCCAAGCTCCACCATGTTCCTGAAAGTCACACTCAAAAATAACTATTACAATTATTGTAATAATATAATGAGAGTGGTGAGAGATTTTTTGCCCTCAGAATGATTTTTCATCCAGAAATTCAAAAATTCAGAAAACACAGACACATGCAAAATCAGGCTCCAAATCAATCAAAAATTATCACCAGCATTTAATTTTCAGTAAAATTTTCACAAGTATCAGAGTAACTTAGACAATTACATCTCTTAGCAGCTACGTACATCAGGCAACAATAAGACTTTCCAAAGAACAGAAATTATATTATAAGTTTGATATTAACTATAACAGAGTTGAATACCCTAACGGCAAACTGCATTTTTTTAATAAGATATTATAGAGCTTGTCTTGTTATTAGGAGTAAGTCATGTATACAGCTGCTGTGTATTTCTGTAGATATTGTAAAAGGCTTGAAGGTTTCCCATTAGTAGGATAGAACTGCAGTAACAAAGCTGAGTGTTTCAGCTAACTTTATTTCAGGTGACAGACATTGAAAGGTGTTTTGGTCAGGATCCTTACAAGATTCAAAAAAAAAAAAAGAAAAGAAAAAACAGGTTTGACACAACTGAGTTGAGGCAAACAACATTTTCATTAATTTATAATAGTACGTTTTGCCTATGAAGGCCTAATAAAATATTTATATATTACTGAAATGCGTTTTGCAGGGTTATAAGACAAAAGCTGCAAAATAAAGCTTGCTACATGTGTAATTAAAGATTTTGAAGTCAACTTTTTCTTCAAGACGGGCATGGTTCACTTAGTAAGCCAGAGAAATTCAACACATAAGATTTCAAAGGCCAGATTTTAACCAATGATAAATAATAAACAAAAAAAAATATTATAATCAATTTTCACACAAAATTAACTCTGCTTCTGATAATGGGAAATATTGCCTTCATGAAGACTCTAGTGGTATTCAATATGTATTTAATTTTTTGATGTCATAATAAAATATGCATGGCAAAAACAATAAAACTCTTAGTTAATTTATCCCTCTCTTTTATTCATAGTTATGGCTAATGTTCAGGATGCAGGTCTTTATTCAGGATTCTTAAAAACTCCCTAGTCATTTAATTTACTCACAGAAAACACATTTTCTCTTTCTGTATTTTGTTGAGAATTTTTTAGATACCATCATTACGAATACCTGAAACATTGTGAATAATGACGTTTCAACAAATAAAGTGAATGGTTTTATCAGGAAATCCACTTAGTTTATCTAGCATCTAGAGTGTCAATCTCATTGATTTGTGTCCATTTCCTATAAGAAAAGGATTTTCTGTAGACTGGTGGTAGTTTTCCTAGTGTTGAGAAAGAAGAAACACCTACAGAAGAAACACCTAAGTATTTCAGTACCTGTTCAAATAGGATTATTTCAAATAGTTCCATGAACGGGAAGAACAAGGCTTTCTTTAACTCAACTTTTCCAGTGGTTTAGGCTCTCATATTTTGATTTAGATTTTTGATGAGTTCAGGAAGCACTGCATTGGAGTCTTCCCCTTTCTGAAAATCCTGCTCTACATTGATCGCTGCTTTCATGGAATTTGTACACATGTAACAACCTCTACCCTCTTGCTAAATTTGGGTGAAATTGCTAATGATTTGTAAAAGTACTATGACAGCAAGAACGACAAACATTCACTCGCAGAGTATGTAAGTTTTCTCGGGAAAAAAAAGATTAAAAAAGGAATATGACAAGATAAGCTTTAAACACTTTCTAAAATTCTCTTTTTAGAATTTAGTCATGAATCCGTGAGCCATAGGCTCCTTCGCCGCAGCCTGCCCTCCCGCCGCCATTTTGGGGGCCGGGCGGAGGGACTACATCTCCCAGCGTGCTCGGCGCCCGGCGCCATCTTCCGCGGCCGTGCAGGGGCGGCGGAGGCGGCCTAGGACATGGCGCTCTTCCCGGCCTTTGCCGAGCCCGGGGAGGTCCCGGCCAGCGGCAGCGACGGCTCCCGGAGAGGTGAAGTCCCGCGGGAGTCCTCCCTTCCCCAGCAGCGCTCCGCGGGATGGCGGGCGGGAAGCCGGCACTGGGGAGGCCGTTTCGCAGCCATTCGTCCTCCCGCGGGCCCTCCTTCACCGGGCCGGCGTTTCCGCGAGCCTCCCGCCTTCCTGGCGTGCGCTCTGAGGGGCCTGGCCCTGCCGGCCGCTCTCCAGCGGGAACGGAACGGAACGGACCGGGCCGGGAGGGGACAGGGCAGCTCGGCCCGCCGCGCGCCTGCGCACTGCGGCCGCCGCGCCCCCGCGCGGTGACGCGCTCGCTCCGCGCGTGGGGCGGGGGTGAGCGGCGCCGTTGGGCCGGTCCCGCGCGCGGGAAGGCGCCGCAGCCGTTGGGCCGCAGCCGTTGGGGCTCCGCCTCTGGGGCTTTGCTGGCTGGCTGGGTCCGTGCAGTCCCGCTGCTGGGGCCGTTACGTAAGGGCTGCCGTTTGGGATTCGCCTCCCTCGTACGCAGTAAACATTCATGCGTGTGTGCGCCTATGCATGCGCTTGGGCATACATATTGTGTGCCGCAAACATGTTACAGCTATCGTGGTTGCTTCCTAGCAAGTTATACCTTATTAAATGAATGAAGAACCGCTGTGTGTTAACCAAACTCTGAGGTATCTGCCCAGTTGATTTCTGTTGGGTAGATTTCTGTTGATTTCTACCACCCCTTCCTCTGTTTCGTCAACATAAGCTAATATTTGAATAGGCTATTTTTTTGTGTGTGCATCTGGCCCCCTCTCAGTATTTGAGTTTTTGAAGCCGCAGGATAACAGGGTGGTAGTTGCTACCTCCCGAATCCTAACCAGGTTTGTGGTAGCCAGGGGTGGTATTGCAGCTGTTGATACCTACCCTGGCAGTACAGAGACATTTTAGCGATGCTGGGGACCTTTCTGGTAATGGTACTTGGTGCAGGGAATGGTAGATAAGTGGATAATAAGAAGATGCCACATTACAGCTTGTAGGAAGAGAGAGGCTGTTGTGCCAAGCAGAGGTACAGCCAGACTTCTCTAGCAATAGTGACTTCTGCTTATATTTTAAAAATCTGGGAATTAAGCCTTTAGACTTGTTATACATATTCTGTGTTAGCACAGAATGCCTGTTGGGAAGATTGTCACAGAAAAAAAGGTTAAGACTGACTTTCAGATCTAGATCCAGTTTTTAGCTCTGTTTCTTGAGCGTTTTGAGGGGAGTGCATTGAAAATTCTTTACAAGAGTATCATGGACAAAACTTTAGGGAACATCTCTGCCTCATTTTACATTTTAGATCATACTGCACTTTGTTGTTAACTACCACACTTCAGTGCAAGTTATAAAAATTAAGTGTTAACTTAGAACTGCTTTTATAGTGGCATATATCAAATTTCACATGTTCAGCTTGTGAGAACTTGAGAACTTCACTGGCAACTCTGGTATCTCTCTGCTAGATGATTCTCAGAGTTGATATGAAGCCAAAGTCCACAAGAGATAGAGATCATGTTGTTTTTAATGCAAAATTGAGGTGCCTTTGCAGTCATTGAGGACTGCTTGTAGTGTTATGGAAATTGGGATAATAATATTCTCTCCATGTTTCATTCTTTCTATGTTTTTTTTTTCTTACAAAATTTCCTAAACCAAATATAAATTAAGTGATATCTGAAACAAGTACTGCTGAACACTATTGCTGCCCTGCTAGTTGCAGCCACCTGTAGAGTGCAAAATAATCTCACATATGTTTCCTTCCATTGTCAAGCTTAATTAGTTTTTGGTAAGGGTTGAATTACAAATTTATTAGTAACACTGCAGAACAGAGCAATGGTAATAACTGCCTCCCTGACAGTGCTAAGCATTATGCACAGCATTATTTACAATCTGAATTACAATGTAGTTAGGATGATGCAGTGTTTTTTTAGTGAAGGCAGATTTTCAGGGTTCTGAAGGGCAGGAGAAGGTGCAAATCTTAAAAGCTGCCTCTGTGGATGTGCACTGTAAATCTTTCCTGGCTTGGGAAGGCTGCTGCTGTTGCACTTGTGGATGTGGATAGTAGAAGCAAATGATACATGTGGTTTATTACAAAAGATCGTTAAGAATGTAAATCCTGTCTCTGCAAATATTAAACTTTTTTAGACATTTGACAAGGAAAAATGATTTAAGTGTAAAATTTTAAAATTGGGAATGTGTTTTAATGTTTGAAATATTTGTTTTCAACTAACTGATTCACTGAAGATTATTTACAAGGAGGATTTGACTTGCATGTTGCGTAATGGAAAAATAGTCCAGTTCTTCCCAGAGTATTAAGTCAGTTTGATTAAATTGTTCAGAAAATACTGTAGTTGGAGGATTCTAAACATTTCCCACATGCATTCGCAAAAGCTTCATGACTGAGCTTTCACTGTGATTCTTTAGTGTTTTAAAAGTGCAATTTGATCTTAGCAGCCCAGGTAGAACCAAGCTACAGGCAGAGCCAGGGGATTCATGTTTGACTCCATCCCTCAAGGTCAGTTTTCCTTTTCTAAGGACCTAAAACAGTAAATGAAAATATCACAAATGAACCTTATTCAGCCTGTGTAAGCATACTACTGTAAGCATATTGTACCGAGTTTAGTGAGCGACTTCACCTGTGTAAGGGAGTAATATATAGTGTCAGGTAAACTTAAGACAAAACCAGATTTTAGAAGTTTGTTAATAGCAGATTATGTTGATAATGCATGTTATTTTCCTCTTTTTAAGGCAGATTTACTATGGAAGTGAATCTTGCGCATGCTTGCTTGTGCATCTGTCTGCCAGTCAACTTCCTAACATCTCTCCCTCAGAAGTTTTAGCTTTTTCAAATTTATTGTGGGTGAGAGAGAAAAGTGGAAAAAATAAAGACTGTCTATGAAATTCTCCATTCCCTTAGAAGAAAAAAAAATAAAGAAGTAGCTACTACTGCTGAAAGAGGAGCTGTAACATGAATTGAACTGTTGTCGGTATAGACGGGCTTGTGCATGCACATTAGCCAGCTAATAAATGTCTTTGAAGATCCGAACCTGACACAGCACAGGCTGCCTCTTGCCCCACGAAAAATTAAAGGACTTTGGAAAGTACTACACAGTGGTTTAGATTACTTGGGTAATACCTGAAGATGCTACAGTGTAATGGAGTATAAAGGATATAGAACACAATGCAAATTCAGGCTTCATCATTCTGTAACCTGCAGGATAAATTTGTTAACTTTATTTTGAGGGAGAGGAAATTGAATATTTTTCCAATTCTTCCTATTTTTTTTTAAATATATATATATATATATATATATGTCTAGGAATGTGGTTCTTGTCTTAGAACAGCCTTCTAGACGGAGAAAGTAACTTTCTGCTCTTCTGCCAGTTCAAGCATAGCCTCTTTTGTTTAGGGTAGCCTGTAGGCTGCCAACGGGTTTTGTGTCTTGGGGAAGTTCATGTGGTTGATCAGCCCCACATTTTGTTGTGGCCTCTGACAGAGCTGAAGCTTTATTGTTGTCCTGTTTATTATCAATATGATGAACTTTTTAAAGAGAAACTTAAATAGTGCTTTTTATTATGCAATTTTAAAAGATTGAAGCTTTTAGTCCTGCTAAGGATCTGTATTTCCATTTGGAAATTCTTTGGAATTGTAGTGCCTCAAGGCTGAAAGCTAAAAAATTTAATATGTTCTTTGGTATGCAATTTTTTTCCTAAGTTGTTCTGTCCTAATTTAAGTGTTTAGGATGCCAACTAATATAGAAAAATATCCTTATATGCATTAATCTTTGAAGGACCTAATATTATACTACTGAAATCAATTAAAAGCCTGTTTTCACACCTACAGAGTTTTACAAGACTTTAAATCAAGGTCTTAAATGTTAGACTTAACGTGGAAGTTCTTTTCCAATGTCTTGAAATTTGCAGCTATTGAATTCTGAATTTTGAATTTTGTCACTACCACATAACTTAAAGACAATTATTTAAATTCATTCTGCCTTAGCTTAGCTTTTTCTTAAAAAAAAAAAGTAAGAAAGAAACTCAAGCTAGCTTATTTTGTAGAGGGTCTTAAAGTTCTACTTTGTTTTTGTAAATAAACAAAAGCCCATATGCACAGATATTGAATTTAGTTGCATTTATGTATATCTGGAGTAATGTACTTGCTCTGAGTTCATCTCTTCTTAAGGAAGACAAGAGTGCATTTAATGAGAACAGTATTTCAGAAATACAGTTAGCTCCTGTGTTCCACTTCCTCATGATAATGAGGAGAAATAATTTATGGAAGATACTACTATTTTTAATCAAAATCACATTAGTCTCAGGTATAAGACAGAACTCTGCGTAAAACTGTGACATTTATTGAATCATTAACTTGATAGGATTATGCCGTTATCAAGTATATGAATTTTTTGATTTTTATGTATTTTGAATGTGACATTGCTACAGAATCGTCTGTGAAATGCAAGTTGATATTTCCTGGAAAATACTGAATACAATTCTTCTTAGAAATAATTCAGCCTTTAGGTTGCTTCTTAATATATGCCTTACAGGAACTCAGTAAGAAATTAGCTTATTCTTGAACAACCCACTATTCTCCAGCAGAGCAAATAATTCTTTTGACAGGTGAGTCAAATATTGCCTGGAAATAATCCAGCATAAATTTTCAACCTTTAAATTTCCTGAATGCTTTGGAAGAATGTTCTACAGTAGATTTATAGATTTTTTTAAAAAGACACTTAGAATGAGGGGTTCTGTGTGAGGATAGATTATTTTACATTAAATTGATATTTTTTTAATTATCCTTTAAATAGGCAAGTAAGAATCATGGTTTTAGGTTCTCAGTTTAATTCTAATTTTGCGTTCATATCTTTAAATTATTTTTCTGATGCACAAAATGATTCTTGTGATGATTTGCAGCTCAGAGACAATAATGTGTTTACCCTAGGTATGTCCACTCTGATTGCTGGGCAGAAGGACATGGAAGCTACACAGCTGAATTTTTATTTATTGGTCTACGTTACCTATTTTGATGAGAAGTGCTGCTTGGTAGTGTTCTGTAGTGTATTGATTGGGGCACTTTCTGGGAAGTGTCTTTCGGTCCTTGGCAGTTCTCATTCCTTGCACTGTGGGTTCTGCATTGCACTCACATCCAAGTTCACATGAGACAGGGAAGGTCACTTCACTGAGCTGGGATGGTCCCTTGGAAGGGCTAGAGCTTTGCTTGGGGTTTCTTGCTTCTCGTTAAACTGTAGGTTTAAACTACAGTAGCAAGCTGTTGTGTAGCCTGCTCTACTTTAATTCCATTTGTGAACAGTGATTCAGATGAGACAAAAAGTTTGAGTATGAAGAGATGTTTCTGAAATAAATGCTTTTCTAGGAGGAGAGAGATTTGACCTGACGGGCAATGAGTTCGTGCTGTGCAAGGGCTAGAGGTCAGTGTAGTCAAAGGCACAAAGACCAGTGTGTGGCATGAAGATCACGGAGCTAAGGTGGCAGTAAGCAGCATGAGGGACCACCAGGGAGCCAAAGCGTCTTCCTGTTGTCATCTCCAGCACTTTGACACTTGACGGACTGCAGTTACATTCTATACCTAAGCTAAATCACATTCCTTGTGCCTGCAGAAAAATTGTTACAAACTTGCACATACTTAAACTTATTCTAAAAATGTCTTTTGTAGATGTTTTGGTATCAGTAAAATTATCAAGATCAAATTAGCAAAAAAATCCTTCCATACCCTATCAGCATCTGGATGATGACTGAAAGCATCAGGTTTAGATGTAAAATGTAAAATGCTGGCCGATATGTCAAAATTAATGTCAGTTAGCTCTTTATTTTTTTTATTTATTTTTTTTAATACTGTGTGAAAGGTTAATGATATTTCGATGCTGAGAGAACTGAGAATCTAGTTCTGTGTTGTGACCTATATGCAAAGAAAAGCTGATAGGAATACCCATTATTGGTAAGAATTCTCAATAAGATTGTGTTAAAAATATTTCCCATACAGGCAGTACAGTATATTTTGTAATTTTTAAAATTTGCATAAGGTATGTTGCATTCATTAACCACATTTTTTTTCGGTTAATTAAGTCTTTCTGTATTTTTTTCAGTTTTACTATGCAGGTTGGGATCTTTACTAAACAAAATCTCTCCTGTTGTAATGTTTACCACATAAACTGTAGTATTTAAAAAAAAAAAAAAACTTAAAGCTTAGATTGATGTTATGTAAAGATTCTAGTTCCCTGTTGTTTTACTTTGTTGAAACTCAGTGATTTGCTAAATTGGAAATTTCATGGACTGCTTTCCAAAATGCTCATCTATTACAAATGACTTAGTGACATTTGTTGTGAATTTTGCTGTCTGCTGACTAGATGAATCTCCAACTTTCAGACAGCACAGCAACCTCATTTGGATTTATCTCACATTTTTTCTTTATCTGCAGAATTAGACTGGCTTAGTAACCCAAGCTTCTCAGCAGAGGATGCGCTACGACTGCATCAGCACACTACAGAAGCTGCAAAGCTCACTCCTGAAAAATCACCACTAATCAGGTAGAATATAGTTCAATATTTTTGTAAATAGCCTCATTATTATGGCCTGACAATCTTTTGTCATGTGTGACCAAATTCAGGAGCTTTCAGTGCTGCTTTTCACTTCACTGCTCAGTTTTCATTTTTACTAAAAAGACCTGAACTGAGTCATGTATAACAGTATGAATAATGCTTCCATGTCTTTTAACTTAAAATAATGAGAAATTATACTTGTATAATTACATTCCCATTTTCTTTTTTTTCACACAGCTGTATTTAAATCTTGGTTAGTTTCGCAGGGAGCGGGGACTTGGTGATCCTGATTCTTCATTAGCTTTTCAATGCCCTAAGTGACCCTTGAAATAATGTAAAGATTGAGTATCATCTTTGATACTCAAAACCAATTCAATCAGCCGTTTTGCAGTGAAGTATAGGAAATTTTTTACTTTTATGAAACTAGCTGAATATGTGAATTAATGAAATATTGCATATATAACATGCAGCTGTGCAGAACATGCTGATCACTGAAGTGGCTGACTATTTTCTTTTACAAAAAATAAGCTTTAAGCGGACAACTGTTGAAGAATTGGCAGTATTATGCAACCTGCACGAGAATAGGTGTTCTCTGTGTATCTGTATTCAAGACTCTGTTGACTATAATCAAGACTTAGTCACTAACGGAGCCATTAATCCATTTTTGGAGTTTGCCGTCATTGCAAAGTTTAGAACCTTAATCCAGCTTTATTTGATACAAATTCATCTGTTTATGTTGACCATTGCTGGTAGTAATAGAAAATATATTCATAACAAAAAAACACAGCTGAATACCACTTCCCATATGCCTTTTACGTTTAGGTATACACATATTGTGCAAATGAAAACTGTTTGTAATCAGCAATTTATTTTTCTTCAAATATTTTTAGGTTTTTCATATTATGAAACTAAGAAATTCACAAATTGTCCTTCAAATAGCATGCTACAATAAAAATGCCTTTTTTTAATCTTTGAAAAGGAGTTTGGACACAGAAAACGTACACAGAGGAATATGTTTGTTTGTTTTATCTTTTTGTCTATTAATAGCATACACTCAGTTCAATGAGCAGTAACTCCACCGGAGTGTGTGTAGGGTTCGCTTATCGCTTCTCCTGCGGCATCCATTTTTTCCTAGTACATTTAAATAAAGACACTGATTTGTGCAAGGCTCTCTTTGGATGTGCTCTGTTTCTGAAACAACGTATATTCTTTGCTGATGTATTATGAATATTGAGCTTTGTCACTCCTTTTCTTCACTGAAATATTCCTGACAATTTCAGACACGGTTTAAAATGAGGTTGTGTCTTAGTAAAGGAGTTAGATATATTGGTTCTTAAGGAAAGACATATGTCATTCCAGCTGATCATTAAGTATGGGTGTGCAGGTATTGCATACAATGAAATGCATGCTTTCTGCCAAAAATAACTCTCCCTTTTTTCACTTTTTGATAAGTTAGTTGTCATTTGCATGTAGTGTTCGTTATTACATTATTTTATATGACAGCATTAATGCTGAAGTCACCCACCGTGGTTCCTTGAGAGATAAGATTTGAATTTTCAGTCTGAAAGTGATTTTTTTTTTATGTTTCCAATATTTCTTAAGCAAATCATAAAGAAAGAAGGGGAAGGAGTTGATACGTTTTCTCTTTTTCAAGGTTATCCAGAAAGTTTTCCGATCTTTCTACCTTGATCAGAGTTGGCTTAACGAAGGAGTTAGGAAGTCGTATTGGGTTGAAAATCAAGTCATGCTTGAATTTGATGATGATAACAGATGGATATTGATGCAGTTCACACATCAAAATGTCTTTTTATTCAGTAGTTCCAGAATTCGGGGGCGGGGGGAATAAAGGTTATTTTCATTTAATGCTGATTCATTTCACACATATAGTTTATGTTGCTGTTAACTCTCATCTCCAAAAATGTAAGGAGAATCAAGATAGAGGGTAAAAGGACTGCAAACTTCCTTTCTTTCAAACTTTTTTTTACAGTTTTACTAGTAAAGTATTTAAGGAATTGTTTCCTATTAGGAATACTTCGAAATCAGATCTGTCAGAGGAAAGCGATACACATGAAAATCTAGACAAGACAAGTAAGAAGACAAAAAAGAAAAAGCATCACCACCATAAGAAAACAAAAAGGAAAACCAGAGAGGACTCCAGTAGCAGTGAATCAGACCTGGACTCTAAGAGCATCAAGGACAAATCTACAGGAAGTGGTAGAAGTCGTGAAAAAGAAGCAACTACCACGTATGTACTTAGTATAGTGCCAGATGCAAGTTCACTCTGTATATGTTTCTTTAACTTTGTGAATGAAGTTCTTGCCAGTGGTGGCATTGTCCTTCTTCAGAACAAAACAGGGAATGGCAATAATGAAACATATGTTTAAAGACATAGAGACTTATTTCAAAATTTTCGTAAGCTTCTTATTTCCTTTCATGGGCCTTTGATTAACTGAGAGAAATTGGAGAGGTATTACATTTAACATTATTTTTCATCCAGTGACTTAAAAGGCAGCTATTTTCTCTTATAATAATACCTTTCTCTTCACAGATTTAATGTTTCCTTTTTTTTCCCCCATATTAAGAGTTGTATGAATCTAGCATTATTTATTACATCCAGCCTTTAGCTATTTTTTGATATATGCTGCACGTTTCATACATCTTGTTCATGCTACATCTAAATGGGTATTTGAGTGTCTGAAATTGTTTTATTTGATCTTGTTTGTTGATTCCAGGAGCTGTAAAATACCGTGTAATTAGCAAAGGTGTCATTCCTATTCAGAATAAGGAAATAGATTTCTAGTAGATACTGTCATCTTTGATCAGAGAAAGAGGTTGTGTGAATGTACCGACTATCCCAGTTTGGCATACGTAGCCCTGCATTTTTTTATATTCACTTGGGTTTTGATCATCTCATTCGAAGTATCCCAGTCTGGGTGAGGATTAGTGGAAATTCTCCTCCACTGTTCATATAAATCACCTTTCCCTGTTTCTCATCATGCTTCCTTATTTGAGGAGCCGTTCTGCCTTTCTTTGATTCCCTACTTCCTGTCATTTGAATAGTATCAGCTGCTCTGTCTCTGATTCACAGCATCTTTTTAAGTGCAGTTAAGTCATGTGAAATTCTAGAAAGCTTCTCAAGATTATAACAATCTGGTTGCATATTTAGAACATTAATTCTGATGAGGAGTTCAAAGTGTCCATAGTTCTTAGTTCTTTATACCCATGCGTTTGATAAAATGAGGCTCACAATTTTAGACTGTAGTTTACCAACAAATTAAGTGGTTAAACCTGATTATTGCCTTTAATAATCCTGGAAGTCCTGGAAAAGCAATGAGTGTATGCTTTTTTATTATTGATATTAATTGTTTTGATGGTCCCTTTACTGCCAATTTGTCATCATGTGACTAACTTTGCAATAATGATTCATGTACCATAACTTTGAGTAAATTACTATGAGCTACAGAAATGCAGCTGTTTCTGGTTTTGTAGATGCTGAATATGTTCCACAAATATTTAGAAAATATTTCTCTCTTTTTTTTTTTTTTCAGTCAAGATAGTAAAACATCAAATCTTACCAGCAATCGCTTTGTTTGGCTTGATGATGTCCAGGCTTTCACATCAGAAACGTTCAGAATAGACAAGAAATCAGATCCTGCAAACTGGGCCTACAAATCTCTATATCGAGGGGATATTGCAAGGTGCAGTATGTTGGTTTGTACTGGAATTCAGTCTATCTCAAGAGTCATTTACTTCAGTCTGGTTGTGAAAAGCTATAAAATTTAAATTTTATGTTGAAAATGAGAGAATGAGAGATTATAACAAATACCTGAATAGTTTAAACCAAAATTTAACTTTGTATTGTGTGGAAATATTTTAAAAGTGAAAAGATACCATGAAATAACAAAAATAAAGTGCATCACCTTCATTTTTATAGAAGTACATACTTGCAGGCTACTACAGAGTAAATAAACTTACAGAACTAGCATTTGGAGATGGCTGTATAGCGCAGATATAAAAACACATGTTTGTAGTCAAAAGTTCTAGGTTCTGTTCTGTTCTACCCAGTGTGTGGGTAATTATCCTTTTTGATTTCTCTATTGCCCTGTTTAGTCTCTAAAGAGGAAAATAAAGATGATAATTATTGCACACTGTATTTGTGAGATTTAATTGTTTGCAGGATTAGATATCCTTTCCTGAAAGGTGTAATACTTTCTTAGGAAATGGATTCTGTGTTAGATCACCCAGACTGTTTGCCAAAAAGGTATCTTCCTTGCACAGGTTGCTGTATTTCAAGTGATATTAGATGAAATTGCATATTTAACATCTTTGGTGGGATACTGGTATTATGACCCCAGAATACAGGTATCATGCAAGAGCAGAGATGCCCATCTAAGGGAACATACCCTTGCCTCGTGTATTATTTCTGCCCACCTTTTTCTTGATATTCTCAGGGGAAAAATGTTTATTATGTATAAAAAAATAACTATTTGCAAAGAGGAGATTTATGGAGCTTATTTTAGTGTCCGTACCTTTGCAGTACAATAGCCTACTTACAGTCCATTTCAGTTTTGTGCCACCTTCAGACTTGCCTATTGCTTGAGATGGAAAGTATTGCTTTAGAATTGCACATCATTGGTTCAGTCACTGAAATGACATTTTTGGTAATATTTTCATTTGTCAGTCTTTAGGATCACTGTGGACTCTTTACTCTTTTTCTGAACTCTTCCTCTCCCTTTTCATCTCAATGCCACTGTCTGCCTCCCTTTATTGGCATCTAAGATAGATAGAAGCTTAGGGATACAAAAAGATATTACAGGACTGAACTACTGGTGTCTGATTGAACTCATCTAATATGAATAGAAGTCTTAAATGATATTCCATCTGCTGTGCCTTCTCCAAGTTTGTCTAAATGGGAAGAATGGCTTAAAGTTATAAGAGGAAGATCTTCACTAACACATTATTTAAGTCAGAGGAAATGTAGTATGATAATAAAAATTCTGATGGTACTAAAAAACATGTAATTGAAGCATTGCATAAGGAAAAGATACCAAGTTTTTCTTGCACACTAAATCTCTGTTTATATATTAAATGGGTAAATTTGAAGTGCTCAATGTAGGCTTACTTTTGAAAAGAAGATATCTTTTCTAAATGTGTTTTAAGAGATTTAACAGTTTTTTTCCATACAAGATATAAAAGGAAAGGAGAATCCTGTCTTGGCCTAGATGTGAAGAAACAACGTATAACATGGGCCGGTTCCGCATCAGAAAAGAAGCGGTCGCAGAAGCAGCCTGAGCGCTATTTCACAAAGAACAATGTGAAGATGCTGACCACAGATGGGATTCCTGTTTACAGTAAAACTTCTTCATCTGACACCACTCCTTTTATACCAGTTCCCCAAATTGAAACTGATGATCCTCCTGACTCAACAGAGGTAAATCCTCTTGGGATTTATGATCCGTCTACTACAATGTGGCTGCAAGGGAAAGGGTGCAAAGATACAGGCCTCGAGCCTACAACGCAGCAGGCATCCCAAGAGCCAGGGATAAATACCAGCTCCATTCTGATGTCCAAAGTGGAAGAGCATAACAAGAAGGTCAGAGAAAACCCAAGAGATATTCATGCTTGGATGGAGTTTGTTTCTTTTCAGGTATGTTTCTGATAGATCTGATTATTCACAATATAGTAATCAAGTAAAATAATGTTATATTTTCATTTATTTAGAACTATGTGGCTTTAATGGCAAAGAGTGAGCTGTTGATTCATTTTCACAAATGACAACCTCCCTTTGTGGTGTTTCTTCCTAATGTTGTCATGATTTCTTTTTATTTTAAGGACGAATTAATGAGAGGACCTAGCCCTTATGCCAGTAAGGGAGAGCAGGAAGTAAGAAGAAAATCACTGAAGTTAATATTGGAAAAGAAACTAGCTATTTTAGAGAGGGCTATTGAAAGCAATCCAGGTAACGTTGATCTGAAACTCGCCAGGTTGAAGATTTGCACAGAGTTCTGGGAACCACCAGCTGTGATCAAAGAATGGCAGAAGCTAATTTTCTTACATCCCAATAATCCAGAACTGTGGAAGAAATATCTCCTGTTCTGTCAAAGCCAGTTCAGTACTTTTTCTGTTTCAAAAATCAATAGTCTCTATGGAAAATGTTTGACTACATTGGCAGCTGTACATGATGGTAGTATGGTATCACATCCACTGCTGCCTGGCACAGAAGAAGCTATGTTAGGTAAGGTTCTTTTTATTTATTTCATGTTATGGTCATAAAGCTCTTTATAGGAGTTTACTGCATTCTCTATAGAAAAAGGTTTTCGTATGTATTATGGGAGATTTTTATTCTCCTCAAAATGTTTGGTATCCTGATTCCTGAGCTGAGAATTGAAGCAAATATTCCAACCAAATATGGATATAGCAGATGCTTTCCTTCCCCAGGAGACTTTGTGATATAACATTCAGAAAAGTCTAATGTGCTGCACCATTTACAGTACAAATGTCAAGGTTAGAGAACTGCAGCCAACACCAGAGATGTGCTTTTATCTTAGAAAATGATTTAAAAAATAGTTGGCTTGTGAAAGAGACAGTTATCTCTTGTTCAGAAGTTTCATACTTAATTTCCTTAATCTGGAGAAGAAAAGGGTAATGGAAAGTCTAGCGTGAAATTTTCTTGATAAACTCTGTCAGCAGATTAAGAATTCTGAAACAGATGATGATGTCTTTTGTATTTATTATATACATATATCTACAATTTATAATTTATAATTGTCTCTGGAAGGAAAATAAGACAGATGGTTAAGATGCTGGACCACATCCAGGAAAGAAATTGGGTTCATGCTCGGTTTTGACACGAGCTTTAAATTGATTTGGAGCTAGATGACTTAACCTGTTGTGCTTCAGTTCATTGGACTTCTCTGCCTCAAAGGGTCCTTGTGGTTATTAATCTATAAAAAACACTCAGGGAGGAAGTAGTGGTGTCGCCATAAGTATGATTTTTTTTTCTTTTAAAATTTGCTTTAAAACTATGGGAGAATATTAGGAGGAGGTAGTTGACCTTTCTTTATATGTGGTGTAGGCCAAGAAATCTGTTCAGTTTGAGTGATATAATAGCTATTATGTGATATCCAGTGTGGATGTAAAGACTTGAGTTGTTGGATTACCAACTAATTGAAGTGCGATATCTTAACGATGTTTTTTCGATCATCTTGGATCAACCACTGGAAAATGTGCTGTAAAGGAAAAATCTTGTACTTGCAGGTGGATGTTGGACTGCCTGATGTTCTCTAAGTACTTCTGCCTTCTCTAATTTCTGACACTTAATTCACTTCCTACACCATAGTGAATGTTTCTCAGGGCAAATGTATTATTGAGCCTTTATTTCTCAAACAGGAAGGATTCTTTTTTTTCTCCTCATGGGGAACGTAGTTGATTTGCTTAAATATTGGTTTTCAGTAGGGTCCATTTTTCAAAAAACGTCAATCAAACAGTAAACATAATTGTTGACAATGTATAGGTTGATTTTCATTTTTGTTTCTGTTCACTCTTACTTTCTTTTTGTGTTTTAAGAGTGATTTATTTACATACTTCTTCCCCCCACCCACCCCGGCACTGAAATAGCAGGAGTGGGGAAACTTCCAGTTGTCTGGTGTTTTTTAGTACTTCCACCATCTGTAACTCCTGGGCTAAAGCTGGACTGATGGTGTCCTTTTACTTATTAGGAAAACTACCAGATTGTCCACTCAGATTAAATCCCCGAAGTGCTTCGCAAATTAGTTACAGAGTGGTATTGTAAATGCATGGTAGGCTTCTATGTTGAACCTTTTACAAAGTGGAAGAGCTGCTTTTCAGTAGTGGTAGGCTGTGCCATCTAGTGTTCAGCAGCATACGTTTCCTTCTTGAAAATGTAGGGGTCATTTTTAAACTATGAAATTCAGGAAAGCAAGTAAAAATTGTTTAAAAAGTCCAGATCAGTCTTTATTTCAAAATTTTTGTTTGAGATTTAATAGTTCAAATTTACTAGGTTTTGTAGCTATAAAGTTAATGCTTATGCGCACTTTTGTTTTTTAAATACCTTTGAAAATCTCTCTGATACTTAGCGAAGAAGAAAAACAGTTACTTTGCAGGAGACACTAGCAAAATGCCTAGTTTGCATGTTCCAGGTGAATTGAAATTTTTATGCCTACGCATCTGACCTCAGTCTTCATGCATAGTAACCAGAGTACAACATTTGCCATTTGCATGTATAGAAAAATAAGATGGTCATCACAATCAATTGAATTTATATATGAATATATAAATAAGTAAACTGGGGCCATGTTTCCCTTTGTAGAGTGGGCCTTGAGGCCCTATGTGTAGCAGGGCTACAGAAGTGATTACAGTAATATGTTGTTGAAGGACAGGGCTGGCCTTTCTACTTGCAAGTGTTAATGCTTTAGCCAAGAGACCAGTCTTTTCTTAACTGAGATTTTGCCTAAATGGAAAGAAAACGGGAATGACAGTTGGAAGGAAAATGCTTTATTACCAAATATATTGCCAGTGTAACTATCTCTTGTAAAAATGACGCAAAAAGTATTTGTTGCGCTGATTTACTGTGTGAATTGTAATAATACCAGCATCTCTAAAGATGCTGTGACAGATGCTGGATAAAATGAAGTCAAGATTCCTACATATAACTTGTTTTCATTGACACGTGCAGTACATGCGTGACATGAATTTGGGACACATATATAAAGTGAAGGATTTGAAAGTTTTGACATGCATTTGTGACAGTTATTCCATGTTTGAGTCCTGGGTTTCAATAACATTCCAGGACAGCTAAGCTCCACAGCAGTTCTTGCTAGAACATGCATGTCTTTTGTATATTTGTGAACTGTAATAAAACATAGTGAATTTCTGGTGAAGCTTTAATATTTTGTCTCCTTTATTTACAGCTATATTTCTTCAGCAGTGCCATTTTCTGAGACAGGCTGGCCATTCTGAGAAAGCAGTGTCTTTGTTTCAGGCTCTGATTGACTTCACTTTCTTTAAACCTGACAGTGTAAAGGACCTGCCAACAAGGGGACAGGTAACAATTTCATTTTAAATGGGTTTATGTCCTTGTGCATTAGAAAGGATGCTAGTAAGGAGGAAAAAAAAAAAAAAAAGGAGCTGGTGACGAACTTTTAAGGACAAGGGATTACATTTTGAATTGTAACTTACTTTGGGGTTCTTCACAGTAGCCACTGCAATTTTCCACTGCAGAGAAAAGTTTCTGTAGTGTCAAATGTCCATTTCTTTTCTATATAATGTGTGATAACCAGTCATCTCATGTCTTCTTTCTTACTAATTAAAGATTGAGAAAAAAATCAGCTGGCTGTCAAATCAGCACTTCTATATTGGTTGAACTGATGTCTGCTATATTGGATGTTTTCATTAAATGTTTCTACTTTACTTTATAAGTCCACTGCTTCAATTCATTTTTCTTCACTTCATACTTGATGCACTACTTTCAAGCTCTTTATCTTGTGTGGACTTTCGCACATGGACTTGCTTCAAGTTCTACTATCCGTAACTACATGTGCACTTTGATGTGATAATCTGACCAGAAAATTAAGTAACTTCAGGATTCCTTAAATAATGTTCTGGTTTAGGGTCCATTAAACAACGTAGTGGAAAACTGAAGTTGACCCAGTTAGTCTTTGTACAGAATGATTACTCTATATGTGACAGCTTTTCTTTTGTTTGCTTTGTTTTGCTTGGCTTTGCTTTTTTTTTTTTTCCTTGCTATACAACAGGTGGAATTCTTTGAACCATTTTGGGATAGTGGAGAACCTCGAATTGGAGAAAAAGGAGCCAAAGGCTGGAACGCATGGATGCACCAGCAAGAAAAGGGTGGCTGGATAGCTGTTACCAAGCCTGGTATGTCCACATCAGTATGTGTAGATGTTTTCCAAATGTTCTTCTAAAGAGTTTATTTAGAATGATAAAAGTTTTTGGTTTTTTTCTTTTCCTTTTTTTTTTTTTTTCCCCTCTCGTGCATGCAAGTTGCATGCAAGTTTTCAAAAATATTTATGAAGATGAAAATAAACTGAGTCACACTTGGGAGGAAAAACATCTGCTTTGTATGTTCTGTGTTCAGTATTGTTCATGGAATATTGTTGTCCTTTCCAGCAATTAAAAGTGGAGGGAAAGGATGGCATGTTCTGAAAAGGCTAGAAATGTGAGCTCTTCATTGAGACCTGTGCCTGTCTGCTGTGGTAGGGTCTTTATCCCCTAAGGTCTTTTTCATCATATTCATAGCCCCGTAGGGATTACAGTGATAGATGATAGTTTCCTCAAGGATAGTTTGTTTCTAAGAATATATGTCTGAAGAGTTTCTTTGTTAGATCAGAAGAATGATTTTTTTTTTCAAAAAATATTTAGCTGACCATGAATTTTGAGGAGTTTTGCTGAAAGCAAGGGAAAAAAGTGTGAAAAGTCTCTGTGTGCCTCCTACTAGCTTAGATATTTTTCAGTAAGAGCTCATCAGTTTCAGCACAGAGTAAACTGCTGTCACAGGAAGAATACACTAATTGCATATAACAGTCTAAAATGGGTTATCATAAAAGTGCAGTTTAGTTAAACACTTCTTTTTCTGTATGTTTAACTTCATTAGTTGATCCTATGGCATAGTAATTAAAATGATGTTGCTGAAAATATTGGGTAGTTTAAAGCACGATTACCAATCTTACTATGTGATACTTAATATCATAGTAATACTTTTTATTTAGAGTTCTTCTTTTCAAAATGGTTTATGAACAATAATATTCATAAAGCACATATGAAATAGGTTCTTCATACCTGGGCAAGTTAAGTTATATAAAAAGATGACTGGCTGTTGGTTGTTGCTTACAAGCAGCAGTTGAGAAAGTAGTCTCAGCCAGTTGGGGGCTTATTTTCTGCTCTGTGAGGAGGTTTGAGTGCTGACACTGATCCACTGGTTTAAAAAGCTTGAAAATCTCCTGCTTCTACAGAGTTGGTATCAAATTTATAACTCTGATGTGCAAATTTTCAGTACAGTCTCATGTCTGTTATAACAACATAACTAAGTCTGGTCTTTAGAATTAGTGGGTTAGTTTTTTTTTCTTTAATAATTTTGCTGGGGGATGCTATTGATTTGTTTATAGATGATGATGATGAAGAGATAGATGAGGATCAAGAAATAAAGAATAAAACTCTACCAAAATGGCAAATTTGGCTGGATATTGAATATTCTCGTGAAGCAAGACAATGGTTACCTTGGAGGCCAGACAAAACCAAAAAGCAGACTGAAGAAGACTGTGAAGATCCAGAAAGACAGGTTATTGTTATATAACAAAACAATAGGAGATAAGACAAACTATCCTTATATATAATTTCATTGCCAGTGGGTATGTTAGACAAATAATTCTTCTATTTGGAATTCCCATTTCATATATGCCTTTCTATTGAGACTGCTGAAGTCCGTGGGAGGGTCTTGGTGAACTTTGGAAAGGGCTGTGACCAAATGGTCTGTCCTTGTTGTTATGTGATTTTTATCTCATCTGCATGTGTTTAAAATACCTGCTTTAAATAAGCAAAGGATGTATTGCCATTCAGGTCCAATCAGGTATTGATTTCAAAATACAAATGAGTCAAATAGCATAAACAGTAGTATCATTTAGCCTCATTGTGTAAGCTTCCTTTGGAGGTCCTCAGTGATACAGAAGAAAGAAATATCTTTTTAACAGCCTTAGAATCTGAGTGAAAGAATGCTTTGCTTGTTCAGCCTGTCTGTTGTCAGTTTGAATGAAATTCTCTCATCATTTAATAGAAACTATGAATTGTTATTGACTTAAACTTCTTCAGTTAATTACATACATTTAATGTTGGCTTTTTATCTGATTGCATCAATTGACAGAGTTTTTTGGTGTTCAGGTATTATTTGATGACCTTGGACCATCTTTAATTCAGCTCTCTAGTCCCGATCTTCAGCGTCAGTTAGTGTACTCATTTCTGCAATTCCTGGGAGTTCCATGTACAAGTAGACTCTTTCCTTCAAGCCTCTACATCGCCATGGATGAAAATAACATTTTTGACAGTGTGCTTTCTGATGAAAAGCCACTGACTTCTTTTGATTTGCAACTTTCTGGATTCAACAGTATTGGTCACATGGATACGATGCCGAGAAGAAGACATCACATAGGCCACTATAAGGAAGGAGAGGAGTTCATACAGAATGTTTTTCAAGTTCTATTCCTGCTGTTTTCAGGAAAGGAAAAATCTAATCTCTCTGCTTGCTGGTTACAATATGAAATATCTAAGGTATTGTGGATTTTTCATTCAATTGTTTTCGTGATGTGTGGCTTTCTTGTGTATTAATGTTTATATTTAATTAAAATAGATGCTGAGAAAGTTAAGTCTGGTTAGGCCAAGTGTTTAAATAAAGAAATGTTAGTTAAGATTATATCAGGAAAGAAATGAAACTCCGTTCCTTAGTGCATGTTACACAATGGCATACATTTTTTCATAATAATAAAATATTTCTTGCAGTCTTAAATATTATGTTGTTTATTTTTCTCAACCATTTCCGATTAGCAACTCCTTCATGTGAGGAGTTGGTCTCTTTTTAAAGAGTGAAAATTCTTATTATTTATGACAGTTTTAGGAGTGAGAGTGATAAATTTGTGTAATTTGGATATGTTGGAAGAAGTTGATGGAACATTTCAGGAGAGAGTAAGCATTTCTTTGTAGTATCGCTCAGAAATCTGCTTGTAGTGGCTTATGGCTGAAAACAGGCAGCTCTGCCAACTTACAACACTCAGTAGTGGTTAATCTCACCAGTGGTGAAGTGTGGAATGATACAAAAACAAACAAATGAAATCAAATAATGCTGTGATATTTTTGTTTGTTTTCTTTCTTTTTTTTCTCATGTCTCTTGTATATTCTCTTCTTCAGGTAATTCAGTGTCTCCAAACAAAAAGGAAGAAGAAGCTGAAAGTGCAAGGGAAGAAAAGTAAAAAATTGGCCAAGAATCTCCTTAAAGCACCTGACAACCGCAATCACCTCTCCCTTTGGAAGCTGTATGCCTACCTGGAATGGCTACTTGGGAACGTCGACGATGCCAGGAAGGTGTTTGATACAGCTCTTAGCACGGCAGGGACAGGAGGAGTGAAGAACCCCCAGCTCTGCAGCCTGAGTCTGCTCTATGCTCAGCTGGAAGTGGAACTGCTAGAAAGTCTAGAAGGGGCCGTCATGTCACGGGCTGTTCATATATTGACCAAACTGGCTGAAAATGGACCATATGTGCCTTATAGTGGACAAGTAGTATCCGTTAATATCTTGAAAGCTAGGAAGACATATGACCATGAGGTGCAAGATTATTTAAACAACATCTCAGCTGCTAATCGGGATCAGGTCAGTGACTCTAATCACCTGGTTAACTTGGTTGGTTGTTGTGCACTTTTCCAGTATTTGACTGTTGGGATTGATGCTGCAGTACAAATATATACACGAGCTTTGGAAAAGCTTGAAGCCCCTGATCCAAAGAACTGTGATAATCCTGGAGAGAATCTTAGTGTCCCAAATTTCCCTGCGGCGCTCGAAGACCTTTCAGTGCTGCACACGAACTTACTGAGGTTCCACATGAAAATCGGTGTCTACCCTTTGAATCCGCTGCGAGAGGCGCTCGCGGCCGCTCTGAAGCGGCACCCCCGTAACCAGGCTCTCTGGAGGTCCTACATCCACGTGCAGAGGAAGTCTCACAGCGCGAGCAAAGCACGGAGGTTTTTTGATGGTGTCACGAGGTCCACTTGCTCTTTAGAGCCATGGCTGTTTGCAATCCGAGCGGAGCAGATGAGAAAAACGCTCATTGAGACTGTCCAGAGGTAATACTTGGGAGGGCCTTAGCATCTTGTGGGTTTTTTCTTTTCTTTCCTTTTCGTTTTTTTTGTTTTTGTTTTTGGTTTGTCTGATCCCTTAACAGAGAAGGGAAAATGTTGTCATTTTGCAGAAGAAAAAACTGCAGCTAGGGGAGACTTTTTTGCTCAATCCTGGACAGTGAGTAAATGGCAGAGTCCTGAATGGAATTAAAGACCACGATTATAGTCTCATGTTTTTCTCCTAGCTCAGTTTTTCTCCTAGTTTGTTGATTTGATTACTTGACACTGATATCAGGATATCATTTCTTTAAATAATTAAAAAAAAAAATAACCGTCAGCTTAGAGGACCAAAGTGGATATTAATAACTTGGAAATTTTAGTACCACAGAGCTAAGGAGTGTAATAGAGAGCTGCATTTCAGTTTCTTGCTGGGCCCACTGCCCTGTTTTATTCCTGGATCACAGAATACAATTGTGGCAGATTTCTCTGTTTCCATAGTGATTACTTGAGAGTTTAATCTTTACATGGAGCTGTTGCTATGTAGAAGAGCCTGGAAATTTCCTGAATTCACAGTGTGGTCTGGGCTCAGCAAATTTTCCTCATTTTCCTCCTTTCCCAGGAGCAAAAGGAGCAAGTAGGGGGTGTGGAGAACAGAGGTGCATGTTCATTCTTAAGGCGCAGTGTCTTTGATGGTGTGGAGCCATTGCTTGGAACTACCTCTTCCCTCTACATATCTCTACTCACCAAGGCAGTTTTGTTCTTTGTGTCCTGCATGCAGCAACAGAAATCTCTAGAAAAGCATTACCATGAAGCTTCACCTTGCCGCAAGCTTACAGTATTAGCACTTGATGAAATGACATAATTAGCAATACACTTCAAAATGGTGGTGCTCTGCTTTGATTGCCAGAGCCTGGCAACAGGCACAGCACAGTAGGGGGGTGACACTGCTGAGCTGTCAGTGCGATGGGAGCCTGGATTGCAGCAGGAATGCTGCAGCCCCCGGAGCCAGGGACGATTGATACAGTGCAGTTAGTGTCGGTGTGTAATTAATAGCAATACTAGATTAAGTTTTCAGGATTGTTACTAGAATTTTATGTAAAAATATGGAAGGGCGATTTTCTCTGCAGTATTTAGTTCTTTTACAGTTGTCTTCTGCTGGCATTAGCTTTTCCTGTAGATTATATTTGTATTGGCAACAGTCGGGTATTGCAAGAGCAGAGAGCTACACTGCTGCAAAAGAAAGATAAATGTCTCATCAGTCATGGATAAAGAGGATGTTTTATACTGCAGTGACAAACTAGGAGAATGTCTGTAACATATGTAGCTGTTTCCTGATCTGTTTTCTATTTTTGTTTGTTTAGGTGCATAGAATTAGAGACATGAACATAAAAACTAAGCAGTAGTTTATATAAAACAGTGTGAGGTACAGTGCTTTAAATCCTGATTTCGTGCAGACTAGATGACATCATTTTTCCTCATGGCTAAGGTGAGGATGAGGGGCAACACCCTCAAAAGCCTTTGGAACGAGAGGTGCGTCAGGAAGTGAGAGATACGCTGGGACAAGCTGTGTGCTAGGGGGACACATGCAGCAGAGGCGACTGCCCTCAGCACTGCCCGCTCTTTCCTGTGACTGGAGCATCAGGATTAGGCTGATCTGCTTCAGCTGCGGATAGAAAGCAACGCTTCAGTGGATGCTGAATGCTCTTAGCATCCTCCTTTTGCATTATGCACTCAGCCTGTGGCATTTATGCTGCTGGATGAACAAGCAAATGGTTCCTCCTGCAGGCACGTTGGAGGTGGCCTAGCTGAGAGCCCTGTGTCCCCAGCGCTCCGCGGGGCACAGCCCTCGGCTGCCGGAGGGAGCTCG
This sequence comes from Tinamus guttatus, assembly GCF_059628265.1. Classification (NCBI taxonomy): domain Eukaryota; kingdom Metazoa; phylum Chordata; class Aves; order Tinamiformes; family Tinamidae; genus Tinamus; species Tinamus guttatus. Next base: position 13,568,229 of record NW_028288582.1, read on the forward strand.
GCTCGTCCGCGATCCGGCCGGGCGCCGTGCGCTGCCCCGGCTTGCTTGAAGACTGGGTTGAGTGTCTCCACGTTGTGTTGTAGCGGGTTATTATACTCAAGGAGAAATACTTTCTCCATTTGGACAGCATTATTTTCAGCATGTTGGAAAAACAGTATTCACAGAAATATCCGATTTAGCTTCTTTGAACTGATGCTTCCTATTTAGAAACGTAGCGGGTGCAAGAAAACCTTTCTACAACGTTTGGAGCTTGTAGTCTGAAACTCTGACTATTCACAGTACCACGGGAATGGTGACACCACTCCATCTCGTCCTCTTTCACCTGGATGTGGCCCCTTGGCTCGTGCTTAAGGTGCTTCTCCTTTTCTCTTTGTCTCTTTCAGGGCGGATGCTGGTGAAGTACATGCTACTATTCCTGAAACTGGATTAACAAACCGGATTATAGCTCTGTTTGAACACGCAGTTCAGAGTGAAAATGGCACCCACTGCCCACTGTTGTGGAGGATGTATTTGCACTTTCTGGTGAGAGGAGAGCATCAGCGTTACTGCATTTATAGTACTTGGAATTTCTCATGACCACAAATATGATACCATGAAACAAATGAATACGGAGTACTGCATACCGTACATATGGTTGGGAAGGCCGTATGCATCTGCAAGTTGTAACACTCCTTCCTTTTTGGAATATTAGGGAAAATGTAATTCGTGTGGGTTAGGAGGAGTTGGTTTTTGGCAGTATAGTTTTAGCTTAGATACATGGAAGATATTGTGCTTTAATTCTGTGTAGGTAAAAACTACATAATAAGAGTTCCTCAAAACATCTGCGAATTTGGGGGCTTCTGTCCGGGGTTACTCACAATATAAACACAAGTTGGCAGGAGAGCAAAGTTTAACAACAGAGAAAGCAAATTGTAGAGAGGTAGGATTCTGGGGTTTTTTTGTTTGTTTGTTTTTTAAGAAAATGAACAAACACATCTTGCATTTATGTTAGTTTCAGGTGTACTAGGTCTGTAAGGAAATTGTAAGGCTTTTAGTTTTCCTGTCAAGTGCAAATCTGGATTTATATCACTTTCAGATCTGATTTATGGAATCTGTAATCTATCAGAGTCTGAATCCCTCCTCTTCACTCCCTTTCCCCCCCCACACCTGACTTTTTCCCTCCTTTTTTTATTTAGTTATGGTAGAATAAGGAGTATTAATAGAAGGCACTATTTTATTTGGCCTTCTCAAATATTTTGTTTTTCTCTGTTATTTTATCTGTATTGTAAAAACTTTTCCAGCTCAATATTTTGATGGATTAACTTCAGTGCAAGAATGATGTAGCCCACCTCCTTGAGCCTTAGGGAAGATGAAAGGTCTGTCAGGAAATTGAAAAAAAAGAATGTGAACCTTTTGTGAATGGTCACTGAGGACCAGTGCACAAAATAATGCAGCACCACCTGCACTATTGGGTTTTGTCTTGTACATGCAAGCATTCTCGAGAAGGGAAATAATGGCCCCTAAATAGTTATGTTTTTGCCTAAATAAACGTGTAATAACTGCAACCTAAAACTGCAAATGGAGAGTGCTTTATTGAAAAATAGGGTTGAAGGAAGGTGATAACAACTTGATGGCAGTCCAAGAATACTTAGCTGTTTTATGTGTTTCAGTTAAGAAAGAAGGTTTTCACTTTGTCAAAAGATCTTGTGTTATTCTTGTAGCGGATCTGGTGCAATTAAGACCTGTGTCACTGTTTGCACTCTTGTTCACTGCAATAATAGTCAAGTGTCAGCAAAGGGACTGATTTTAAGTGAAATAGAGCTTTGTGCCAGTCTTTATTCCAGTGCTTGTCTTCGGACACTACAACCCTGAGATCCCAGAGCCCCCTCTGTTACAGGGATGGCACCACCAGTGAAAGCGATTGAAGCGCGCAGCTCTCGCAGGATGTAGTGAGAAGGACCCCTCCCAGAGCAACACTGAATGCTTTTCAGAGCTAATTTCTGTGCATTGGAGATAATGTATGTGTATGATTTCAGCTATCACTATTTATTGAAATATGAATACTTTTTTTTTTCCCCATACAGGCTTCACTAGGAAAAACAGAGAAAAGTAAAGGATTATTTTACAGAGCCCTTCAAAACTGCCCTTGGGCAAAGGTAAGCACAAAAAAGATATAAACCTATAGTCAGCGCTTTGATTTTTGTAATTCTATATATTTTTTAAAAAATAGTAGTTACCATAATGAGTTTCAAATGAAAGGAGCACTTTCTAAAGAAAAAATAGTATAAGCTTGTTTGCAAGCAAGAGCTGCATTCCAAAGGGAGACTAGGGCATTCCAAAGGGAGGCTTTTGGAACAGAAAGGTACTGTACTGCTTCTGTAAGTTAGTAAGTGCCTGTCCCTCTAGCATCTGGCAATGACTAAGTCCTGCAGAACATATTTTGTTATAAGCTTGTTGGAAGTGAAAATAAGTAGGCAAGTTAGGTATTTTTTTTTTAGGTAATAAAGAAATTACTCGGGAGCCCAAGTGAAGTTTGTGTAAGCTACAAACGCTGCAGTATTTGACCTACCTTTGGTCTTTGGAATGTAGAGATTTAGCAAGAAATTGGTAAAGACCAGTTGGACCGTCTGTATCACTGTCCTTGTAAAAGTACTGAATTGACTGTGTTATACTTTAATCATGTATGGCACTTTCTTGCATTCATGCTGCAGAGTTGTTTGTGTGTGTGTGTACTTTTCCTTGTTGCCAAGTATCTCATTATGCTATAAAGATGGTAAACTGTTTTCATTTTAACATTGTTTTCTAGGTACTCTATATGGATGCAATAGAGTATTTCCCTGATCAGCTGCAAGAGGCAGTTGATCTAATGACTGAGAAAGAAATAAGAGTGCGGGTGCCTATGGAAGAGCTGGATCTGCTTTTGGAGGTTTAAAGGAAGTGAATAGAAGAAAAAGTACAGAAGCTAGTGCCAAATCTGGCAGTTAGAACTGTCTCTTTTCAACCACGAACGCTGTTGGCATTTAGGTACTATGTACTTAAAACTTTGCTTTTTATTAGCTACACATTAAACTGCAATCAAGTACTGCATTTTGCCCACGAAAAATGCATCCATTTTCTCTGAAGTAGTGCCGGCTTCCACTACAGGATACTCTTCTCATTTTTCCTGTTGAACATTGCCCACATTTCTTACTCTGTTGGTTGAAATTACGTTCCCTGGATTCAGTGGAGATTCCATACACACCAGCTCTGACTTGGGGAGCAGCACAGGGACTAAACGTGCTGGGCAGGGGTGCAGGGCTGTCCTGCAGCTTGCTGGCCTCAGCACCTCCCTTCAGCTCAGTGTGTGGGGGGGTAGCAGAGAGCTGCTCATAAACTCCTACCTATTTTGGACTTGTATGCTTTGACAAATGACCATTTTAAGATGAATATTTATAAAAAAATATACCGGAATACTTTTATATTTGGCTGAAATTTGAATTATGTTTGTTTCTCAATTTTAATGGGTCTGAGAATTAATTCTAACTGAAGTTTTATCTATAATGGCTCTATAAGCAGCATATTTTAAAGAAGTTGTAGTAATCTATTATTCTCTTTTTTTTCCCCAAATATAGATAATTGTCATGAGGGAAGTAGAGGGTGGTTCTCTTTATTCTCACCAGAAAAGGCAGAATAGTCAATGCATGACCATTTGACAGGAGCTTTTACTCAAGAATTTTAAGTTCTTTAGAGAGGCATGGCCCAAGGAGAATAAGAAATGTAGCAACAACTTAACAGTATCTATTACATTATATTTTTATTTTGTAAGGCAGGAGCTGCTGAAATAAGCAAAAGACTGGGTTTAACATCTCCCTCTTTGAGACTCAAGTGCTCAGGAACTAGGCCGCCTTCTCTGAAAAGCAGATCACCCAATGCCTCAGCAGTTACAGCAGAGTAGCTGCTTTGCTGAGAAGTGGGTTTGGATCAATAAGCGCAGCCCTGTCAGTCACATCACTAAATACTTACCCTGGAAGTCTGCAGCAACAGGGCAAAAAAAAATCTGTGGAAGTAGCATTTTTGCCAACAATACAATTCAATTCAAACAAATATTTTATTGGGAAATGAAGCATTTACAGTGACCAAAAAACACAACCACCCCAGGATTTTAGTATTTCCAGAATGAGGATTAGCCAGACAGCTTGGTTTTGTACATGAGGCTGTCTGCAAACCAGCCTAACACTGCTGGCAGCCTGCAGGCTGGTAGAGTTGACTTAAAGATACAGCCCCTCAGGGGTTCCCTCCTGCTTCTTATAGAGAACATTCTCTTTAGATTTCTTGAAATCTTCATTTGTTACTTTCATTCGTCGTTCCCTCAAAGCCATCAATCCAGCTTCTGTACAAATCGCCTGCAAAAGGGAAAGCACAACCTAAATCACTGGTTCTCTGCAGCCTCTCAAACCCCCACCCCACAGACAGGGGCCTTGCACTGGAACTAAGTCTGCAGTAAGGAAAGGATGTTGGTGACATTAAAAATCTCATGTTTGATGTTGTTCAAAAGCACAGAAGTATATAAAATAGCCTTATAAAGGCTATAAAAGAATCTTATGTCCTTTTGAAGGGAATGCGACACTTCCATGACAAGAGAAGGCAGCCTTAAAATAACACTTTGCTAAGGAGCAGATTGCAGGAGGCTCTTACACTTTTGCAAGCAGGTGATAAATTTACACTTGGTAAATTAAGTCATGCCACAGTTGTAGCAAAGTCTGTCCACTTTCAAAAGTAGACATTATGTATCTGAAACTACTTCAGCTACAATTTCATCTTATTTCTGCTCACAACATTGTTTCTAAAATGCTAAATATCCTGCAGTTTCTTGAATAGTTATTTAACATGATCTTGCATAAATATTCTACTTCTCACATTCATATTCAGGTAGCATCACTTTTGTCAACAGAAGCTATCTGAGAATTAGCATTTTGATAAAAGGATATGTGGCATTGTCCCAAGAGATGTTTTAAAACCCTCAGCACTGTAAGCACAGCTACAGTGTGAAGTTTCAAAAAAGTATTTGGCAGATAGAAAGAGGGGAATGAATTTGTGTTTTGAAGGGTAAGCAATGGTGATATACAGACCTTAATATCTGCCCCAGAAAGATCATCTTTTGCCATGATGAGCTCATCTAAAGTCACATCATCTGCTAAGGTCATTCTGCTTGTGTGAATCTGAAAGATGCGTTTCTTGGTCTTTTCATCAGGTAGAGGGAACTCTATTTTCCTATCAATACGTCCTGTGCAAGAGAAAAGTTTGCAGACTTTTTTTTTTTTTTGCTTGCAGCAATTGGAAACAGAGTAAGTACATTTCAAGTTTGGGTTGACAGTAGCCATTTCTACGCAGCACAATCAGCCTTGTTCTAGAGCAGGAAGTGGGATCTAAGTCAAGTCTGCCTGTGATTAACATGAAGTTGTTATGGCTCAAACAGTTATGCTGCTGCTCTGTAAAACAGCACGTAAAGGAATTGTAGTTAAGAAGCACAAAAAGCTACAACTTTGAATCTCATTTAACTGGAAAAGCAATTTATCATACCCCAGGAAAGTAATCAGGTACTTACATTCTTGTAAAAAAATCATATTGCTCTGGGATCAGGTTTAGCTCTAAAGCACAGAGTTTAGTACTTCTGAATGCATCTTTGTGGCAGCACGAAGAATCCTTCCTCACTGAAAATAGTCACTTTTTAATCGGATTATGTGTAGTGCTGTTTAACTCAACTGAAGAAGTGTTTTGTGTAAAAGTTCCTGTTGACAGTTCCTACTACATTTCCTTTCGGTTAGTAGGAACATCCAGCATTCCTGCCTTTATGGTTCCAAATTAATGACCAGTCTTTTTACAGGTTGTTTCCATCTCCAAATCTTTCATGACTCTCTCTAGTTCTACAGTAACTCCTCCAAAAGAGCTCAATAGTTGTAGCCTAGCCTAGCAAGCTGCTAAAATTGCTTTGGTTGCTCAAGCAATAATTTACCTGTGGGGTAGGTGGATAAAGTTTCCTTCAAAATTATTTCCGATCATCCTAGCCTGTCTTAATTTTGGTACAGTATTTAATACTCTGTATTCCAACAGCAGCTGTTTTGATTTGGAGGGGCAAGAAACAACTTAATTACTTCATACTAGGGAGACATTCATAAATGTCTTGGGTCCATAATATACAGTGACTGTGCAGAGGAGGAGGATTTGCTCCAGCAGCACTTTACCAAATTTATCTCAGATGATCTTTGCTCTATCACCTTATAAGAAAAGACAGGTATCTTTACATATCATCTCCTCCATACTTAAGATCAAGTAAATTTAAAAACCACTAAAAAGTGATTTACTTGAGGACAGTAATGGGATTTCCTTGAGGTCTCTGCTACTTTCTAGATTCTGTTTTAGCAAACCCCCCACCATCATGTAGGTTGTCTGTTGTGGTAGGTCTTTTAGCTGCCACTTGAAGATACTACTCACGTCCATTCAAATGGACCCATGTCCATACATACCCATTGGCTTATTTTTTGTTTTATATATATATATTCATTATATATACAAATAATCTTATTATTTAAATTATATGTATATTATATAGAGATTTGTAAATAAATAAGACATTACTTGTTCTTCACTCCCTGCTCCTCCTTCACAAAAGTGGCAGTGTCAGGTAGTTAAGGGAACCGGTCTGGTTGCGTTTTATCAAAACCTAAACTTCACAATGACCAGGAGCAACATTTCAAAGTCCTCAAGCACTTAAGCTCCTTCTGAAGACTTCACTTTGATGGTGTGGACCCCAGTGTTCATCTGCCAAACTGAAACACACTGCCCTGCCTGCCCCAGCTGCTGCTGACAGGTTATTGAAATCTGCTTGTCTTCTATACATTTAACCTTCATGATTACTTAACAGATAGCTGTGTATTTAGCCATCTGAATACAAAGGAAGAATATTCAAGTTATTCTCATATAAAAGATTCATCGCACTTCTCCTCTAGTTTTTTTGCTTGTACTTCTGTATCATTTAAAGGCTTGTGAATCAGCTGCAATTTAACAGATGCCCTGATAAGAAATGCACTGACACTGAGGAGACAGTAAACAGATATAAATCAATAAATTGCATTCTTTTCAGCAGAACATCTTTTTGAGAGCTTGTGACATGCCCTTTTACAATAAAAGGTATTTGATTAGTGTACCCAATGGAAAAATCTTACCTGGCCTGATTAAAGCTGGATCCAGTGTTTCTATTCTATTTGTGGCCATAATAACCTTAACGTCCCCCCGAGAGTCAAAGCCATCCAGCTGGTTCAACAGCTCCAGCATCGTACGCTGGATCTCCCTCTCACCGCCTGAATTTGAGTCGTACCTTGGAGAAAAAACAATATAATCAGAAGATAAGGTATGCACATTTCAGAACACACTTATTAAGAACACAAATACTACACCAAGCACATAAGCATCTTCTTTTTAAAGCACCTACGTTATATATACTGCTTTTTTAACGTGCACCTATAGAAAACAAAAGCCTAGGTTTTTTTTCAAAGGTAGGCTTTCAGAACCTGATTACGATAAGAGCTAAGTAAAAGGACAACAAATTTGTTTTACAATGGAAAGTAATGGTAATTGCATGAAGAAAATTTGTCCCTTTTCCAGGTTTATGATGTATTCTATAATCATTCCCGGTCATCTTGCACAATTGTTTTCTTCCTAACAAAGATAATTAACAACAACAACCACCCTCTCTAATTCTTGAGACGAACTTGGAATGCAACCCCTTCAAAAAATAAGGCCACTGCATTTCAATAAATGCATCCTTTGTCCTTACCAATGTGGATCCCGGTTTTACTCTGCACCTTAACTACAGGTGTCAGTGGCTGCATTTGTGGTTTAGTCATTTCATTTGGTCAATATTAGACTACATAATCTGCACCCAAAGAGACTCACACGCTCTTTAAAAATTTAAATCAACATTTACAAAGAATTCTCCCGCATTATGTGCTTCACCCTCAGTCCAATCCCTACTACATACACTGACGTTTATGGAGCAGAAGCTGCCTTCACTCTACAGCTTCAGTGTTCCCAGCCGTGCAGTAGCATGAACGGATATGCTTTTGTGATAAAGACAGTTTTTTTGTTTTTCTGTAAGCTTAAAAGCACTTTCAATGTCCTTATCTTTGGCATGCTGTCCGTTTTGAAACAGAATGCTAATTATGTGAGGCTCTGGTAATACAAACTCAATGGGACTTTACCCATACTCAAGTAGAACCATCTTTTGATTTGAGCCTCATGATTTTCCAAAGCAACATGGCCCGAATACGGGCTGAGCCACAGCTCAGTGTGACACAAGCAACATCCACCAGCTGCCCCAGCCACACGGACGCGACCCGCGCAGCGGAAGCCCGGCTGCCGCCGCCGCACCTCTTGGTCCCGATGGCGTCAATCTCGTCAATGAAGACGATGGAGGGCGCGTGCTCCTCAGCCACGCGGAACAGCTCACGCACCAGCTTCGGGCCGTCGCCCAGGTACTTCTGTATCAGCTCCGAGCCAACAACTCGCAGGAAGGTGGCCGACGTTTGGTTTGCTACCGCTTTGGCTAGTAAAGTCTTTCCTGTTTTCAATCACAAAGAACGTAGTTAGCTTGCAGGTAAAAATGTGTGTCTAGAAAGATTCACAACAGAGTCGACAGCGTCAAGTGTAAGTCAACTTAGCAGTGCTGGCTCAGCACGTGTTTTGCGGTACGCGCGATACCTGTGCCAGGAGGGCCATAGAGGATGACTCCTTTGGGCGGCTTTATACCCATCTCTTCATAGTATTCAGGATGGGTGAGGGGAAGCTCCACAGATTCCTGCATTGTTGGGAAACAAATGAAATGGTATTTTTAGAAACAGCTCTCTCCTCAGAAGCTGCAAGGAGCTGGAGAACTTAGCAGAGGTAAGTAAGGGCAAAAAGAACCTAACATGAAGATAGAGAGCTTGAGAAACATCTGGGGATAAAAATATACTTCATGTTCCAAAAAGAACTGTTCTGAACAGGTCTACTGTAATTGTTTCCACTTGAAATAGGAAAGAGAAGCAGAGTGCGAGTGTTCCCCTTCTAATATGGATGTACCATGCTGACTAACCCCAACCAAAGACACCACAAAAAAGAGAGAAAAGCCCTCCTTTAATAACACTTTCCACCATGAGTTACCAGATACTACAGATGAACATCTTAAGAGTATTTGTGATTTTTCAATGCTCAGCCTGCCTCATTTCAAAAGGTCTATTTACCACAGGGTCCTGACTGAACACTACTGGAAGAAAAACAACAAAGCAGAACAACCACCAAACACCCACACCCAACCCACAAGCCACCTCCTCCAGACTTTCCTAGACTGAATGGCACTCAAGACAAACTCTGTTAGGATTTATCTCTCACCTAGGAAACGAATAAATTCACAACAAATGATACACTACACAATAGCATGTCACTGCAGGGTGTTTGTAAATTCAGCCCTCTACAGCATCTGGGAAAGGTTTCTAGGTATATGAAGGGGTGCCCTACTCAAGGAGAGCTGTTTCAATCCATGTGTCTGTCTAGAAATGACACGCACAGGAGGGGGTGCTGCTGTTACTCACTGAAGTTCTCAGTCCTATAGCTACGGGGATAGTTGACTTAACTGCGTGAATCAGCGCATCTGAATACCTTGATTTCCTGGATCTGGTTGTCAAGGCCCCCGATGTCAGCATATGTTTCTTGAGGCGCTTTCTCAACTTTCATCACAGTAACTAACGGGTCTGTGTCATCCATCAGGACTCCTATCACGGCATGGACCTAATTCAAGCATCAAGAGTGGTCAGAGACACCTGCAAGCGGCATTTCTAATAAATCCTCCAGCCCAAAACCATTTGCACAGATTCATTACATATGCAGTATTAATCCTCAGAGCCTGTGCTCCTGAGATTCAGAGCCAGTCAAAAACAGTACAAGAACTTGCACTTCATTTTCTCATCTTGCTCTATAGAGACGACCTACCTTGTGATTTAGCAAGACAGAGCAGCCTGGCTCCAGCAGATCCTTGTCCACAAAAGACAGGATGCTGACGTAGTGCTCCGAGCCCACCGACGTAGACACGATGGCGTGGTTATCGTCAATGATCTCCTCCAGCGTTCCCACGGACATGGGGGTTCCCCTCAAGTCATCCACCTTGGAGCGCTCTTCCTGTTAGGAAAGGAAGGGGGGAAAAAAAAGGAAGAAGAAATAACTCAAACTCTGGCTAAATACAACACAGTTAAAAAGAACCCTGAAAGCACAGGAAGAGCTTTTGCTGTGGTTGTTTTAAGCTTTAGGGGGCAGCAAAAGCATAGGCTGTTTACAAAAACCCCTACTATTTTAGGCTTCTGGACACAAAGCTCCACTTTGACAGATCACTGAAAAAAAACACAGCCACTGTTGCCTAATCTGAAGTAATCTATACTTGAGCTAAACACATAAATTAATTAGGAGAAAAATATCTTATTTTCTGTACAGTAACTGAGGCTTAATGACTAACCACAATAAGCCTAACTTGTTCAAACTGGCAAACACATTCATGGCATTATGCCCATTATGTTTGTATGAAGTAATTTACATTACAGCACCTGTTTTAATATTAGAAGTAACAGTTCACTCAAAACTCACCTCTTGTTTTTCTTCCAAAGGTTTCATTTGTTCTTGATTTCTGATAAATTCTTCCTCCATTAACAAGTAATCTTTAATTCTCTCTAATTTTAGCAATTTGAGTCTACACTGTGTGTGAGGAGTCACTGTAATCAAAGTAGAATTTCAGTATTTTAGAGAGCTTGACATAGTCTAACTATTCATTAAGACAAAAAAAAAATTCTGAATGACTGTAATTTCTATACAAGCTGCAAAAGAAGTTTTAGTAGTAGATTCTGAAGCGCTAGTTATTAAAATAAAGTTTTTTTATTTTTACTACATCAATTATAAAAATGCTAATTAAACACAGTAAATCTTTTTGGAGGAAACCCCCCACACCATTGGTCTTATCTGTGGGAAGAGGCTTTGGCACGCGAGAGCCAATTGTTGGTAGAGCCATGAATTGCTGGGGTTTTCCCCGAGAGGGTTGGTGCCATCACAAGGGAAGGGGGACAAGGTCACCAAGGCTGCTGGGAAGCACAAGCTCTTCAGCTGGAAGCTGTAGCCATCCCCAAAGCAAATGTAGCCCCACGTTACTTCCCCTTCCTAGGCCCGCAGCAGAGCCACGGGTGCTGTGTAGGGCTCCACTAGGCTCTGCCAACACCAGCAGGCAGAAAATCCCAAAGGCAGGGGGCCAAAATCTAAGCCTGAGATCTCTACTGATCAGAATCAGACGTAATTGTTTTAAAGACATTACTTCCAGCTAACAGAGCATATGCATTCTTACAGTAAGGTTAAAAGTCTTTGAAAAATGTAAAATCTACAGATAAAGCTAAAACCTCATCAGAAATATCACTTTCTAGGCAGATTTATAGGGCCCAATGCCTTGCTGAAGTCCCTATAATTAGCGTAAGGCTCCAGCAAACCAAAAGCTTACCACTTCCTGGCAAGTTTATCCAAATACACAGGAGATATAATAATCTGATTCAAACTATGCAACTCCATTTCCAGAGGAAAGTCTACTAATAATTCATCAGTGTAAATATCTATTGCAACCTGATAGCTCAGATAGGGGGAATAGATAGTAGGGGAAATTACTGATTATACAAGTCAGTGAAATGACTGGTCCCTATTTTATATATCCCACTAATTCTTCACTGAAAACATTTTGTTTAAACAAGATTTCCCCTACTTTTCTTCTCATTCAGCTTCTATCATCTACCTTATATGGGAACCCATATGTATGGAATGCATCTTGAACAATAAAAATCTTATTTTGTAGGTTTAAAAACTGTGCATGTTTTAAAACTACACTTGGCTTCAGGGTCAAAACATGGGGGGCTTGCGCCCCATGCAGAGGCACGTCCAGGGAGGAGGAGCTTGTCCTCCTGCTGGTGAAGGCCGCAGAACAAGCACTCACCCAGGGGCAGTTTGCTCGCAGCGTCCGGTCCCTTTGTCTTCTTCTTCTTTTTCCCCACTCGGGTTGGAACTGGAGGTTCATATTTCTTCTTCTTATCCTTTTAAGAGAGGAATTCCATAAAAATAAAATCAGGCCACTAACAAAAAAAAAAGCCCCACACACTAAGACATCAGGCACTAAGACTAGGACAAAGCTAAATGTAAACTGAATGTCTACAACAAAAGCAAGTTTTGTTTCCATCTCCTTTGTGATATATAATGAAACGTCCAAAAAGAAGGTTCTTAAAAAAAAATCACCTGCTTGTTCTACACCCCTCTTTTTAATTAAGATTTCTTTATTCTGATGAATAAAGAACACACAAGGCTGCAATTTGAAGTAAATCAGGAACAAACACACACACAAAAAAGCATGCATGGAAATTGGACCTGATGATGAGGAAAACATTAAAAAGCCCCAAAAGTGGGGAGATCCAATGTACAGGTAACATGCACTCAGTTCTCTATTTCATACACAGTTTGCAGTACAGAGCACTACACTGCTGTCTCCAAAGGAAAACAAAAGGGCCTCTGCAGATCCACAACATGAGGAACCTCACATAGGTGCAAATACAGGGTCACTTTCATCAAAAACAGTTATTTGAGTGATGCTTGGAAGATACCTAATGTTTTCTAATCCAGATAAATTTCTGGTTTTATTTTACTACTGTCAAATACTGTCCCTTTTACTTTTTTTTTTTTCAACATCAATCTGTTTTCTCCAACGTTTATTTTGAAGAAAGGCATTTCAAAAACAACAATGACAAAGAGCAGGACTATGTTTTTGTGCAGCTCAGATTACAAGAAATAATAATAAAAAAAGTAACATGACCCCACTGCAGCAAGCTTCTGGAGAACACCTGCAGTAAGCAAAGGCTTCCATGTTCTTGTTATTTACCTTGTCATCCTTCTTGCCACCACCAGGCCCGTGTCCACCGCTCTGACTTTGACCCTAAGTAAGGAGGACACCGAAGTCAGCGTTGCCGACAGAAGCCCCGCAGCTCCGTGAACGCTGACAGCAGGACCCCGCTCCGCACCGTCGCCAGCCGCGATGAGACGCGCTGTACTGCGCAGAACAGGCCGAGGGCCGCGCAGCCTCGCGGGGCAGGAGGCCGCATTTCTCTGCCGCTGCCTCACGGGCCCGGCCCAGGGCTCGCGAGCGCCGCTAAACCCAACTCGCCCCGAGAAGCGGCTTCTGCCTCCCGCAAACCCGCTACCGCCCCCAACGGCTGCCCCTCCGCGGCGCAGCTCCCGCCGCCGAGTCCCGCCCGGTCCCGAGCGGCCGTTAACGGCCGCGCTGAGGCCGCCGGAGGGGCGCGGCGCGCCCACGCGCCGTGACGCTGCAAAACGCCGGCCGGAGGCGGCAGGATGCCGGAGGCGGCGACGGCAGCAACCGCCGCTCGCCGCCACTGCCGCCACTGCCGCCATGGCCGGAGCAACGACCCATGCCCACCCGCACCGCCGCCCGCTCACCATGGCCCTGCGCCGCCGGCGGAAGTGCTGCCCCGGCGCGGCGGAACGGGCCGCGGCGGCGGCGGCGACGTCACTACGGCGCGCGGCGCGGGCCTGAGGAAGGCGCGAGCGCCGCCGCGCGGCCGTTGGCGGCCGCCCCGCTCCGCCTCGGTGGCGGCTGCGGAGCGCGGCTCGCCCGCGCGCATTGCAACAAGCTGGTGACACGTGTCAACGCTCGCAGTCAGGCACTACGGTGTTCCCGATGTATTAATTGAAAGTCCTGAATCCCCGGAAAAATAAATCTGCGTTAATCCTGCCAGTTCGGGCTACCTCGTATAAGCGCTGCCGCGATAAGCGATGGGCTTTCCCTGGCAGGAAACCCCAAACGCTTCGGCTCTGTTGCACCACGTATCGATACCCCGCGTTTCGATGCTCCAACAAGATAAACAGGAATCAATTATGTGAATTAAAACCCAGTAGCTCTTCCTCCAAAAGTTCATTTAGGTGTGGAAGACTGACAAATATTCCATGTGACTTTCATTTAAAGTGTTGCTTTGTTTTGTTTTCCTAGACCTGATGCTTCCTGTCCTCCTCGGAGAGCTGTTTAAGAACACCACAGACGCTTCCAGCAAACAGCGTTTACTGCTCACAGCAGCTGTGCGCACACGCAGCGTTCCTGGGGAAGGCTCACACAGCCCTTCCCGGAGTGCTGCCGCGCTTGCGGAGCGCACACGCGCGGGTGCTCATCCCTTACAAGCCGTGCACAGAGGGCGGCACGGTGCCCTTGCCCGAGTATGGCACAACCCTGTCCGTGAAACTGCAGGGGTCACTTTTGCCCGCTCCTGTACGTGGCCCTACCAAGCCAGAGCCAAACCCCTCTTCTGGCTCCCTGCACGCCGGCCGCAGGGCCCACTCACAACATCGCGGATTTTCACGTACTTTGTCTTCTTTGGGGTGAAAACCTCATGAAAAGGTTTTGCATGATTGTCTGGGGAGCTGATATGAAAGATTTTTTTTTTTTTTTTTTTTGGTGACTAACACTAGCAGCAGGAAAGTTTTCAGTAAGATGAAAGTATAGTCTAAAATAGCTATATTCTGCTTCCACCTCACCTCTGGATGTATATCCAGCAGGTAGAATATATTTACATCTACTACAGTTTTCAGTGTGAAGATCAGAGCACTCATAAAACGGACGTTCATTTTAGAGCAGTCAGTAGGATGCTTGCTTTGATGATATCTTTTCTTTCATATTTTCTCTAGAATTCACTTCTGTGAATAAGGAACTTTGTTTATTAAATTTTAATTTAACCCTGGCTTAGTGTAAGAAAGGTAAGGGGAGCTACAGACTTATCCTTCCAAAACATTAGTGAATGTGTTTCCCACTATTTCCACTAATTAGTCCTCCCCAAGGACTCTAGCGAGCCTGTTTGCCTGCTGTGCTGAGGTGGATAGATTGTACTGCATTGGGAAGTCTCCTTAAAATAGAGGAGAAATCCTTACAGTCTGACCTCCCAAAGAAGCAGAAAATCACATTTTCTCTGCATTGCTGGGAACAATGTGGGTGAAGTCCATGTTCTCAAATACAAAGCCCTCCATTCGCACAACTTGAGTTGGCACTTTTTTGTATTTGTAAACATCATTATGCTCAGTTCTCTGTTCTAACATTCTACTTCTCAATAACAATCACATTAAAGAAATATATAAATAGATTAAAAATTAAATACCTTGACAGCATTCCATATAGATTCCCTTTGAAACTTTGATTTTTAAAGTTTGTTTAGAAGAAAGAGAAAGGTTACTGAAAGCATTCTTTAAAAGCAGGTAATAAAGTTATATATGCTTAAGTTTTGCAGTAAACAGCTTAGAGATTTAAGATCGAAGAATTCTATTAAAAAATTGATTTCCACTCTCACCATGAATTTCCATTTCACAGTCTTTCATTTATAATTCAAAAAAGATTTTTGTGCTACTAAACGGCTGATAGTCTGCCTTAACCTGCCCCATTCTGTTCAGTTAAGGTGTTGTTAGCCAGCCAAAACTTCCTTTTCATTAGGAAGCTGTAGATCTATTTTAAAATGCACAATTTTTGTTAGTCAGAGAAAACCTGTTGTGATGTCTAAGGACCTAATTAAACATTTAAATTTCCAGGTTGCTTTATGACAAGTTTTTTGAAATATGAGAGGTTTTAGATTATTTCTTGTTTCTAATAAAATTAATGATAAAAATAAATTAGGTAAATTGAATGAAAGTTAAGAAAAATTATGAAGAATTATATTTCATTTTATCCTTATTTTTGATTCTTTAAAGAGCATAAGTTTAATAAAGTTTAGGAATAGAAAGGCATTAATAAAACACTTTTCCTTTTAAAAAGCCAATTAGAATGAATTGATAATATTAGTATTTTCCCCAGGTTTTTCTTGAGGAAATAAATTAATTGAAATAATCCTTTTCTACAGTCTTATCTCTTTAAAAAGTTTACTTGCCAAAACAAAATGTCTACCCAGACATTCCCAACCAGCTCCAGGAATAAGTGATTACTTGGTTGATTTTTCCAGATCAACAATATGTTTAAAATTGGGCAAAGCTCGTTTTGTTCCTGTAGCCAAAAAGGCAACTGAGCATGTTAAAGATTTATTTGAAGGGCAGCACTTACTTGATGCCAAGTGGAATGGACTAAAGAGGAACAATTTCTAAGTTGAGAAGGCTACAGGTCATTCCAATCGTACTGTTACAGAGGGAAGAAAGTATTCCACTTACATGTGTATATTTGAGAGATGGATCAGAATAAAGGAAGAATTATCCACAACTGAAGAACAAGATTCATAAAGAAATATAAATGCATGTGTTTCATTTTTAGCTTACTAATTATCAAGAGCACAGGTGAACATTAGGGCAAATGTTTGCTCTCAGGTACTGGATTAACTGTATGGCAATCTCATTGCAGGTTGCCATATTTTTAATTTCCTTTTTCTGTTCTAGGAGTGGAACTGGGCTGCCATGTGTAAAATATTAGTCCCTTTCCATCTCCATGTTGCACCTGATATTTTTAAGTATATTTTTGTGGAGTACCTTTCAATTAGCATAGCCCATCTGCATCATCTTATCTTCAACAACTATTCCACCACACAGCTCCCACTGGTATCTGTTGATGTTGTAAAGTCTGAGTATCACCAGAAACCAAACTTCTTGAAGCAAGAATGATTTGAAACTCAACCAGGAGTTGATCAAATATCCAATTAAAGGTTTAGAAAATGCTGGGAGTAAAATCCTTTGGTATCTTTCAGTGCACTTGGAAAGCACCTTGAAAGCTTGCTCGTACATGTTTTTAGAATACAGCAGACTATCATTATATTAAAATATTGGTTGTAATATACTTTGTTTTTATATGTTCTCATTTGATAACCTCAAAGCACACTTCCCTAATGAAGTTAAACCTCTAGTATTGCAGAAGGCAAGTAGGTGAAGGAGATCACCTCGCTCCTATCATCAAACAGCTGCAGTGAAATTGCTCTCACTTAGTGTAAGTGACATCAGAATTACCCCATTGACTGGTGGCAAAGGCCTTCCCAAAAGCAATGGCAGCATTTGCCCCTAAGTGAGTTAAATCAGTGTAAGATCAGAGTGGCATTCTAAATCCAGCCAAAAGTGAGTGCAAAAATAAAATGCTCCACATGTTTGAAACAGTCATTGGCAAAATACTAGGTGTTCTGTGCTATTAGCTCTTGTATTTCTGTAAGAAAAGCTGCTTTGTACTTCAGCAGCAAGCAAAGAACTATGTTGCTAGGGTGACCTTTGTATGGCAGGCAAGCATAATGACCAATTGATTTGTTCATATATTCTTACATACTTGCCAATCTATATTTTTTAGGGTTTTGATAGTTTTATAACAGGTAATACAAAGGACTACTGGCAGAGAAAATTGCCAAATCTGGGGAAAGGAGAAAAAAGAACTGATGAAATATGAAGGGAAGTAAACTAAAGAGAGTGCAGAGTTCCTCACCTGGCCTGTTGCTGATGTTGCAAAGGTGCCTGCAGCCCATGCTCCTCAGATTCAATCCCTGATAACACTATTAGTCTAGGATGGTTTTAACAAACTGAATATTTCTTCATTAGTTGCATCAACATCCACATAAATTGAGTTTGTTCCAGAGCCACTTTGTACAATTCAGTTATGCTGACGAACAGAGACAGTGAAATAATCTCCATAGAAAGAGGAAAAAAATGAAATCTTCTTTTCCCTCATTTCCCAGAAAGTAGTATTTCTAAAGACACATATGAATGCTTTCTAAAAATTGTGCTCACTACTCAGGCTGCATGAAATTCTTCGAGAGTAACAGCTGCTTGCCAAGTCTGTGTGCTCCATTTAGTTATCAACCACTAATGATGTGCATGTTTTTTCCCTGAAAGGGCAGAGTTGTTGTAATTGCTTATCTAGTGCTGTAAGTGCTCCCGCTTTGCAGCGTTCGTGCAGGGCACCAAGTGTAAGTGCTCACAGGAATTATATCCTCCCGGCCCGGACGGCTGCAGGCGGGAGGAAGCGGGCAGAGCACATTGCTCACACACACCCGTGAGGGGTTCATTAAAGACAGCAGTTCTGACAAGCGGCTTGAAGTCAGAGAGCACGTGGGGACAGATCCAAAGCTCACTGAAGCAGATGGAAGGAAAGGCTGGACCTCAGAATGAAGAGCTTAAGCGGACGGAAGGCACCGGGGAGTAACAAGCAGCAGAAAGGAGAGAACGGACAGAACTGGTGTTGAAGCATGAGGAGGCATTGCCTGAGATATCTATCATGCCCCTTATAGCTAGGAGTCAGTAATTTCACCACCTCGCCACTGTAATTAAGCTGAAAATATGTTGGCTTTAATTGCTGCCCAGTGAAGCACTGGCTCTGCATTAATCTGCTGGCTAAAACATAATCACTCCTGTCTGTCATTTCCTGCAACATTGTAATCTAATACAGCGCTGGCATCTCACCGTGTTCACGTCCTCTATTGAATAATTGTGGCTTCAGTTTCATGATGCACTGTCTATTCAATCAGTCTCTAATTGCAGTGCTCTCCAAAGCTATGTTAGATACACCTATGTAATTATGTTTACTCTTAATAATGCAAATGGCATCTGTTGAGTTAGTCGAATCAGTCATCCCCGCTTGCAAGCAGCAGTTTCTAACAGCTAATTTTTTCAGCTGCTGGGAAAGTTTTTTTTCTTTTCTCTAGTTCTACTTTGCTCACTCTCTGAAAGGCTAGTCTTATTGAAGGAAATCTGCACACACAGGAGCTAAAAACCCTGGAAATGTTAGTGCTTACTATACAGACAACACAGAGCTTCTTGCCTATCCAAAACAGCTGGAGAAGGTACTGGTTTCAGTGAAATGAATATGGTCCTGCTTTTTATAGTGAGCGATGCGAAGTGCATGAATTCCTGCTTGCTTTGGGTATTGCTTCATTTGGCCTTTTCTAGTAATGGGCAGGATGATTAATGCAAGACTATGTGGAGATGCCACAGTCTCATCTGGAAAAGCTCAAGAGGCGCAGAAGGATCAGGCAGGGCTGCTGTGGCTCTGAGGCTGCACTGTCTTTTACAAAGAAGCCTGTTGAAAAACCTTTGTCAGATGCAGATTCCATTTAAAGGTAGCCTTGGCCAACGATTTCAGAAAAAGGTTTGTAGCTAGTGTAATTATCTTTATTTTGTCCTGTAAATATAGCTTTCCACTTCGGTTTCCTTCACACTGTAGTACTTAAATATTACATCTATCAGGATGATACATTCTAGGATTTTCATTTTCACTGCTTTTCATTAACACCAAAGTACGGGGTCACATTGTGGCATTTTGTTTATCACACTTTCATTATATTTTTCTTTGAAAGCCATGCAATTTATTCTTAACCTTGTTTGAAACACGTTGAATTGCCTGTTGTGTTAATGGCTTGTTGAATGGGAACATGAAGTGCTCGTAGAGCCTTTGCAAGTGGCTGATGTCCGTAGTTCTTCATGTCCACAAGGATTGCACCACATCAGCACAAGGAACGTAAGTTTATGCTGTGATCATTTTGCAGGATTTGCATATTTTTCCCCTAGCAAAAGAGAAGGGCTAGAAGAAATTCTACAAGCCAAGGTAGTAGAGCCTCACTTTTTGCAGCAGTTTCTCCATGTGCAGAAAGAGCTGGATGTGGCTGGTTAACATGTCAGCAGTAGATGTGGGGTAACCTGTGAGAGCGCCCAGGCTGACGTGCCCAGTGTCACTGGAGCCGGTGCCACCGGGGAGCTGCTCCTAGGGCTCGAGGCACAACCTGCTGCCACGGGCCACGGGTTTGGTTATCTCCACTCAGGGAAATGTGTATTACAATTAATTTCAAACCAGTCTCTTTTCTGTGAGCTCTTTCACCCTTTACTCACATAAGCTCCATGTGAATCAGCAGCAAGATGCAAAGTTCTCCAGGCTGTTGTCCTGCTCCTTTCATCCCTCTCTTAACACCAAATGGCAACTTTCTGCTGCTGGGAGGTCTCATATCCACATAATGATCTAGCCCAGGCACACTGGCAGGTGAAATGCAATAGGATCACAGAACCACCATAGCTGCAGACACCTCCTGGAAAGGTTTCAGTTAATTAAACATGAAACAGGGATAATAGGTTTTAGCAATGTCAACACATTCTGCTGTCAGCTCCCAAAAGGAGAGCTCGTTAGCCCTCAGTAAACCCAGCCTCCCCCGCTCAAGAATGAGCAAAGCAGATGCCCACTCCGAGGAACAGCAGTTCTTTGCAGAGCTAAGAGAAGACCAGCTCAAATGGTTAAACACAACGTGTTGCAGCATTGGAAATAATTACACAGGACTGGATCTATCATTGGATCTAAGAGCGTAATTTAATTTGGAAAATTAATGTCTTTCCTTCACCAACAGTATTTTTTCAATATCTGTCTTTTTGCGTGCTCTATCCACCTCCGCTTCCCCAAGATTAGTTTCAGAGATAACATGGTGTTTACCATGTATCATCAGCCTAGTGAGGAAGGATTCAGAGTGGAAAAGCATTTGCCATTTTGAAAATTGTCTGGTTTTGAATGTCAGATTTAATTAAGTTGCTTCTGTTGAATTTCCTGAAGGTCTGGCTCCAAACTCAGCTCAGGGCCAAAAGTAAAATAAGTACCATGCCTCTCTACATCTCTCCCAAATCCAGTCTATCACAACAGCCTTAATTGACTCCAAATACATTTTTGTTTTATGCTGTAGAGAATAAAAACAAGATCTGGAAGTATCAAGGACAGGATCTGTCTGTAAGATTAGTCTTCTACTTTCACCAGATGGAGTTGAAAGACAACAACATTTTATACTTGGCATACCAAAGACAATTCTGACAAAAAAAATCCAAATACTTGATTTGAAGAAAGATTAATAACTCAGTTCATACAGATACACTGAATATGTGCATATGTGTGCAAAAGATAAGATAACTGTGCAATGGAGAGCCCAGGGGTGGAATCTGAGAATGGGCTCATGGCAGGCAAGTAGCAGGGAAAACAGTAGCAATGAGTAGGCTCTGTATTGCTAGGGAAGCAATGGAAAACAACTGCCTAGACTTTCCAAATTAGATTAGCACTATATTATGGTAGGAAAACAGCACTAAGAACAAATCATGCATTGTAAGAAAGAGTGCCAGGACAACCTGACAATATTTGTCCAGCATTGGCAGACACAGGTGAGAGTTTTCAGGGAAGGTGGGCAGAGAGAGGGGGGCTAGAACTAAAATTAACTAAATGGTTTAAAAGTTCTAGGCTCTCATTCAGCTTCCAGCGATTCTCAAATAGCACTCACCAGCAGAGATTTTGTGTGTCTGTCCTCGCAAAGAGATGTGCTTTCCTCCTGTTCCTCATGTATGTCCTCGTCATTGCTCGTTTACTGTTTGATGTGCTCTTACGGACAGTGCAGACCTCTGCAGCAGCCTTACAATCCAGGTAAACTGTCTCCTCAAATAGAAAAGTCACAGCGGCACAGAAAACTTGAGACCCTTATAAAATACAGGTCAGCCTTGGACCGTCCTTGCTACATGATTAACGTGAGAGACTGAACAATGACAGCAGAGGTGACAATACAAATCAACAAGGAGAAAATAATTAACATCACAAAACCCAGTAATACT
The DNA here is from genome assembly GCF_059628265.1 of Tinamus guttatus. Lineage (NCBI taxonomy): Eukaryota > Metazoa > Chordata > Aves > Tinamiformes > Tinamidae > Tinamus > Tinamus guttatus. The sequence goes on from NW_028288582.1 coordinate 13,589,856, forward strand.
GAAATAGGAGAAATAACTAAGCAGGGTCTAAGTATGTCTGGGTATCTGTGTGGCAGGGGCTTGGGAAAAGCAGAATAATAGTTTGCAAACACTTGAAAAATACAGCCCCAAAGAAGGGAGAGGTGATATTTAACTAGGAATACTGTCATGACAGAAAGGAGGATGTAATTTTACTGCCTGAAAAAAATAGGCAGAGATGAGTCTTACAAACAAGAGTATTGGAAATCTATATCCTAAAGATATTTAAAAGGATAATGGGCCAAATCTGGGGGCACTTGCTGTTAGTCACATTCTTGGCCTGGCATTGAATGGCTGCACCAGGGATAAGAGCTGTGCAACCTTGAACAGAGGGAGAGGGTCAAAGAACATGAGTCAAGAGGAACCTACTGCATTTGATGTTTGTTGTTACCAACACTGTCAACCTGCTTCATACTTCATTCTCCTGCCCAATACAAGCTTTGAAGCTTCACTGGACTGGTAAGAACTACTTCGTAAATTAGAAGTACTTTAAAGTTGGTATTATAGCAATTAAATGACAACTACTGCTGTTTCCCTAGACCCTTCTCCAATTGTTTCTGATTTCCATCTCCACTCAACTCTGAAAAGAGATCTTCTGGTGGAGATGGACTGTTTTTCTCTACCATATGGATAATAAATAACATTCAGTTATCTCTTTGTTACAACTACTTGATAATCAGACATTGTTTGCCTTTATTCTCCTGACACACACCTAATTCAATATCATGATTTCCAGCAGTTGACAAGAAATTGTCATTTCTGAAGATTTTTGTGGATGTCTGAATCTAAACTTGACATTTCCCTCTGTGCTCCTCTGCAGATCTAGATTTATGGCCTTTGTATTGACAGCAACTACAAATTGCCTAGTAGTCACTAATACAAACTAATACAAATATTATACAGGCAAAAAAGAACTGGAAATGTTATTGCACATAATTATGATAATTAGCTACAATTCTTAGGAGATTGTGTGTTCTTTAGTCAAAATAATCTGTAGCCTGTATAGCCGCAGTCCTTTTCACTGATGCTCGATCTCCAACTACTAATATGCTCTCTTTAAAATAAAAGAAAATTTTTGTAGAATCTAAAATGATTCATTGCTTTGTAAGGAGACTGCGTATGTTTTAATTAACTAACTGCACTCCATGTCTCCCCAAGGTAATTGGTAGCTGATTTGTCTTTGACTTCATGACTAACTTTACAAAGATTATTGGTAATGTCACAATCAGATAAATGGTGCAAAATAAATAGTATACAAATGATAAATGTGTGGAGTGAATGGTAGCACTGGCTTGTGTGGATTTCATTGAAAGTCTGGAAATTGTTCAACACCGCACAAGACAAACTGGAAGCAGGAGTCTCCTGAGGAGGTGGATTTACTTCTCCAGCCAGATCCATCTTGTAGAGATCCTACTGCCAGTTAAAAAGTGATTGGCCTATGTAATTACGGATATGATTACGAATATTAGATCAAAGGGCTGAAACAATCATGGTAGCCAGATTTCAGTCTCTGGCACAAATGAGATTAACAATTGAGAAGTCCATTCATGGAGACTAACCAGATTTCCTGTACGACATAAACTTTCTTATTAAGCTTGTCAAATGAAAAGGCCACAAAGCATCCCAAAATAGCAGTTCCAAGAAAACTATCATTTCACCTATTTTTCTTGCTCTGAATACGTCCGTACCGGCAGTTCTCTTGTCATTTTGTCCTGCACGCTGCTGTGAAAAGTGACAGTCAGACTTGGTGAAGAGTCCAGCCCCGTGAGGTAAAATAGCAGAGCTAGATTATCACTAAGTGAGGTATCTGGCCTGAATCTGCAGTGAAATAATTCAGTTACTGGACCAGCCGTGGGAGATTGGTGCAACAGCTGTTCTGGGCAGCCACCAGATGCGAGTTGCAGCACGCAGAAGTCACCAGCACCCCGTGCCAAGCAGGCCAAGGCTTTGGCCCGGGGCAATGCGGTCTCCAGTGAGGGCAGCCGGCAGCACTGGCTGCAGGCTCTACAGGACTGTAGCTCGGGGTACCTTCCCTTCCTGTCAGTTTGCAGAGCCCGGGTTTCAGCAAGCTTCCCAGAGCTTTCTGTTCTCTCCACCTCCTCAGGGTATGTGTGTGGAGGCTGCTGACAGCCCAACCCCACTCTAACGACTGTGGGCTGCAGGGCTTGAGTGTGATGTTCACAGCACTGCCGAACGAAAATCCCACAGCGAGGCTGTAAAAAACAAAATGAGAATGATGATTTTTTCTATGACTTTTAAAAACACATTTTAATGGTCTCTCTGCCTCCTGCTTTGTAATCCCACAGAGTGCACCAGAGCCTCTTTGAGCTTTTCTTTGCATGAGAGCATACTGTCTTAAAGAAAGCTGAGGTGCTACTGGATCACCGTAATGCAGGGCCTGGGATTTCCAAGGAAAGTGTTCAATATCCTCAGTACATAATAAAATCAGCAGTGGTGACAGCAGTGATGATTACTGACCACTCCAGGAGCAAAGTGGTGACCTTGCAAAGCATGGATGAGACACTAAGAAAAGCATGGCTAGGCCCAGCAATAGCCCAAGCGAGGAACCGTGCGGCAGGAGCGGAGCTTTATGGCAGTTTGGTGCCTGGTTGAGGAAGGAGCGGGTTTCAATTAAATCCTGTCACCAGCTGCCAGAGAAGGAACTTCCAAAAGAAGAAAGCGGCAGTCTAGAGGTGATGCCTAACAGCAAATATAACAAACATTGCTTCTTTTCCATCACTTACCTGCAGAGGGAACCTTGGAAAGACAGTTTACATGTACCCCAAATAAAAAAGGAGTGTCGGGCAGGCAGAGATCTGACATGAAAAGAATAAATATAAGAGGGATATGATTTCTCTGTCTGGCTATGCTGTCAGACTCCTTGGAGGAAGATAATATTTCTGGAGAAAGCTGTAACTTTAACTAGTGTTAAAATGTCTCAAGTCTGCAAGCAATTTTATTTCTCCTCTGGTAACAGAGACGTTAAAGAAGACGAAGGATCCGCCAGCTTTCAGCTCTGGGGTGAGCTGTCCTGCTGACACCCGGCGCCTGCCTGCGGCCAACAGCAGCAGCCCCTGCGGAGCCGCGCAGGCACCACCGGGTACACGGGCCCTCTGAGGAGCTCTGCAGTTCCCTTGGGGCAGCTAACGACAGTGTTGCACACACAGAGAAAGTGAGTGGCCAAGTGAGCAGACACACCAGGAAGGCTTCTTCCTTTCTCCATGCATGCATCATTGTTGAATATACTGGTCTGATAACTAAAGATTTCTATACATGTGGAAGACAGACGGATTTCATCCCCACTTGTGCTGCATTGCCAAACGTGAGGAAGGGGTTGATTTTCATGACTTTATCCCTTTTTAACCTTTCTGACATGCATATATGTACAGCTGGACCATTTGCTGCACAAAGGTACCAGTTCCTGATCACATTTTCATTGGTGCGCAGTGGAGAAAGGAGATGAGCTCTCCTTCTGGTACTCACAACCCTGGCTGTGAGACCATAGAAGGTGTCAGGTCAGCATCTACTTTAGTATATAAACATTGAACCTGCTTGGAACCGTGTCCTGTTTACCAGTTGTCTTCTCTGCCAACTCCAGATTACCCCAGGCACCGAGGAGAGGCTCTCAAGTCCTTTCTCTACACAGGATAATTGAAAACAAACCACCACTGCCTGAGCATGAAGACAACACTCAGAACCAGAGCTGGTTTTAGCTGTTAGAATCACAGAATCACAGAATGCTTAAGGTTGGAAGGGACCTCTGCAGATCATCTAGTCCAACCCCCCTGCTCCAGCAGGGACCCCTAGAGCATGTAAGAGCATATTAGGATAATTAAACATGCTGAAAGCAAGCCTAAGCCAGGGATCAGAGTAGGAGCTTTGTCTTCAAGTTATGGCTAGTGCTAAGGGCTTCGATGAAACTCCAGAAGCAGCACTCATAAAAATATTTGAAGTTTCCTCACTTAAAAAAGTACATGTTCATTACATTCATGTAAATTGTTTTTGCTAGGCCTACGTGAATGAGACCAGAAGCTTTTCATGCAGCTTGAAGACTGTGTTATTGAACAGCTTAAACTTAATAGAAAAATCCTCTTTAAAGCCTATTTCAGATCATCTGAACTCTGCTTTTAGTTCAGTTATTTGTTTCCTATCTAATTACCAAGTCATTCTTCCTCTTTGTTACAAATCTCCTGCCATTTTATCCCTGATAAAGAGCTAACATGAACTTTTACTTCCTTAGCGCTATATACCTAATGTGTAAATTGCTTCAGGAATTCACCTTGGGCAGTTTGTTAAACAAAGCTTGCTAATTTGCTTTCTTGGATTTCTTGCACGTTATTCCACCGCTGGGAGTAGAGATGCAAGCAGTGTTTGAGTGAGGCCTCTGCAGTCTCCAGGACTCCAGGAAGCCTCAAGATGTCCTTGGATTCAGAGATGTCTTTCGAGGTGCAGAACTCATGAGGCAGGAGGCAACAAAATGCTTTTGTGGCCCCAGTGGCCTGGTTTCATACTAAAACATTGTACTTACACAAAAGAAAGGAGGAAAAATAACACCAGCTCCTCCCGTGCAGGTTTATGAGGAGAAGGTAAAGTGGTCTGGTCCCTTCACCTCATAGGCAGTGAGATAAGTGCTCCCGTATGTCACAACAGCATCAGTTCAGAGCAGAGCTGCAGATGCAGCCAGGCCTCTCTCCTCAGGAAATGTAAATCTAGAATCAAGCAGCTCTCTGCACTTTTGATACTTTTCGGTATTAAAATCAAGAGCTACCAAGCAAGTAACATATTCCAAAAAGCTCCAAAAGTGTAAGGGACCACCTGAGTCAGGAGAGCTGGTCACTGCAGCCTGAGGCAAGCATGCAATGAACATGCGTGGGCTTGCTCAGGCGAGCCCCTTCCTTGCAGCTCCTCACATTGACCCTTCTGTTGGGGTTTTCATCCTTTTATCTCTTGAGGATAGGGAATTCCAGGGAATGTTTTCTCCCTGGAACAGCACCCATCCTTCATAACATACGGTTTTGTGGCTGTTGCAGGCCTGGTGCTGCCTTTGTGCTACTAGTTGGTTCTCACAGGTTCTCCCCCAAGAACTTCTGACTGAAAACTCTAGCAGCTTCTTTACTGGCATTTAATCTGGTTTCTCATACAAAGCCACAGCCAGAAACCGCATCCACAAGTGAGAGAAACAGGGCGTGTTGCTAATTAATACCCTACCAATTTATCCTATTCTACTAAGTCTACAGCTCCTAGCACAAGTGGTGCATGTTAATCTCTAAGATCAAATGAAAGAGATCAAATGAAAACTACACTAGTTCTTTTTTAAGAATGAAAAATTGAAATCAAACCAAATGTCAAAGACATTCTGAGGCTCTGTGGTACTTAGCAATACCTTGCTCCTATTGATTTGTCTGGAGCTCAGGAAGGATGTTTGAAACAAGGTCGGTAGCAAACGCCGCAGCTCCTGTCACCTGCTCCCGATTCCAAAGAACATCTCCGAACTCCCAGTCAGGAACCCCCGGCTCCCGCTCCCTGCGATCACTTGAGTGGGCTTCAAATGTTCCCTCTGCATCTCATGCAGTCTGTCAGGAGGTAACTGAACCCTGCAGAGAAAAACGATGGAAAGATGAGCAACGATCCCCAAATCCCCCTACACTGCAAGGAAAGCACAGGGGCACCCAGTGTGCCGCAGAAGTATCCTCGTAACTGGCCATCCAAAGGACAGTGACCCTAAGGCAACACTGGAGCGCAGCGCAGGGCCGACACTCCCACCCTGCGCGAGGGCTTCAGGGCTGGCTGCACTGAAGCCATTTCCAGACCTCTGTCTCTTCCATACCTCCGGAAATCGCTCCGAGGAGTTAGCACAGGTACAGCCCTATGTGCTGCTCTGCGGCCGCTGCTCGCACCGGTGCCAGGGAGAGCCTTGGGAGAGCAAAGCCGGGGGGTGGACGGAGCAGCCTCACAGCCCTGGGGCCGCCCTGCCTTGCTCACCTTGCACCCCAGATCCCCAGCTGCTCCACAACGTATGTGACCCTCACAACATGCTACGATGCAGTTTCTTATTGCTTTCTTTTCACAGAGATTAAACTGCTCAAAAATAAGCTAGTGATGCTTGAAAGACAGCCCTGTTCTGCGTAATTTTACCAAGTTTCTAGATCTCCTTAAACTTTGGAGGAAAATTTAAGTTCTGCTGCAGAGCTCTGGAGCTGGGGTAGGGGCTGGCAGGCCAAGAAGGGAACAGCAATTTCTGAGCCCCCTTCCCACCCCCCAAATGTAGCTACATGGCAGCTACCAGGACCATCCATTGGCACAACATGGAGCACGGATGTTTTTACAAAGAGGATTCCCCTGCTCAAAGGCAATTGCACTTACCAGATAACTGAAAAGCTCATTCATGTCAGTCTGATGCCATTATGTTTAATGGAGCTGAATCTGTGACTTCTGCTAAAATAAAATAGTCTTACAGCAGTGAGAGGAGAGACACACATTTTATAGCATAGCAGCCTTATGGGAAGGAGAACAAGGCTGTAGATGGTACAAGGCTCCATCACACAAGTATAGTCATGTTATGCCATACTAAAGTGAACATAAATCGCGTGGGGAAGCTGAGCAAAGGCAGTACAGCTTTATAGGAAGGATGTAGAGTCTCGATGGTTGGGGTCTTCTGCAGATTTGGGGGATGCTGCTACTCCCTTAGATCAAAGCCCCATTCGTAGCCCTCTGGTAGCACAAGGCAGAAAACATCCCATGCTAAACGCAAAAGAGAAATTACCCACAGGTCTTCTTCCAAGGTTGGGCAGCTGGAACCAAATCCCATGATTCTGGACTCAGAGGAAATAATACAGCTGCCATCTGGGTTTGTGACATGGCTCACCACAATCCCTATCTTCTCAGCGTATTTTTCCAAGTGCCTTTTGGGACAGCAGCCGGTAGTGTGACTGCCAGTCAGTTCTATTCTCCACCTCTTCTGTTATAATGATGTGTCTCTGTTTGGCTCCTTATTACTAAAGGAGTCTGTGGTTTTGCATGACTATTTAATTAATCCAATTATTTTCAGCGTTACAAATCACATTTTCAGTTTCTGCATTTATCAGTGCTGCCAACCATTTGATTAGTTTTACAGTACAGAATTCCCCTATTGTCTGACAGCCATGGGTCCGCTGGGCATCACTTGAAGCTCATTCATTTCAACAACAGCAGGAAAAGAAAACATTTGCATTTAAATGACCGCATCTTGGCTTGGCAGAGCATTTGAACCCACGCTTGTGGCCCAGGAGGTCAGCAAGACCTAGAAGTGCTTTGGCAAAAGGAGGGCTGCATTGCTGTGCCGGGAAGGGCCTGGAGGGGCTCAGCTGCAGGACCCAGCGCGGCCCCTGTGAGCCAGGAGGGACCTCCAGCAAAACTGCTGCTCTTCCAAGTGCCACACAGCTGCTCTGCACGGGAGGGAAGGGACGCTGGAAGAGTCAGCAGCAACATTGTCATCTCTGCTTGCTGTTTCTAGAGGTTTGCACCCAGCTCAGTACAACAAAAACACATGCTTAAATCCCAGCAGGGATAAATGGGCTAAGAGCCAGGCGGGACGGAGGGTCCCTGCCACGGGGTACTGTGGCCTCCCGCTACCCCCGGGCTCTGCTCCTGCTCTTCCATGGGAGCTGCCGGGCCCGAGCGCTGCAGGGGCTCCCTCCAACCATAGCGCCAACATCCTAGCACATTTTTTTCAGAAAAAAACATTTATTTCTTTACAAGGAAGAGCAAGCCGTCGGACATGGGCAGGTGAGGTGTGCTGTGGACACTGCTGGTGCCGATCCCGGGGTGCAGGAGATCAAAGTGTGTGAAAACCCATCAGTGTGAAAGGCAGCAAGTGCCATGCAAACATTCATCAGACTCCATGGGGAGCTGCGAGAGATGCAGGGACGCCAGCAATGAGCATCAATGAACTTCTGGCTCAGACTTGCCCGCAGGCACTGTATTGATAAAACACTTAAAATTAGGTTATATTTGAGGAGATATCCCCAATTCTTCAGCGATGAGAATTCAGCTGTAGCTACATATCCTATCAAAGGAAGGAATCTGTACATTTTTCCCTAACTTAATAATTGCATGACTTACCATAGCTAAAAAAGCAGACCACCCTCTGCACCCTGACTGAAGACCTGTTTTAAACGTTCAGTTTGCCTGGTGAAACCACAGTGGTTCCACCCCTGTGCATCGCAGCTTGACCTTTCCTGTGAAATTATGTTGGCTCCAAGGACCACAGTGTGCTCTGTCTGGGAGCTTGTTGCTTCCCATGCAGTGCATTTGTTCTTGAAGCTTACAGTCAGATGCAGGAAATAGTCATTTAACTGTATTCTAAGCCAGATCCTGTGTGGGCACCAGGTGCTTCTACAGCTTGCTGAAATTATTATTTTCTAATACCCTCAAAGAAATCAAATGACAGCTACAAATTCGTGAAAAAAAGTCTCGTCATTTGACCTCCAATCTAAGCCCTTGTCAGTCTTGGCTTTATATGTCTGACCTAGCTCCCCTTGTCTGAAGAACCAGGGTATTCACGTTATATAAAGAGAGGATCCCCAGCAGCACACAGGTGAAGCAGCGCCGTGAGCTCGGGGAAGAAGTGATTTGGAGAAAAGCTCTCTGCTTAGTTCTAGTTAGCACGTTTGCATGTAGCTCCTCTAGCTCAGAGCAGCCTCTCCTGAAGAGCTTTGGTTTTGTTCAGGGACTTTCAAAATTAACAACGTTAAAGAAGCTGCTACTATGAGAAGTACTTCAGTAACAGATTCCCCAATGAAATGCAGTCTGCTTGTTGGATCCCGCAGGCTGTATTAACAGGGTTTCTCTCAGGAGATACTACATTTCCTATGTCCACTTTTGTATTTATTAGTTTTAAGAGACTCAAAGTCTTCAAGCAGTCAGGCAGAAGCACAAGTACATGCTGGAGTGGAGTAGAAGATAATATACTGACTTGACAATTATGTTCATTTGGGGAGATAATTTCCCTGTCTCAGAATTTGTAATTACTTTCAAGTCCATAAAGATAAATCAAAAGCACTTAGTGCACAACTACTGTGCATAAATGCTGTTTATTACCAGTGCTTTTCTTCTGTAAGTTTCAATACACCTTAGAAAAGTAAGATATCACAAACCAATCTGCAGATGGGAAAATTGGATAATGAAAAAGTTAAGTGACTTTCCCAAACCACTGCTCTGAACATCATCCAGACACGGTCCAGGCTTCATAGCTCTATGTCTGATGTAGCATAGGGCACAAAGTTGTAATTACATATAGAAAACCATTAAGAGTCATGCTCTGAGCCACAGAATTCAGATCCAAGCTTGGAGCCCAGCCTACCCAGTTTCCAAGCCTTAAAATTATTATTTTTTCCTCTTTTGGAGGGTTAAGTTTCTATCAAGGAAATGCAGTTCAGCTCTGACTATGTACTTGCTCTTCTGCTGAGGGAACAGGCAGGCTGGTGCGAGGAGAGAGGGTCCCTCTTGCAGAGCAGCCCTGGCTCCCTCCCTCCTGCACCTCCCCTGCTCCATCAGCTTTGTCTGATCTGTCCTTCACCAAGCTGCCACGAGCTCCTCATTTGCACTCTGGCCAATTCAACAGAAAGGCAGTTGCCTCTCTGTGCTTCGTCTGGAATTGTCCTGGGCTGAAGTATTATTGAGATACATAGATTTAATGTTCATGATCACAGACCATGATAGTGGGTCTGATCACAGTAATACTTCCTACAGTCTCTTCCAGTTGCTCAGTAAAGGAGGTTATTCAACAAACAGTGGGTTAAACTAGAACAGCTATTACAGACTTGGAGAGCTGCCCAAGGCCTCACTGAGGGTGCCACAAATAACACAGAGACCCATGAAAAAGCCATGTAGCCAAAAGGTGCATACCCGATTCATTCAATGTATGGTGGGAGGATAAACATGCACTTGCTTCTATATCTCAAGCTCAATAACCCTCCTTAGAAATCTATTCACAGCTCATTGCAAGCTATAGACTCAAAAGGAGCCAGTGCACTCCAGGGGAGCTGTAAAGACTGCTGTCAGTCAGCAAAACTATAATTATCCTGAGCATGTAGTCTGGTGACTAATTGCAAATTAAATTATGATATTATTCCTGTTTTTCTAACAAGCCAAGCCATCTTTAAACTGCTGATATAATCTGAAGATATTGAAATACTTTGATATTTCTATGATTAAATGGTGTCAACATTTGTTTGAAACTTATTCACTGTGTATAGCTCACTCTTGAACAGACAGCAGGAATTTCTGTTTCTGAATATTGCTCTCATGGTGTAGGGTCAGAAACCTTCACAGTTACAGCAAACCCTTGCTAAGGTTAGCAGGGAATGGAAAGCAAAGGCAACCAACTAACTGGCCAGTCCCTGCACAAGCCAGAGCAGGAGCGTATGGCAAGACAGCCACCCTCTGCCACTGGCCATCCACATCCCCCTTCCCGGAGGTGAAGGGAGAAGATGGAGGTACACAGACATTCTACAGCATAAACATGTCTGGGCTACACAAGGAAGAGGCCAATTCCAAAGCTATTGGCTTGATTAGAGATATCTTGCTGGGTAACACTTGTTTTTACAACTGGAGATAAACTCTGTCAGTCCCCATAAATTCTCAGGGTTTGTATTTAGGCACATCCATGGCTGAGTCGAGAACAGGACTGGAAGGCTTATAAAAATGAGAGACAACAGGTGACTCATTTGTGTATTTGCTGGAAAGAAATGAACATTTCTGTTTAAAGAACATCCAATATTATTATTATTGTAGGCAAAAATTGCTCACATGGGCCCAGTGGGTTGGATCAGTACGACAGCCATTATTTTACTGGGTATGTTCTGTAACTCTTCTGTATTTAACCAGCAGATAAAGCGCCATGCCCCTGCCAGCACCCTGATCAAAGCTAGCCGCAGTCCTAGCACCAGCTCGCAAAGCCTCCCTTCTCCTGCTGTCCCTGCTGCCAGCAGGGCTCATTGTCCCACATCGCACAGCCCCCGGGCACTTGCTTTTGCAGTGATGAAAAGACTTGTGTCTTGCCAGGCATGTACAGCTTTCACCTGCATCGTGCAAGTAGCTTTGCACAACCCAACCTGTATTGCATCAGGAACTCACAAACCCCATATCTGACAAGGCCGTTGCTGCTTCTGTGCCGTGCTTCAGTTACTCCAGTTTGCAGGAAGTATTTGGATGTTAAATTTGATTAAAGCCATTATGTTTCATTCTTATTAAGGATCTTTGACTCACCGCTTGTTTAGTTGCTTCAGTCACTTGCATGGCAGGTTGCCCATTAACGAGACATCCGAGCACCTCAGCAGCAGCTAAAACAAAACAAAAACCCCTCATCAGACTAATAAACCCAAAATCCCAAGAGACTGAGCCAGATTTGACAAGGGGTGATTCATCTTTCAGCTGACAACTTCCAGCTGCTGATCTTGGGAGGTTTCAATCCCTGTATTGACAGCACAAACATCACAGTCTTAGCTGTTTTGCGAGATATGAGGGGACAGTCTAAACTAACTGATCCATGAGGCCAAAGGGCCTCCCTGTGCTTAGTAGTAGTATCACAAAGGCCGTGTAGTTTCCCTGCTGCCAGTGATAGCCCTTGATGGCAGTGAGAGCTGAGCAGAGGCTGTCATTTTTGTCACCCACAGCATCAAGATTATGACTCAGGATTGTGCATGAGGCATCCTGTGGTGAAGTCCCAGCTCTAGGGGCATGCAAGGTGCGTTCCTCAGAGCCAGAGAGACCCTGGTTAACAAACCTGGTTGTGGGAGAGCCTGAAGCTGCTCTCTGCTCACGCTGGTGGCAGTCTGCTTCCCACACTGCATGCCCCAGTGACAGACTTACTTCACTAGGCTCTGAAATGCACAACCAGCAGGTTTTCCTTTTTTAACCTTTGCCATTGTATGCAAGCTACATAGGGAAAAAATAATGCTTTAAAATGTTTACATTACTCTCTGAGCACAGTTAATACTGAATTTGTGCAGTCTGATGAAACAGAGCAGAAAGCAATCCTGACTCTGGCAATATTTGTTTCCCAACACCTGCAGTTAGGGATGGGTGGTGGTGAGAACTTTTTTTTCTACAACCTTTTGCAGTGTTTTATTTCAGTCATAGCCACATGCAGGCACACAGGCTGGATATTGCTAGCAAAAAATGAAAATGCATTTTCTGGCTACCTCCCAGGAAGGGCTGGTATAATTGGGCTGCAGGGGAAGGGTGCGCTGTTTCTTAAATGTGGGCCTTTCACCAGCTTCCCTAGAGAAGCATTATTACTATTATTATTATTCTAAGTCATAGCTCCAGGATTTTCAAGTTACCACAGAGAAAAATATTTTTTAGATAACTATCCAAAAAACAACTCAAGTGACTTTCTGCTTTGAACCTGCCCAGCTGCCTTTCTTAAATTAACAGCTTCTCAGCACACATCAAAACACTTCCTACAGCAGCAAACACATGGCCAGTTTGTTCACACCTAGCAGGGTGACTAGTTCCCTTCCCAGTCTCCCAAGGAAATGGCAGCAAACATCATCTGCAGCCGGAGAACAGTGGCCCTGGGGCTCTGGGAAGGTCTTTCCCATCCGAGCCACAAAGTGCCCAAGGTAGCAGAGAGGTCCTGAGGCAGCAGCTGATATGCTGGAATCAAGCCTGGCACAAGTTCAGGTGTCCTCTAAGGGCTCGGATGTTAGTTGGAGCAATTAAAACCTATCAGCCCATGGGATAGACATGGACAGCACTCAAAGAAACTTTACTCACTGTGTCACAGGGAAAACTGTCTGCTTTTCACAGGCTGTTTCTATATTTTATTGACAGAAGTATTTTCATTTTTACTTGAAACACCTTAGATCTAAAGTATGGCACCTCCTGGGCCTTCTCCTGCTGAAACTGTCATTTCAGTTTCTCCTGCTTCTCCCTGGTAACAGGGGGGTTCTCTTAGGAAATTAAGATTATTTGTCCAGTAATGTAACATTCCTACACTAGAGCCCCCAGAGGTCCCATGTTGTACTTTTAAATGGGAATAGTTTGGATTTAAGTTGGGCTCAGGAAAAGTATAACACAGTACCTCTTCATCAGGGAATGCCACATGAACTTAAATTCTCCTTGTTCTACTTACACTGGCCATCCACTGCTTTCATCGCCCATGAACAGGACTAGGATCTGCATGTGTATGTTAGGCCGTACCATCAGGATGTTTATAGCACAGAATCAATATGCACTCTTGATGTAAAAATATTTTTACCAAGAACTTTCCAGAATAAAGGCCAAAGCTGATAAAACTTGCCTGAAATCAAACACTGACTTCAGCCCGAGCCGTGCTGTAGGTGGATGCAGTTTCCAAAGCAATCCTGGAGAAGGACTGCTGCCTTGGACCATCTCATCCCAGAGCGCCAAGCTCCAGCCCCAGAATTACCCCTACAGCATTCCCAGAGAAAATGGTGAGAACACATTTCTGTGCTTCTGCATGGTGCTCAGGAGCTGCCCCTACTTGTTTCTTTCCACTCATGGTAACACTGGGGAGGACGGAAGACCTTCGCCTATGTTCTGTGGTGGACAAGGGTGAGGGACACTGGCATCCCTTCCCTATGTGTGGGGCCACAGCACAGTTTGGCAGCTTAAGATGAAATTATTAATAATTTAGTAACTTCATAAGACTTAGATATTATCTTCTGATACAGCATTCTTCATTTTAAAAACAAATTATCTTTTCTTTTTAACACTTTTTATTTTTTTTTACAACTGCTTCTGTTACCATTTTGTTGAAGTAGCATCATATGTCATCTTGCCTTCTAAAGAAATGAGATTTTTTCCCACCAACTTTGCAAAGTCCGTAGCCGAAAGGGATATAGGTGCAATAAGATGTAATTTATTAGAAGGGAAAATGTATTTCCCCTGTGAATTTAGAAGGCAGGAGAACAGGCAAAGCAATGGAAGTTTTCTGGGCTGAAAAATTACAAAATGAGAGTGAAGATGGCTCAGTGCTTAAGACCCTGCAGAATTTTGATCAGGGAACTTTGCTCCAGAAACTTTCTGGTGACATCACAGCTACATGTCCCAGTTCATTATCACCACATTATCTTCCCATGTAAAACAGGAAGAGTAGGATTGACTTAATTAGCATGGCAAAAAGAAATGTGCAAAGAGCTCTCAGAGAAAAAATAAAAAGGAGTTTATACATAAAAGAGGGAAATACTTACAAAAAGCACAGAGAAACAAACATCTGTTTTCCACTAGCTGTGGTGGTGAGAGATGTTTCTGCTTCCCAAACCTGTTGAGATCACAGAAGCCCATGATGAAAAATACAGGAAAGGCAGACAAAATAGCCAGTTTAAATACCGTTGATCTTATTCTCCACTGCTTTTCTCTTATGAACTTTTATGAAGTTAAAAGTTTTATGAACTTTTAAGCTTAAAGTGCTACACTCAACTCATAAAAGTCAGATGCAGGATTTTATCCACCTTGAAGAAAGCAAGAAAACAGTATCCATACTGACAGGGCCATTCGATATTAGACATGCTTGTTTTATAAGAAATGTCAATGTTAATGCTTCTTGACACAAGCTACATTCTAAGTGAAAGGCATTAGAGAGAAGTTTTCCAGATAGAAAGATTATTTCATAATTATCTGTTAACACAATTTGGACACTTCTGAAGTATCTTGCACTGTATTCTGCCAGACAGATCTAAATGCACCATTTATCTGATGCCAGTACTCAGCAGAGTCACTTGGGTTGATGAGGTTTCTGAGTCCAGTCGTGCAGCACTACAGCTGCTACGCTCGGTGGATAGGGTGTCTTACTCTAATCATAAAGACAGTCCAGGCTGCTAGAAGAAAATAAAAATCTGTAACTCAGTGGCTCCAAAACACTTCATTAGTAGCTTTGAATTGCATGTTGTTTTGCGTTCATATCAGATGGCCTGGCACAGCCTAAGGATGTTTAACCAGGCTCTATCTTTAGCACATTTGCACTGGTGTAACTATTAGTGCAGAGCCACTTGGCTGTTTTGAGTCAGGTTCTGGCTTTCCTTGCAAGGCCCTAGGAGGATTTCCTCTCCGCTGTCCACAGCCCAAAACATGGAATGTTGGCCAGTGTTCCTACCCATAACCTAAATTCACTATGTCCACTGGAGCTGGGGAAGTCTGATCTAATTTCTCCTTTTCTTGGACTGATCAGTTTGTTGGCTGAATGATTCCTTGCCAAATTTGAGACCAAGTCTCTCCAGAAATCAACACTAAGGGTATGACAAATACAAAACACTTATTATACTTTATCCAAATATGAATATAACCCATTATTATTTGTAGTTAAATCTCATTCCCCTTCCTCAGAACAGCAAGGCACCAAGGCTTGGAAGTGAATGTTCTCAGAAGAGATTCGTCAAGATAATCACCAGTGACAATAAAAGAAATGTCTTAAATACACTAGAGAATTACCAGCACTGTGGTACTTCATAACAGTAAGTGCTAAAGTAAGTACCCTAATCAGCTTAGCAAGAATCAGAATATCTACAAGTTATCTTGCAGATTTATGGCATATCCTCAAAGCATTAGAGCTGTTTGTTAGAGATCAAAGTTATTTCAACAAAGTGTGTGCTTAAAGTAGTGCCGCTACAGTGGTAATTGTACAGGTACAGCAAGTATATCTGATGAAATACATAATGGTCAGATACAGGTATTTTGATAATATCATATGTACATTTGGCTTGTTATGTCTTCTTTCAAGTACATTTTGCTGCAAATGGAATTGCTCGTCTTTGTGCCATACCGCTAAAGCTTGGGCAAAAGTTACCTTTTGTTCAAGCAATAGGACTCCAGTGCCCTTGAGGCAGGATGGTCAGATTTGTCCATGGTCACTGAGAAGTTTCAGATGACCCTGACACACTTTATGGCTCGAAAGTGCTAGGCGAGCATGGGCTCACAGTTAACTGAAATGTTCAGCCATTTTCTGACTACAGATACTTCCATTACTTAAAACTACTTGCTCTACCATTTCATCTGCTGAAGATGGAAGCATTTTTCACCACAAACTTGCCTGCTACCAAGTCATGAAAAGGCAAACATTTCTGAAGGTCAGAAGAGAAGCTATATTGCAGTAAAAACTGCACAAACTTGAAAAAGGAGTAGGCAAACTGGAATATGAAGATTCAGTAAAAGCTGATATGAGGTACACACACACAGGCAGATGCAAAAATGAAAAGCCAAGAAGTTTTCAAAGAAGTAAAGTTGACTGTATCTCTAGGATGTATATCCAGTTCTCCTCTTGCATAGTCTGGACTGAGAATTTTTATCAGGAATTGCACTTCAACCTCAATTCCTAGGCTGCTACAGATTCGATATGAAAAAGAGTATTGCCTTACATAGTGCTGTCATTTAATCAATTCTCTTAATATCTGGCTAGGAAAAAAAAAGATAACAGAAAAGCACACAGCTGAAGGAAACAGGCTTGCAAAATAAAGGAGAAATATTTTAGGAGTCAATTCAGGCAAGTTAAACTGGATTCTCATCTGTGTAAACCTTATAAAATTGGATTGCATAAATGTAGGCAGCTTTTACGAGCAGGCCAGATGTTTTTACACTAGGTAAAACTGCAGCATGTGCAGATAAATCCAGGACTAGTTTCAAATTAGCTATCTGAAATGAAAACAAAACCTTTAAAAGACAGTACCAGATTGGCTGGGGGTATGGAATTGCATGGGCAGAATCCCTAGGCACTCTTTGCTCTGGCTCTCGGCTCACAATGACGCTGACCGCCAGATCATAGAATCATAGAATCATAGAATCATAGAATGCTTAGGGTTGGAAGGGACCTCTAGAGGTCATCTAGTCCAACCCCCCTGCATACGCAGGGACACCTAAAGCACGTGGCACAGGACTGCATCCAAGCGGGTTTTGAAGATCTCCAGAGAAGGAGACTCCACAACCTCTCTGGGCAGCCTGTTCCAGTGCTCTGTCACCCTCACTGTTAAGAAATTTTTCCTTAAGTTCCTATGGAATTTTTGATGTTTCAGTTTCCGGCCATTTCCTCTAGTTTCCTCTAGATCTTTACTCAGCTGCACCTCCACTGCAGTTGTGCCTGAGGCTTCTTTTCTGAACAGACTGTGGATCTCCCCAGTGTTCCTATTTTCACAGCTACTATTTCTTATATGGCAAATGAAAACATTTAGTGCTTTGACAACCGTTGACTCTCTACAGAGAGAAGCCCAAGTGAAAACTCGCGCCCAGTTTCTGGGTGCTGGGGAGCTAGACCTGCCATCCTGGGTGACTGCAGAGGAGGTGACATTGCCCAGACCTCCCACCACAGCGTCAAGGGCTCCAGAACCCCGTGCTTCCTGCAGCAGGGAGCTAGAGATGCATTTGGGAGCATGTTCTGTCCGCTGCTTGCAGACAGACTCTAAGAGCGCGAGGATTTACGTTAAGGAGGCCAACCCCTTGAAAATCCGAGGTCCTTGCCTGTTGGAGAGGCCTTATGGGAGGAGGATGGAGGAGAGCATCTGCTAAGACTGCATACACATCCTCACCTATAAAGTGTGCAGCTCCAAATAAAAATGCTGGATTCTTGCCTAAGACAAAAGACTTGATAGATGAGCATACGATTAAACATCACTTCTTCCTTTTGTTACCAGAGAAGACAGAATGAACTGTCCTGCGAAGTGTCCTGTATTGTCTTCAGACAAAGAATGGAGGAGCAGGATGTTTCTTTGCTGTTTTGGGGGTCATCTGCCCTATCACAAATGCTTTTTAAACTGGCTATCAGAAAGAAACCGAACCTACAATCATCTCAATTTCAATCAGACATTTTAATCTAGAAGTAGAAGAATGTAGTAGAGGAAGACAGGAAAACTCATTTTGCCTCTCAATATTGGATGATTAACTCACAAGGGGGTTGCATCTGCTCTATTCAGGGAAAGGATAAGGAGGGCTATACATGCAGAGGAAACTTGCAAGCATGCTAAGCAGCAGATTTCCAGGATTGCCCACAGATTTCTAGCAATCTGCATATGCAGACTCCCTCTGAGCAGACCTTCTGACATCCAGATCCAAAATAATGGTCAAGAGAGGTAAATGAGCCCCCTTACATTTATTTTCATCAGCAACAAGCAGTTTTAAATTGCCAGTGGCACTGCCATACAATGAAAGCCTGAGCAATCAGGAAGTAGTCAGTAAATTCCCAGTAAATTCTGGGAAGCTTAAAAATAGAAAAGGACAAGATTAGCAGGAGGGCCCCAGACTGGAACTTTACACGGCAAAGGATTATATTCTTCCCCCAGCTGCTCTCACTGTGGGTTCAAGATGCATTGTCCAAAATTAATTTATTCTCCTTGGCTACTTCTTAGAGTCTAAACACGACTTTCAGAAGTCATTAGAGTAACTAGGCACAAAGCAGAAAATATACAGCAATTCATACACTGGCTAAAATCTCTTGCACTGCTTCAATGGTACTAAGAAGCTCTAAGAGAAGCAGTTACCCAATAAACATCAGAAGTAACACTTAATTGGAAAAAAAAATGGAAAAAACTTCTGGTCATTTCACTCGAGGACTGAAATGCTTAGAATCCAGAATGAATCAAACAACAAAAAAAAAGGTTCTTATGCCTGAAAGAAAGCCAAGTTAGAGTTAAATTCAGAATACAAAAGCTACTGCTCAGCTTCTTCTATTATTTTGCTAGTGTAAAAGCCTTGTCCCAAACTTTCTACTCTAATCTTTCAGAGAGGCTTTTATTCCCACTCCAACTTCCATCAGATTTGACAGGGGTCATTGGAAGATCCTAAACGGATGATCTGAACATCCCCTAAAAAGGAAAGGGGCAGATCATTAGCTTTTGATACTCACAGAGGCCCTAAAGCTCTTCTAGACTCCTTGGTATTGATGTAAACCAAGGATAACACTAGGTAACGATTAGTCACGTACTCTAAGTTATTAACATCAAACAACCCCACTGTTCAGTGGGAAGCACAACAGATTCCTCGTAGGTTACTTGTTGGTTGGTATCAACTGAATTGGAAATGAGGACCAGGGAAAGGAAATTAAAAAGATAAAGTTCCAAGATATTGATAGCCAATGAATAAAGAACAATCAGATTCATGCTGACATTTATATGTGCGGCTCCTTGGTGAGCATTTATCATGCCTGCTCCATCATGTCAATGGCAGTGGGTGACCGTTGAGCTGAAAATGGTGCTTGTCTTTTCTCAGACAGCAGAACCTCAGCTACACTTTAAAATAGATCCCATAGAATTTAATGCCTTTGAACGAACACCCGCTTGGCCAAAAATTCAGTGAGTAATGCCTTGGCTGCAAAGATAAACTGCAATAGCTCATCTGCAGTGTGGGAGGAAGGTGAAGACAGTGTAGGTGTGAAAAACACTGAGTCCGGGCGACGGACTGAGGTTTTCTGTCCTGCAGTTCTGGCCCCCAGGTTCCCAGCTCACAAATGGCCATGACTCGTAATAAAATTTTTCCATGAGAATATACTACAGAGGAAACAGATCACAAGCCAGTGATGGGAATGCTTAGCTAGGATGTAGGAGCCTCCTCTTTAGAATTAAAACGAGCTCTCATCGTTGTTTCCCAATGCGATGTCTGTTAGGTAATTTGCCCTGCACTCACACAAAGCTAATGCATTTTCCTGCAACATTTGTTATCTTATACGAAACATGGCAACGAGAAAAGCCCTCAGGAATTTGTAGACTAGGAGCCCCGGGCCACGGACTGAGGCAGCGCATTTCTCATTCCCCACGTGGGAGCTGAGCGTGATCCCGTGTCTGCCAGGATCACAAACGCAGCCGCAGGAATAGCTTCCGAAGAACAGGACAGAAAAAAAGATAAAAACTCATCTCCGTTTTAGACAGTGAACTTCTGTGACCTGCCTGCCTACGCATAGCACGCACCGGACTCCACAGGGGCATCCGCAGGGCCAACCACCTCATTCCGCCACTTGTTGTCTGAACCCGGAGCACAATTTGACAAGCTGTTAACGTCCTGATTGACCGGATTAGACGCCCTGTTGCACAAAATGGCCTGAGTCACTGTCAGGAAAATTAAATTACACAGCATTAAACTGCGCACCGTTGCCCGGGTACCTCAGCACAGCACGGCACAGCCCTGCATGGCACGCTGCCCTCCGGCCTGAGGCCTCCTCTCCCAGACAGCCCTGTGTCAGCAGCTCCAGCACGGCGCCCCGCAGCAGGGGAAGCCTCTGCCTTCCCCTCGCAGCTCCTCGGCACTTACCGTGTTGCTCCTCCATCTGCCAGGACAGGTCTTGGTCATGGCTCTCGCAAGGTGCCGCAGGGATTCACAGGTCTCTCCCTGCCATGCCTGTGACCATGGCCACTATAGCCTGGTCGCAGTGCTTCCCCAAGGTGAGCAGCATTTATCAGCTGGGTGTCATCCTCTGCATCCATCAGGGCTTCCCTGGCTCCCTATGGCTGCCCTGGTACCACTGGCAGCTGTGGAACAGCAAGGCCCATGGGGGCAGCGAGGCCCATGGCAGCAGCAAGGCCCATAGCACATTGATGTTTGCATTGCGAGGTGCAAACTTCCCTCTTCACTCCCAACTTTCTGTGCCTTGTAAGAGTGCTGTTCCTCTTGCCCTTATCCAAATCCCAAACTGGCCTTTTGAAAGAAAAAACCCTCTTTCCTAATGTCCACTTGTTTGTAAGGTGAAGCAAGTAGTCACTTTGGTCAGTGTTATTTGAGAAACAAAGAAACAAACTCTTGTGCACATAGGATTGCCATCTTTTATTGAATAGAAAAATATCAGTATCTTAATTTTTAAATAACCTACAAACCATTTCTGGCCATGAAAATAAATGAATTGCATGCTATCAGATACTCTCTTAGCTTTTCCTGTTTGAGAGCCAAATGTGGTGACAATAGTTCTTTTATAGAGTCAAATTTTATACTTTCTTATTGCTTTTCAACTTAATGCACCAATCTGTCTAATAGCAGGTCAACAATTGAACATCTCTCAATGAAAAAGTGCCAGCTAATGAACAGGTAATTCATAAAATGGTGGAAAAATCACTTCAGAAGACTATGATATGATCCCATAGATATCATATCTGATATGATATCATATTCAAAATATGATAACATGTGCATGTTACGTGGTATCTTATGATCACTTAGGCAGTTGCCTATCTCCATGGAATATTATCCCCATCCTCCATACCAAGCTTATGTGCCAGTTGCCACTCACTGCAAAAAGTAAATAGATGTTAAAATAGAATATGATGAAGGAATACAACACTTAAAATGTAGTCTAAATGATTCATACGTATATATATATATAAAGCATGATGATATTTATTAACTTACAAGTCTTTTAATGTAAATGTATGTCTGCATTGTACCTCTAGCGTCACTGTAATAGCTAACTGCTGCAAGATTCAGAAATGTGGGCATGGCAGAAATCTTCTGAAAAATGACTACATTAAATTAACAGGAAAGATCAAATCCTTCCCTGGTGTAAATCTGAGTTAATGGAATGTTGTCAATTTACACCCACCTGAAAAATCTCCCTTTATGTAACTACTTCTCCCTTACAGGTTCCCGGCATTTACCAAAGCTGATGTGGGACATGACAAAGGGATGTGGTCATTTGCATAAAATTGTCACTAATCTGCTGCTTTCTTGGACATTCTTTAGTAAAGAAGAAGATCTTTAAATGCATGATATGGCTGCAGTATATGGACGTACATTCGGCTGCAGTATATGGACATACATTCTGCTGTTTCAATAAATACTTCACTGTGACAACGAATCTATACTCACTTTACCAGAGTAAAATAAGTGTATTTCCAAAGTAAATTTACTTTGCTCATGTGTTTCCTCAGCAGTTTAGTAACATGGGAACCAGGATGCAGGAGAACTGTAGGGGTTTATTGGTCTGGTTATAAGTCTTTAATGTCATCTCCTAAAGAGAAAAGCATAAAATTTTTGTTTAAGTTATGTGCAAAAATTTGTGTATTGTAGGAGAACACTAATTTGCTTAACATTATCTGCCCAGAGGAATGTGGATTCAGAGGCAAAATTACTCTTATTATTACAAATATAAGGATGAGGACATATATCCGACCTATATAGTGCAATAGCACAGATTCTTAATATGGCTTCATGTCCTGCTTGTTTTTCATTTACTCTGCACCATGAGCAAATGTCATCATTCAGCTGCCTTTGCAGATACAGGCAATAGCTTTTTTATTTGCCTATATAAATATTATTCAGAAGCCACCTTGTGCATTGCAGCTACCTTGAGAAGCAAGCAAGCTTCTAGTACTGTGGTCAATAAAACTGTATAGTTTCACTAGCTACCTTTTCACCTATTTATCTGTCAGTTTGTCAGCCTTCCTGACAAATAACATTTGCACCTCTTGGCCACTTCCAATCACATCTGCAGCTGGGGTAGAAATCTGAAAGTCATTAAATTTCTGCAGACTTCGTGAGGATAAGTGACTAGGGAGAGAGGTGTCACTGGGAGACAGGGGACAGGTTGTCACTGGGGCTGCTGGCAGCCTGTCCCACTGCCTCCTGCCTTGGACATGCTGGCCAGGGAGCAGATGCAAAGCAGGACATGGGACAATAAAAACATGGAAAGAAACCAGGATCTTGCGCACGGATACAGGAGGGCTTACAAAGGGTGCCCCGAGACTCTGCATCTGTGAGGCACCCAGACACCGTCACTGTTTCAAAGCTGCCTACTGGCAGGAGAGTCTGACTGAAAATAGCCATTATATTGAGACACATGGTTCTAAATCACACGGATGTTTTGAAAATTTTACTGCTTAGGAATAACCTGATGTGTTAAGAAATTTATGTCCTTCTCTTTCTTTTGATATTCTGTTTCTGTAATAATAACCCAAACATGCATTCGTTATTACGTGTTCCCTCTGCTATAGTTCACCATCGCAATAAGATTACCAAGATGCTGTTTGCAGCAGGCACCTTTGCTAACACATTCAGGACAACTTCTTGGAAAAACAACCTTTCCCTCTTGACCACATGAAAAGAGACCAGCACTTTCCTGGACTACAAGTCCCAACCTTCATCCAGTCCTCATCTACATCCAGTGTCACTTCCTAATGGTAGCAAGAAAATAAGGATGATGTTTTCTGAGATCTCATAACTTTGCTGTCTGAGATCCTCTTCTATATTGTCTTTGCTATTTCTTTTTATTCTTAATTCATATTGTATTCGCTTCCTCACTCAGGTCTGAGCTTATTTCGGTTATTACCACTGACAAACAGCCACAACATGACTCCTCCCAGGAGTCCATTCAAAATTCATCAAAATCAAGAGCCCATGAGTCCACAGTATTGTGCTAATTCCTACAATATAATTCTGTTTCCTATATTTAATGTGTAACTCTCCATGGTTCTGAGAAAGATCAGCACAAATTCCTTTTAGCAAGTCTTCATAAAGCCAGTCTTCACTGCAAAGATAACTTCTTTAAAAGGGAGTCCTTTAAGGGATATGAGTACCCTTTCTCTAAAAGGAAGGCAAACTATTTTTTACACATTTTTTTCTTCGCAGTCTAGCATTTTCTAGAGGACTAGGAGCTGAGGTGCCTTAAACGAATGAGTAATGAATTGCCTCCCATTCATCACATTCACTACAGATCTACAAGGTTAATAGATTTACAGTGCTTCAAAATGGAAATCAACAGCCTCACATATGAAGGGAAAATGGTTCTTGAAAAACATTTTTGTCACAGAACAGTTGTTCCATGTTTCAGTACTTTCAGCTAATCATGTTAAAAACGTCAGACAATCTCACCTAAAATGGGATTTGATGTACAAACTTAAACTAAAATTGAACTTCCAATAGAAAGATTTTTTGTGCTAATGTATGAGTTTCATTCTACGGATTTTATTCTTTAGAATAAAGATGTGTGGTGTGGGGGAAAAAAAAAAACCCAAACAAAAAAAAACAACTCTATCATGTATTGCCAAAGTATATTTTTATTTTTCAGATTGAATTCTGCTGGGTGACCTTTGAAGTAGTTTCACCTGCTTCAGTAGCTTTTGGAAAGCAGTTATTTTACAAGTTACTCTAAAAGGACAGAGTATAGGAAGTTGATTTTGTTTAAGACCTCTCCCTTTGGCAATTTTGGTGGAAAATGGTCACTGTTTACAAGTTACTGGGGAGGACAGAGGCTCATAGGCCCATGTGTACGGCTTGATCCCATTTACTTTGTTTCCAGAAGGCATCAGGCAAAAGCATTTTATGAATGTCTTATTATTGCCACTGGTATTGATGGGAGAAATTCTACTCAGATGTTGGTGAGATCACAGCAGAGAAGCTCATGAGATAGCATCATGTGGCTGACAGAGCAGCCCAGACATTTTCATTTATTAAAAATGTAGTAAACCAAAAACAACAAATACTGACTGCAAGAGTCTGAATGAACTCAGCAGCCTCTGCTGAAGGCATGTTGAGCTTACAGAAGTACCTGTGTAAATCAGACGCTAAGTGTAAATTGGTACAGCAAGAGGCAGACTACCCACTCCACCAACCAAGGACCCAAGACACATGTGCTGCTCTCCGTCCTCTGCGAGTTTGAGGGCTTGAGCTGCCTCCCCAGATTTGCTGCGTTTGGTCTGGCACTGAACCAGAATTGCCATCTGTGTTGGAGCTGAACCTGGCTCAGCAGAAACAGTGGTGGTGACAGGGACGTTGCCCCTCTCAAAATCCCTCCATGCTGCTTTGCCAGCTCCGGCTCAGTGAAGCTCTCCCACCTGTCCTTCCACAGCGGCCTGCAGAAGGTGGCTCTGCAAGAGCCAACAGTCTCCTACTCTGAGTCCTGATGTCTTCTATATGCTTTAGTTTTGATTTAAAAGAGACTTGGGAAGAGAGGAAAGAGTGTAAGGATTCAGACTGGCAACACGAGACAGATCCTGACAGCAGACACATGACTTGGGGAAAACTGCCACCATCTGGGTGAAGAAAATGAATGTCTGCGATCCAAGCACCTGCATGTGAAAATCTTATTCCAGCTTCCTAATAACTTGCTTCCTTTTCTCAGTGAATGTCAGAATGAAAAAGTTAATTTGTATTAGCAAATGGAATGGATGAGGTATAGACCTGAATCCGTACTGAATAAAGGGATGTTTGTTTTGCAAGAATCTCTTTTCTTTCGACGAAGATTCCACATTAAAGTGCAGTGTTCTAGAAAGGGAATATCCTACGGTATCTTTGGCTAAAGGTTTGATGAAGTGAGACTAAAATGCATGGAAAGAATAAAAGCAGGCAAGAGGGTCTGGCATGTGTAGACTGAGTGAAGAAAGTTGAGGGAAAGAAGAGGCTCCCACAGGCTGGCAGCACGGAGCAAAACCATCCCTTGCAGAACTGCATTCAGTGCCAGGGAAACTTCCACTTCCAGCACAATTCCATCTGTGCAGTGGTGGTTCCAGCCTTTTCAACTTAAACAGATCTCGTAAAGTAGCATCAAGTCATTTCCAGCATTTGGAACAGAAGAACAAATACAATTTAAAATTATTTAATTTGAACTGTAATTATTCACTAATAAGACCAAAGCTCTTCTGTGAGCTGGAGAAATTGAACTCTCATGCAAACTTTGAGTTAGAAGAGAGGAAAAGATTTGAGCAGCACCAAGCAGGAACATTTTCTATTAAGGTAAAGAAGGCTTTTTCATTTTAAA
This sequence comes from Tinamus guttatus, assembly GCF_059628265.1. Taxonomy (NCBI): domain Eukaryota; kingdom Metazoa; phylum Chordata; class Aves; order Tinamiformes; family Tinamidae; genus Tinamus; species Tinamus guttatus. The sequence goes on from NW_028288582.1 coordinate 13,615,534, forward strand.
TGCTGCGCATCTTTTTTTTTTTCCTTCCTTAAAGGCAACAATGAGCAATGCCGAGTAGCCTCACCTAAGACACAAACAGAACTAATGCTGGCAGTCTTCCATTGCTCTGAAAGCAGGGATAGTTTAGAAGGTGTTTCAAAAGACAGAGTTTGAAAACTAGGCCACCTTGCCACTAAGAGCCTATGTATGGGCACCCAATGGGAAATCTGTTAGGAATCCAGGCACTGGCACACACAGGAAGGCAACCCCACTAACTCTGCCCTTACTAAAAATTTCCCTCTATAAAAAGTGAGGTTGACTGAGCAGAGAAAAAGGATACTGCATTTTGAACAAATCCCCATCGTACGTCCCTCAAAATCTTTGCAAATTCATGGGTTCTTCTATGTAATCACAAATAATTTCAAATGAAAACTGGATGAAAATATTAGAACAAAACTGTAGAAAAAAAAATAAGTGGTGTATATATTCCACAGGATTCTTCTTAGTTTACAAGCACTTTTTAATGTCTGCCATGACAGGTTTTTCCTCTGGTTTGGAATGAATCACTCTATAAACATGGGCTGTAACAAAAAGCTTCTGACTATTTGGACCTGAAGTGACATTCTTGTTGTTCACACCGTATTTCTACTGAAGCTGATAGACTGGGTTGGTCCACCTAGAGAAGCAATTGCCTTAATTTTCCAAGTGAAATGTGTTCTTTTAGACAGTAAGCACACACTGTTATAAGTGTGTGGCGACACATTGCTGCCAAGAGATATATTGAAAACAGGGAAGACACAAGTGAGAGCATTCTTATTTTCCAGATTAAGCAAAACACTCCTGTGAAAATTCAAAATTTTCAATTTGATAGGTAACACTGGTATGTTTAGCAGTATTTTTCTGCCAAGTGGAAAGCCTTCACTGCGTGATTTTCCACAACCTCACATGGAATTATACAAAAGAATTTTAATCCTTCTTAAAGGAGTCCAAGAAATTATCGCATCCGCCAAATGTTGGTTAATTAAATCAAAATAACAAAAGATGGAAACTGGACCGGCTGCAATTTCAGCCCTTTTGGCAGCTGCGCCGCACTGTGCTGCCCTCCACACACAGGAGGCAGGGGCAGGACACAGCGAGGGTCCCTCTGCCCCGGCCCTGCAGAGCGGCTGCACAGACAACCCTCCACCTTCCACTGAAACTTATTCCCATATATTGCTAATCAGAGAGCTCTTTCCCCAGCATGACCTTGATTAATTCTATCTGGGAAAAGTAGCCAGTTTGCTTTTTGTGCCCAGCCCAACCTTCTATCACTATTCAATTTCTAAATGTGTAAAATATAATTAAAACAGGTGGAGGGCAGTATTAAATGAAAGAAAGAAATTGTAAACGTTGCTTGTGCTATTTAGTTGATGCAAAGCTTTCACCATAAAAGGCTTTTAAACAAATGACTTTAGCTATTAAGCACTGAAATCCTGTTCCAAGTGCTTGAACTTTTCAAGAGACACTGACGGGTCAGCTTAAATCCAAAATATAAAACTTGGCTGTTCTTCTGCAATTACCTAAGGGAATTAGGTACCCACCTTCTACTGCAAATCAATGTGTGGTAGGAAGTGAGCTGACTTTCAGGAGAACTTAGATGCCTTTGAAAAGACTATTCCTATCCCTGTAAACACAGAACCATGTCCTTGGAAGAGACAAATTAATGTAATGCCTTTGACACCTCACTATCCAGCAAAGAATTTTGTACATAGATTTTTCATAAGCTAAGACTAACTGAAAATACCTAAAAAACGATCTTTAGTTCATTTATGTGGTCATACTTTGTTTAGCATTAAATATTTTAAAATACAATAACTATATTGTCAAATAATGATTCCAGTGCAATCTAAGCAATACAGAATAAAAACTCAGATTAGATGGTTCTGAAAAATACATCCCTGGCTTTAATTTGATAGTGTTTCATTTAATTCCTTGCCATGACTTGAAAGAGGCATTTACAAGAAATGTGTTCATGCCTGTTGAACTTTGCTGTGTACTGTTTTTCACGCAGAGTGGGCATTTGGCACTCCTATGATAAATTCTGGTTTATTTTGGCACGTATATGCTCGTATCTCCCCTATTCTAAGACCTTAGTAATGTGCTGCTATATTATGAACTGAGCTCTTTGGGATTTCCCTGGCCATTTTTTTTTTTTTAAGAAAAACTATTACGGTAGTATCACTGGACTAGAGAGAGAGTTTTCCCTTTCCAGTCCTACTGATTTATTTTCAACCCCTCAAATATTTTCCGTGAGAATTCTTTTAGCTTTGTGGGTAAAGCTACCCCATTCAACAGTCAGCATGGCTTGTAGAGGTGGGACTCCAGGTAGCAAGGCGGATGCGTTTTGGGGATAATATCACCTTCTGGTGCAAGGTCGCACAGTCCTTCATTTCTGGAATAGCAGTTCAAATCTGAATAGAAATGATTAGACAAAATTAGGGCATTTATTCCATTTTTATCTTCAGTGGTCATGCAATTGGACCACAAAAGCATGCAGAATGCCTTGCATGGTGCAGGCTTGGGTCATGGAGAAGCCAATGCTTGGGAGAGTGAGAGGCCAGGATGAGTGAAGGAAGGCAGAGCTAGTGCACATGGAAAATCTCCAGCTGGATAAATCCTTTTTTTTAGACTATGTGTCAGTTGTTGCTCTCACCTACTTTTGCTACTGAAAATAGGTGATAAGCCTCTGTGGTGATGAATAAGCACAGGTTAGTATCACAAAGACCAGAAAGGCGGAATGTTGTTGGATCATATCTTGGGAGCAGTGGAAACAACCCAAAGACCCCTTGATGATCTGATACTTGGATATGTCCTATTCTAAAAGCTAAATAACCTCTGCTGAATTGACTTTATAGATTATAATGTTCTATCAGTTTCCATCAGTGTATATATGTTTTTCTATTTCTTTCTCACAGTTTTGATAAAATTGTCACCTCAAATCATATTTCAACTGTCTCCTTTGTGCTGTGTTTAGACTTCCAAAACCAGATTTTGAAGACTAAGTAGGTATGAAAGAGTTTGGGTGCAAAATCTCGATGGAAGCCAGAACCTTCATTAATGATGCCACAGAGCTACGTAATAAATAGACTAATTAAACTTGCATGATTTGGTTAAATATTTAAGATTATAATGTGGCATTGCCTTACTTACCTGGAAAAGAAAGTATTTTTGGATAACTTCTCTGGTCTTCACTGCTCAGCAAAGACTGGTACTTGAAACTCAGAGTTACTAACTAATGTAAACGGCAAAGTAAGCCTCACTTTTTAAGCCTCACATTCTGCCCAGGATGAGGGGCAATCTGCCCTGATGAAACAGAGAGTCAAGTCCTAGACTATTTCTAATGTTGGCAACATGAGGATTAGTTCAATTACAGTGAAATATTAGGGTTACAGGCAGTGAGCAAATACAGGAAGAAGGCTACAGAGTGGTACTATTCACTTCTTATATCCAAGTATTTTAACATTCAGTAAGGATGAAATGAAGTTATTGTAAGAAAAAAAAAACCATACCAATATAATGGAGTTTGGGTATCATAATATCTTGTAAAATATCTCAGTGGCATTTTTTTTGCTACTATTTAAGAATACCAGAAACAAACCAGGCTGCTTTACTCACCAAAGTTAGCGTTTGAGAGCTGATGCTGATTTTATGTGAATGCAAATGTGGAGGGATCCCCTCAGGGATATTTTGCTGCTGCACAGACGAGTGATATCAGAATCTGAACTATTGGCTTCATTTTGAAGCTGTCCGTGTAACTATGGACAGAAGGATTTGACTATTAATTAGGACTTTTTATCTGTAAAGTGTCAGATAGAGCTTGCAATTCTTTTCAACAGTTAAGTAGAATTATTTAATCCAACTTGTAGATTCTATTCCGTTATATGAAAGGATTCTATGAGGTACATTTTTATTTTTAAGTACAAATAGTGTTTAAAATAGGTATTAAATATTATCCTATATTATTAGGAACCCTAAACACAGGAGTTTTTATCCGAGAGTAAGAAAAAGGATATAGCACAAATTAAACTGAAGAGGCTATTTGCATTGTTCCTTATAAGGGAAATTGAGAAGTGCACAATGGTGTAATACATTCCCTAAAACTGCAGTATTCTAGAAGGTTTTCTACTTATCAGAAGTGAGAAAACATTTAATCCTCACTCACCTGCTATTCTCTTCAGGGAGAACTGGATCAGGTCCTTTGTGACTGAATCAGATAATTTGCAGCCTCATATACTGTTTGGCTTTAATGCACTGTAGGACTAGAGGAAAACCAGGAATTCAGCCCAGGCTTCCTTAAATTCTCACTAAACTTTTTATTAATTTAACCCCTTATGTTTCCATCTACCTCACATAAAGCATGATTTTACTGTCATTAAAAATCATCTAGTTTCCTGTTTTCATATTCTTCTCATTGTTTTGATAATTCTCCTTGAAGTCCCCTTTCTACTTATAATGAACACTCATAGCATTTCATTAAGAAAAATGAGGAATTATATATTTTCTATTTCCCTAATCCAGACCCTGTCATTATCATCACTGAATGACAGAAAAACAGGGTAGAAATAACAAAATCACATAAAAAGTAAAAAAAACGCTGCCAAAATGATTTTGTGGTCTTAGTCGCTTATAATAATACACTGGAAAGTTGGCATGGCGTAATTGCATGATAAAACCTGTCGCGTAAACACAGTTATTAGTTGTGTTACATAATATGGATGCTCAATTGCTACAGTCACAAGAGAGCATAATATGAACACAGATTTGGAAAGCTCCTCAGTTGTTATTGTGCAATTGTTCACACAACTTGTCAGTTTGGTGATTTTCGATTTAATTTCATCTTTTTGAAACAGAAAACTGGAGTGATTCAATTCTAGAGGAAAAAAGTAGTAGAAAAAAATCATGTGTGTTTTGAAAACAGACAGGAGAAAACAAAAGTAGGATGCATTTTGATTCTATCACTTTTGACAGCGTCCTTTTAATGTCAAGAATAAATTAAATTCTAAGAGCCAAACACTCCTCTCATTTATATCAAAATAGTTCCAGAGTAGTTCTACCAACTTTAATAGAATTACTCCAGATTTATACAAAGATTAGTAGCAGCAAGATTTGGCTTTTCAAGCACAGCCGTTTCACAACAGGAATACATTTTAAGAAGTGAGATTTAAAAGAAAATAGTTTGTTTTTCTGTTCCATTAAACTAGATCTGCATTATCACAGAAAAAGGCTTATAGTGATTCCTCTTTTGGTCTCAGATAAGCTACATTCAGAAAAAAGGTCTGAAGAGAGTAAGACCAAAAGGTCAAAACAATCTTTGAATTAATTAAGAATGTGTTCAGTGGACACTCTTGATTTCTTCCAATATCACTTACTTCTTATCCTGAAGCCTGTATTTCACATTGACAGAGGAAAACAGAGCATGGAAAATTGATGCAAAGGCCAAATGAAATTCCTCCTGCTGTAGTCTGCTTGGGAGACTACAGGAGGGAGGAGAAGAAGGAAGGCTGAGATTGCTGCAATTCAAAGAACAAAGATATTAACCAACAGCCCAAGAAAGACTGGGAGATCTGTGTGCAGAAGGAATGCTGGCCAAGTCACTCTTCCCCTCCCGGGGGCACTCTGCCCAAGCTGTTTCCACTTGCTGCATGTTATTTCTATGCTTGTTAGAGACGGTTTCATAGTTACTATCATTAGTTTTACCTATCCACACTTGTCTCTGCCAGTCTGTTATTCATAATTGCTAGGGCTCCAACACCACCAGAGAATCCGTTTTGCTTTGAATTGCAGCTCATTTGCCTTGGGTAGCCATTGGCACTTTCTGACAGCTGTTTCTGCATGATGGCCAGTGAAACTTTGTTGGAGGCCAAAAAGTCTTTCATTGAGATCATCTCGCCTGACAGCCGGCGTCCGTCTGTGTCGCTCTCATTGATAACATCGGTCTCGATGGAGATGTTTCTCCGGCTGCGCACATTTCCTGGCATTACCACGTTCCTCCGTGACCTAAATAATTTGCTTTGGCATCTATGGCAGCACCTGCAGTCAAGCTTCTTTAATATCCAGTTTATAGACTGTTTGATGACAATAGAGATCACGTTAAATAAAGAATAGATACAGCAAACCCCCATGAGTATGAAGACAAAATTGGCAAAGCGGTAAAGACCTTGGCTTTCGTACCGGACATTCTGGCTACTGACCAGATCACCAAACCCAATGGTGCTGAAGGCCACAAAGCAAAAATAAAGTGAGTCGAAGTAACTCCACCCTTCAATCGGCGTGTACATAGCAGAGGCACAGCAGGAGATGATGAGCGAGGCTATGCACAGAATGAGCATGACGTAGTACACGGAGGGCTTCCAGCCCGCCAGGCTGTCCGCCTCGGAGCCCGCCGAGCCCCGCCGGCCGTCGTGAGGAAGGACTCCCTTCCTCCTCAGCTGTCTCTCGTGGCAGGACTTCATGACATATGCTATGACCGTGATCAGCCGCTCCAGGAACAGGTTAAAGAATAAAATGGTCCCCGCACATCCTATAAGGCCGTAAAAGATGAGAAAAATTTTGCCTCCAACGGTGGCTGGGGTGGTCATGCCAAACCCTGGAAGACACAACAGAATAAGTGAAAAAAAAAAAGAGAAACCACTAGTTATTGCGTCAAAGGCTTGTCATATGCAAAATGGAAGAAATGATAGTGAATCTCTATGGGATAGCTCAGCTCTGGAAAAAAATGAGGACACTCTTAGAAACGTTTAGCTACTTATGTCTCACTTTTTCCTAGGCCTGGAAATCCGGGGAAGGAAATTCATGCAGCACTTCCTCCAAAATCAGCATAAAACAGAAAGCAAAAGAAAACTCCTTGTAAAGAAAACATACTTTACTGAAGGCTTTAATTCTGGTCTACTTCACAGCCTTGCTCTGTTCTTTGTGCCTTGCTTCATTTCTAGGCTTCAAGATTATTGCACTAACTCCTTATTCTCCTAGCTCTGTATCATAGGTCTTATCCAGGGGTGGTTCTTACTTCATGAACAGGCAGGTCCATCCCCACCAGGTCTTTACAAAACTCCCTCTGTTGGGGGTCATTATTGACCTATTCGGTCATTATTTGACCCATTGCTGCAGGCTGCCTTCTTTCTTATTTCTCCATGTCCTGCTCCGCAGCTCAAAACTGTATCTGAGCTTGAATGCTGCCACCTCTGGTCTCATTCCTTGTGGTGGCATTTCTGAGGTCAGAGATGCTTCAGTTCTCCATCATCTCCTACCCTTCCTAAAGCCTGCACATACTAATTTTGTTTTGGTTAAAGCTACTGATAAGACCATATTGCTTTAATAAGGTATGACTAAAGATCGAAAAGCAAACAAGCATGTCCAGAATACAGCCAAACAAATGAGAGTAATGTGCCTGATTAATATGTTTGCTGCTGTTTGAACGGGGCCAGAAGAATATTAATAAGGGATTAAATAACTGATCAATTAAGCCAAAACAATCATGCTCAGAAAACCTCAGAAAACACACATAGTTGCTAGTTTCCCTGTCTTTGTAACAGAGATATATTAACTTTGAAATAAGTAGGCTACGGCAAATGAGGGAAATTGTACTGAGTGCGTGATATACTCCTGCCTGGAAGACAGACAAATGCTCTGTGAAGAGACCATCATGTTTCCAACAGAGCCAAATCACCCTCATTTTCCCTTCATTAGAAGACGCGCTGTGAGCAGGGCCTGCTCAGCTGGCGCGAGCCCTCGCCTCAGCGCTGCTGGCGCGGGCCTCACCTGTGTCGTGTTCCACCTCCCACCTCCTCACTACCAGCGGGATCCCTTACAATCCTCATTCTGATGCTGACTGATTTTCTGCACTGTCTCTCCTATATGCAAGTCATGCATGGGCAGACACATAAAGGCCAAGAGCGGAGGGGACGAGCGGCCTCCCGGGAGCTCTGTGCCTTGGAAAGGAGAAGGACCTGGAGCGGGGCAGAGGAGGGGAGCTGCGCCAGGGAGGAAGGAAGGGGCGCTGGCACACGGTGCTGCCATCCCGCAAAGGAGAAACAAAGTGACAGCAAAACTGTGGATCCCGTGCTCGTGCCCAGCACAGAGGGAGGTCTATGCTGCCCCTCGGGCTGCTCACGGCCAGCGCCAGAGCTCACCGCCTTTGTGGCTCTGGGTTTTTAAGATTTGCAGGGGCAAAACCCCACTAGACAAGGCTGAAGAACAACTGCTAAGAAATGCAGAATATCCCACCAGAGAGGTAGTGAGCCCTGAATGTCTTCCTTGTCAGCTCAGCACAGGCAGATTTTGTGGAGAAAATGGATTTTTTTTTTGTTTTCTCTTTATAAAACTCAGTATGTAGCAATCAATACTAACATTCCTAAAGAAGCACTGAAATGGAAAACCTCAAAGTATGATAGAATAAAGATATTAATTTAACAATTTTCCTTTTGAGATCGTCTTCCAAAAATGAGGAGTAAGCTTTAATCGCAGAAAAAGTCTTGAAATGACTTGTATTTCCCCGTACTGGGCCATGATGAGCTCAGGAGCCGCACGCTTGCTTTCAGCTGCGTTGCAGCAAGCTGTGCAGCATCCACGCGCTGAGCAGCAGCGGGGCCTGCGCTGCCATCGCAGCCAGGGCCATCTTATTCCACATACTGTTCCAGTGCCCTCCCAGCCTCCAAAAATCAGCAGCTTAGGGGTTTTCTGGGCAGCAGGTCATTATTTCTGC